>NC_134471.1:49583533-49671033 GCF_964194025.1 Convolutriloba macropyga
CCTAAAATGGTCTGAAATGGATTTTGCGCTATGAAAGAGCCCTCAAAAGTGATTTTTTGTTGACTTCACTTTTTTCACCTAAGTAGTATAGGGGTCGAAACATATAAAAGTTTCGAATTTTTTGAAAAAAATTTTAAAAAATTTTTGGAGTCCTAAAATGGTCTGAAATGGATTTTGCGCTATGAAATAGCACTCAAAAGTGATTTTTGTTGACTTCACTTTTTTCACCTAAGTAGTATAGGGGTCGAAACATATAAAAGTTTCGAATTTTTTGAAAAAAATTTTAAAAAATTTTTGGAGTCCTAAAATGGTCTGAAATGGATTTTTGCGCTATGAAATAGCACTCAAAAGTGATTTTTTTGTTGACTTCACTTTTTTCACCTAAGTAGTATAGGGGTCGAAACATATAAAAGTTTCGAATTTTTTGAAAAAAATTTTAAAAAATTTTTGGAGTCCTAAAATGGTCTGAAATGGATTTTGCGCTATAAAAGAGCACTCAAAAGTGATTTTTTGTTGACTTCACTTTATTCACCTATGAAGTATGGGGGGTCGAAACATACAAAAATTTCGTTATTTTTCTGAAAAAAAAAACTTCAAAAATTTTTTGAAGCCCTAAAATGGCATGAAATGGATTTTTCGCAATGAAGGAGCTTTCAAAAATGATTTTTGTGGACTTCATTTTGTTCAACCAAATAGGACATGAAAAACTCAGTTTTTGAAGTAGTCTGAAAGACGTCAAAGAGCAGTCAGAAGCAGTTTTTGTTGACAATACTTTTGCAAATGTTCAGTGTGATGTGGAAAGCTTGGCTTTATTTTTTTTATATACATGTGTTTTGATTTTTTAGTAGCTGTTTGTTGACTGGAACATTGCCATTGATTACATTGAGCAAACACTCACAAAGAATATTTATAAAACTATTTGGCGCTTCTTTGAGGAACTTTCTGAAATTAATATCAGACATCTCGAGCATTTGCTTTAGCATACATAACTCTTTCTCTCTCATCTGTCAAATTAGTTATAGCCGCTTTGGAGGAAGGTAGATAAAAAATTGTAGGACCTGGTTGTACAATATTTGAACAATAACGCAAGAAGTCTGAAGTTTTTGGATCCAAGTCGATGAGTAAGTAACCAAAGGGTAATTTTGTTGCTAACTCGTAGCTTTCTTTTAAAAAACTTGTGTTGTTCAACTGTTTGCCAATATAGGTGATCTGCTGTATGTCTCTAGGTGATTTGAACAAAATGATGTGAGTTGTATTGAGATCAATTGTTCTTGACCATTTACTCTGTTGGAATAAGTTATGCTTAACGTAAATGACGCTAATATTTCTGTGACGTCCAGCAGTTGCGAGTTTAGAAAACTCTTTGTCGTTGAAAATTTCCTCGCAAGAATCGTCAAAAACAAGCAGGCAGTTTTCCAGCTGTGAAATGAAATCAAATCCAGAAAACTTTGTGAAAAAAATGTTCAAGTTACGCTCTATAGAGCTGAACTTTGGTTGTTCATGTTGATAGAAGTAGTAAATAGAATTAAATTTTGGGTAAAAAGTGTTTCTCAGTAGCATTTGGAATATGAGCTCAGTTTTACCACAGCATGATGGCCCACAAACAGCAATGAATAGTCTATCGCTTGTTGAAATTATCTTGTTCATAGCTTCGGATTAAGAAGCGCGTAGCCAACTGTGCATGAAAGCAATGAAAACCAAAATGTTGACTCCTCACAATCAAGATGAAAAAACACAAGTTTGATCAAGGACACACCAATAAGAAACAGTATTATTACGATTTGAGTAAAATACACTACTTCTGATCGTGGTAGTCTAGAGTTACAAAATTTCCATGAGCGTCTCTCTTGATTTTCTTCATTGAAAACTAAATCATTCAAACCTATTCCAGCAGGAGAATCTATCTGGTCTTCTTTATCACTCATTTGAAAAGACGTTTTGATCAAAAATGAATTAAAACATCAGTTTTTTGTGTTAGCTCATTATTTTGTTAGTAACTCTCTCAACCATAAAAAATTCATATGAAGTATATCTAGAGTCTTTGTCTTCTTTCTTGAAAGTCACTTTGTAGTACGATTGCATGCCACAATCCTTTGCGTAGTAGACAATTGACTCCACGTTTGCTTTGCTGACTACCTGTTTGATTTCATCAGGGAGACTTTTGTCGTCCAGGCTCACTTGAACTGGGGTTGGCGACTTGTGCATAGGTAAAGGGGTTAGTTTCAGTCTTCTCATTTTCTCTTGTAAAGACATGGTACATTTGAAAATATTCGAGCAGTGAAAGATATTTCCTCAGCGTCTCAACCTCCGATAAGTTGCAAATAATCTGTTGTTTCCTCAGAATGGATTGCCCACGTGATTCTATTTTTTCCTCTGTGACCAAAGATAGATTTATTTGATTATCATTCGTTATGCAACTGCATACTGTCAAACTTGGAGATAAATTCACTTGAAGAACTGAAGGAGCTACCTTCTCCACTCGACGGCTCATTGGCGGGCAATGTTAGCCAATAGAAATACATCTGTGCTTTTCTTTTAGCGCAATGTCTTTTCTTTTGTTTCTCAGGCAAGTAAAGAGAGTGTAGAGCACGAGTAAAATGTTTAATTGGGGGGACAATTTCTTCAACTTTAGGGCATGAAAGGGTATCCAAATCTATCAATTCTTTCTGTAAAAGTGTTTGCAGTGATTCAGTTTTCTCTTTCCCTTTAGCATAAAACTTTCCTGAAGGAAAACGAAGTTTAATTGCAATAAAAATTTGAGATATAAACCAGTAAGGATAATTGCCACTATTCCACGACAAACCGTGTAAGAACCTACTAACTCACTGATGAGATTTTCTCTCACTAGCGGATAGTGAGTTGTAAGAAACTGGTGGAAGGAACAAGATTGTGTCTGTGTAGTTGTTTGAGCAAATCGATAACTCCTTAATTATAAAACCCGATTTCTTATGACGAAAACATTCAAAATCTAAGACAACAATTTCTGGCTTCAACATTCCAGCAAATTAAACAAATTCCTTTTAAAAGTTTTCACGAAGAGGCAAAACATTAATCCAGTCATGTGACCAATGTAGGCGTTTGTGATTGGACAAGGTAAAACGTATGAATATCCAGGGCCTTTCTGACTATGCTCTGCAATAAACCCTGAAGCGTCGTGAAGTATTGCATGTAATCGAAGGAATTTATAAGACTTCAGGTAAGTGTCTAGTGAAGAGTTGTCTATACCTATAAGACCACCATATGGTCTCAACTTGAGAACTATTTCCAAGTTAATTTCGGGGTCCAGATAAAGACATGCTGCCAAAAAGTATACAAATCGTTCACTATATTCCGGATAGTCGACTTTTATTTGTTCGTAAATTTGATGAATGCTTTTCAAATCTACTGTCGCTATGGTTGTCATGCTGATTCTCAAACAGAAAAATAAATAAATGAACAAAAGTTACTTTTATGTATGAAAAAAATAAAGTTGACAAAAATTGACTTTTTTCAAGAAAATTTTTCTATCTTTTATAATAAAAACATTAACTGAGAAGTTTTTTAAAGTCAACAAAAAATCAGTTTTGAGTGCTCTTTCATAGCGCAAAATCCATTTCAGACCATTTTAGGACTCCAAAAATTTTTTAAAATTTTTTTCAAAAAATTCGAAATTTTATGTTTCGTCCCCTATACTACTTAGGTGAAATAAGTGAAGTCAACAAAAAATCACTTTTGAGGGCTCTTTCATAGCGCAAAATCCATTTCAGACCATTTTAGGACTTTGAAAAACTTAGAAAAATTTTCGAAAAAATTTTTGAAATTTTTTGAAAAATTTTAGGCTTCTGGTGTCTTATATTAGGTTTTTTATGTTTTCACCAAAAAGATTTATTGAGAGTTCAAAACTTAGGTAACACCTAAATCTATATACAGCGAACATTTCAACAGCGGATATCTGCCATGTTACTGGAGGGCGGGGGGTCCGGACACCCTCCCTACAAGAACTCTCACCACCGAAAAACTGATTTTCTCTTAGTGAAAGCAAGTTTTTTGGTTAAGTTTCGCCAGCCAACTTAACCCAAGAATTTCTCTCAGGCTGGCGAAACTTAACCAAAAAACTTGCTTTCACTAAGAGAAAATCAGTTTTTCGGTGGTGAGAGTTCTTGTAGGGGGGGTCCGGACCCCCCCCCCCCCCCCCCCCTCCAGTAACATGGCAGATAGTATTACTACTCACAGTCTCTTCGCCTCCTGGAAAATCAGAACATTTAACAAAACTTTATTAGGATTTTATTATGCAAAGATACATAAAAATTTGGGGAAATAAAATCTAATTGCTGAGACCACTGAACATTTTTGACCTTCGTGTGGCCTAATTTTTAATTTTTTCAGAGTTTTCATTTCATGGGGTTTTGAAAAATTGAGCTTTGATTAGCACTTGGTGGTAGCACTTGGTGCGAAAAATGCTTTCGCGCATTTTAGTGATGAGCAACTTGCATCAAGTAGTGCTTTTCTTGAGCAACCTAGAAACAAATAGTTTGAAAACCGTTTATTAGCGGAATTTTCACTCCCATTGATCATCCGAAATTTAGCCAAAATTTATTTATTTATCAAGACATAGAAGAGCACTTATTATCATTATCAGTTGCACTTCGTGTCACCAAAGTACAATAAAACAAATAACTCGAGGATTTAAAAATCTTCAAAAATTACTTTATGCTAAAGTTTTGCGGCTATTAATTTTAAAAGAATGAGAAAAAAATCATTTAATTTTTTATTTAGGATGGTTTGAGATGATTTAAAGCTAGTCAATTGCCCTTTGGATTAAAAATTTCAAATATTATTTGCTAAATGCGGGTTTTGCTCAAAACTTGATTAGGTAAATCTTTTTCATGGTTCTTGTGACTTTTTGTCTGCATACAATTTTTCCTTTTTATTTATTCCATAATGACGCGCCATTGTTGCTAACGAATTTACTGAGTTGAAATGCATGTTATCGATGCTTCAAACTTCCGTCATTACGTTTAGTTTTTGTAAGGCTGCCTGACTCACGTTTGTATCTGATTCTGTATTAACTTTTCACCATACATTAAAAATCATAGCTATTAGCAGACGTGTTCTGAAACAAAATTTAAAAGAAAAATTTTGGAAACAACGATATAATTTTGAGTTTTCTAGAAAAATAACAACATAACCGTTGTTATTTAACGCCTGTGGAAGATGAGATTCTATGTTTTTTGTGAATCAATCGAAACTTCAAAGCGGATTGGTTGATGGTTGTAGGCGTTCAATATTAAAAGAAAACTATATTGGCTTTTACTGGGAAACAATTTTATATTTCAGTAAGTTAAAAAATCGAAGTCAAGTACTGGATAAACCTGGAGTCTGTATGGATTTTTTTTCAAGTTCCCTTAAGTTATTCAGAGGGTTTGTATCATTTTCTCTTCTTGTGTTGAACAGCTCGTTTTAAATCCAATGCAGTCTGTTTTCACTTCAAAGAGGTGCTGATGAGTACCTTTCTGCAGTCATTGACAGTGATCTTTATGAACGTTCAAAAGTAACTGTTTTTGTTTCTAGGTGCCATTCAGATTGTTGTTATGCATTCAGTGACTTTTGGTGAAACTGTATATTTTGCTGGAGGAATAATTTATCCCTTGAATAAATTTTTTCGAACTAATTTTCCGTTGTAATATGTTCGGTTATACTAGATTTTAGTGTTTTCTAGTCTAATTTAGCGGTGGCTGAGTGGATCTAAGGAATAGTGAAAGATCGCGTGCAGTTAGAGGAGGCAACTGTCTAAATCAAGGTTCATTTCTCTACTGATTTATCAATCTGACGAAAAAAAGCTTCAAAATTATTTTAAATAATAACAACTCACAACAAACAAGATCAGTTTTGTGGTCACATTGACATCCTGTGACTTCGATCAAAGCTTTCAACAGAAATTGCGAGTCCGAGGCACCAATGTTACGCTTAAAAAAGCTGCCATACAGCTACAAACTGCAAAGAGCTTTGGACTACAAGGTAAGAACATGGGGTGAACTTGTGCTTTTTTGCCGGAATTGGGATGGGTTGTCAGTGGACGCATGAATGACAACAGAAGACAAAAAGTGCAAAAATGGCAGAGAATAATTAAGAGAAAACAAATAGCAAGACAAGACAAAAGCTGCACACATGTGAAAATGGCAGAGAATATTTAAACATGGTGAGATTTAGCAAACTATGCATCCAATCAACATCGTCAGTCAATCAAAAAAGTAACTGGAAGCCAATCACAAAAGATGATAGAAAGTTTACAGGCGAGTGGTTTTAAGTGGGAAGGCTAGGATGTTAACCAGAAACAATCCCACCAAACAATTAAAGCTAAGTCTACGGTTGAGATTTCCTGATTGGAAGGCAGATTCCGCAGAGACACAAACCTTAAAAGATTTTTTTAACAATCAATTGATAAAAAAAGTCGACAAGAAATTCCTGAAAATATTTAGCTAATCAAAATTAAAAGGCACTTTTAGGAAAGAATGGTATTTGCCACACCAAGGGCCAAATCCAGAAAAAACTCTCAAGGTCCGACATGTTTGCAGCGCCGCCTCGAAATATAGAGCAGCATGCCAGAACTACAAGCTTCTGACCGGACATGATTTACTGCATGAGTTGAATAAAACAATTTCAGATTTCGTGAAGGACCAATATCCCAGATAGTGAATATCGAGGCAACGTTTGTGTCGGTGCAAGTTGCTAAACAAGACCTCAGATTCTTGAGTAATTTAAGGAGACCAAAAAGGAATTAACAGAAACAAATACACGAGTCCCAGTACCACATTTTCGGAGTGAAAAATCCATCAACGTGCGCAAACAATGCCATTAAATTACTTTGCATCGAAAAAAAGGGTGTCCTTTTGCAGCAAAAGCAACTCACAACTTCTACATGGACGACTTCTTCATTCAGCGACAACTTAGGCCCTCAAAGCGTAGATTTGAGCCGAGCAACATTGATATCAATACCGGAAGACTAAAATTCAATCTGCAAAACCAAGTACGTTGATTTCGAGCCAAAAACAGAGCAATCATCTGTAACTATGTTTCAATGGAATATAAAAGACGATTTCTTTATGCCTGCCGAGATACCACAAATGAAGTTGAGACTCCCATAACCCTAAGCCAGATTTTGAATTTGGTATTTCCAATAATTGACCAGGTTGAATTGCTTGCTCATGAGACAACTCCTAAAGAAAGAACAACAGTGTTTACATAAGACAACTCCTAAGGACTAAAGAGAGTTTGGAGAAAACAACATTCGGACTTTGAAGTGAAATCCATTAAAGGAGCAGAATTAAAAAGTAGAGAGAACAGTTCCTTATCGTAGCTGGAACCAGCATCAATAGAATATACTTCAAAACAGCGAGAGACAAATTTGAACTTCTTCCGTTTGTTGACGCTTCCGAAGACACGATGTGCGCATTGGTCTATCTATGTTCTCAGCCAAAGGAACTCTTAGATGACTTGATTTCTGTTATGGGGAAAACAGCATGGCAACGATGAGACATTTCAATAGCAAACATGGGATGGCAAGCATTCAGATAGAAAGAGCAGATTGTCAAACACGTGATGAAGTTACACGAATGCAGTTATTTGATCGGAGTTAACTACATGGGGCGGCAATGGATACATAGCCATCACTGCAAACAACAAGTTTTCGTGGCCGTTCGAGTGGATAGGGTACTGGGTACAACTAATGTTTCTCAGAGGAAACTCGTGAAGGTACTCGCAACACAGTTGACATTGACACCAGAACATTTTTTGTTGAATAATTCAAAAGAAGCGACGGCTTAAGGGGACGGCCTGGTTGAAGCAATCAGAAAATGAATGGCTGGAGCAAGTAAACGCAGTCTTTGCCTCCGTTCAAAGCAGCAAAAAATTGGTATTTAAGAAGCAAATATTACAAAATTTTCAGGCTATGGCAGCAGGAAAAGTTTACTGAAGAAATGAAATAACTTGATGCTGAAATTGTAATTCAATAGGCAGCAAGACTTTACGATTCTCATCCTGCAATGAGAAAAGTTGACTTATTCGTGCCCAAGCCAGAACAGGCAAACATACAGTTATTCTTGCGTCAGGAGAACAAAAGCAATTCTCATGAAGGGACTGATATGTGCGAAACAATCTTAAGCAACAATTCTGGTCTATCGGTGTGTGTGCGAAATGCCTTACGTGCGATAAAGAACAAATGTTTTACGTGCTAAAAAAGCGGACTACAGACGGCTGCTCCGGTGAATTCCTAGCTCCCTACAAAAGACTTGTTGCTTCAACAGCTGCATTTTTTTGAGTATGCTTCTTTGCCCCTTTACGGTGAAACTTGGGCGCTGAAGTGAAAAGTGATGGTGTTGCTTTTCACATGTTTACCAGTACGAAACGTGAATATAGAGGTAGTTGTTGCAAAGTTGGACACTGACAGTTGCCTGAATTCAATTATGTTATTCATTGCTCGAAGAGGTAGGCCGATAAAAAATGATCAGTGACATCGGGACAAAAATCATTGGTGCAGACCGAGAGTTAACGTTGTGTTTTGCAGCATGGAACAAACAAAGAATTGAAGAACATTTAGTAGAGATTTGACGGAATCTGAATCCACCTGCGGCACCTAACTTTGAGGAGTGTGGGATCAACTGTTCAGAAAATGCAGGAAAGCAGTGTGTGCAGTGTTGGGGAACTGATCAATTACAGAATATTCGCTCAAACTGAAAGCTTTTTTGTTGATCAAAAATTGAATATAAAAATTAAGATTTGAATTTAAAAATTGAGAAACATTGAGATAAATTTTACGCCACTACAAAGTGAGAAAAGATTTTCTTCGTATGGGACTGAAATGAACTGAGGTGTTCTTGTGTTTCCTATCAGTGGTATCCCGTTGTGAATTGCTGCAATATTTTTTGCAATGTCGCTTTTAATCTCTTCGGTGAAGGCTGCATCAGTTTTTTAATGTGGATCTTTCTCGTTATTCACCACCACGCAACCTTGCACCGCCCATTTGTAAAAATTTAAGCTTAAGGACGGCATGAACAATGACTGTTCTGTTCTATGACTACGACTCATGACTATGACTGTTCTAATAACTATAACTTAAACTGGGACTATTACGATGATTAATAGATTCACCACGTTATTCACCACCACGCTCGTTATTCACCACCACGCAACTCGTTATTCACCACCACGCAACCTTGCACCGCCCATTTGTAAAAATTTAAACTTAAGGACGGCATGAACAATGACTGTTCTGTTCTATGACTATTCTCATGACTATGACTGTTCTAATAACTATAACTTAAACTGGGACTATTACGATGATTAATAGACAACTAATACAAATGAGTTTTACCTATCTCAGGTTTTATGCTGATGTAGTTTCCTAAGCATGTTGTGAAAGCTCAGCCACAACATCGCCGGCCCTGTTTCCCTTCGTAAAAACATCTTCGTCAAATGCTAGTAGTGGAGCGTGCGTCACAACGGGCCTCCTGTAGACTCGGTCCTTCGTTTGAACCGTTGCCGATCGAATTACTCCGTCAAAGTTCTTAATTGTTTCTGCTACTCGACCAAGTTTGTTACATCATCGTTCGTCATTGTCTTCGACCAACCAAAAGAGATCATCTTGGCGCAAATTCCTGCCAGATTCACATTTGATTTCTTTCGGTTCTTCAATGTTGGCAGATACTCGTTTCAGAATCTGTGCCAAATAAGACTCCAATAAGCTTGTGTTTGCCGAAAGAGTTTACGGTGATCGACGAAATCCTCTGCGCATGGTAACTATGTAAGACAAAAGTTTTTGTTACCAAGCAAAAAATGATTTGGGTTAATAGCTTTCAAATCCTTTACGTCAGAGCCGACTGGTGACAATGGTCTTCAATTCAATGTTTGCTCAACAAGACACATAGTGGTTGAGAAAACATCTTCAATAATTGATCAGTTCCCCAACACTGCATTCATCGCTTTTTGCAATTTCTGACCAGTCGCTTCCACATTCCTCTAAAGTGAGATGCTGCAGGTGGAATGAACTTCCATTTAATTAATTGTTGAACCAAATTTTCTTCAATTCTTTCTGTGTTCCATGCTACTCTTTGATCTCTTGGTTTGCTCCAATGAAGTTCGTCCGGTTGTCCCTGATTACTGTTATCGGTTTGCTTTTTCTATTTATGAACTGCATAATTGCGTTCAGACAACTATCAGTGTCCAGCTTTGGTACAATCGCTAAATGCACGCGCGCATATTAAGACATGTGAAATGGCAACTCCAACGTTTTCGTTTCTTCAACCAATATTTACATTGAATTGTCCAGAATAGTCCACGCCCACATTCGAGAACACTGTTGATGCGACTGATCGTTCATCAGGTAGATCTGCCAATAATTGTGTCTTTTGGGCTCTTCATTTTCGACACGTAATGCATTTGTTTTTGATCGATCTCAAAGCATTTCGTATGCCTTTTTCCTATTCTCCCTTGGGCACGAATGAGTCCTTGCTGGTCAATTAATGGTGAAAACTGAAGGATTTTGCTGTTTGTTGGTATTTCCGGCTCAGCCTTGAGTGATTTCATCTCTTCAGCAAACTGTTCTTGCTGCAATAGTCCAAAAATGTGTGCTTGTGCATTTTCTTTTCTTCAACACTTAGTGTATTTGTTACTGGCTTGTGTTTTTTAAATAGGCGCTCCACGTATGCCATTGTGTTAACCAGTCGATTGGGATTGCTATGTCATTCCCATTGAACGATTGGTTCTTTTTCTTTGGTTGTAGATATGAAGGCCAATTGTTGGTTTTGTTCGTCTGACGAAAATTCTAAATTCACCTGTTCAGGCCATTCGTTATATTCATTCACTTCTTCAGTTGATCAGAATTCATGGCTCTTGTCTCGATGTCGGCTGGGTTGTTGATAACACTCACATCACTCTACTGTGAAACATCAATTGTTTCTAAAATGTCCGCACTTCGGTTCGCTACAAACACTTGTTGTTTGCGGTGAGAAGCTGTGTATCCATTGCAGAACACTAGTAGAGTCTGTCAAAAAGTTACAACTTTGAATCTTTGATTCGGGTTCTTTAACTATCTGTTCTTTCAGCCTGACTATCATGACTGCCGCTTGTAGTTCCAAACGGGTATCGAAAGGTGTCGCATCGTAGCGTTTCTGCACTTTTCGACTACAAATGCTAAATCTGCTGAGTATTCCTTGGGCTGCGAACGTAGATATGCCACTGCACATATTGTGTCTTCAGATGCGTCGGCGAAAGCATGAAGTTCCCATTTGTCGTTGGCTGTTCTGAAGTATCTTCTGTCAAAGCTGGTTTCTGCTCCTTCTCGAAGCTGGTCCTTTCAATTCAGAAACTCCTCTATTTCGTTAGGTTCCACTGGGTTGTCCCAATTTTGCCTATTTTTGTGCAATTGTCCTTCAGGAGTCATCTCATTTGAGCATTGAAAGATGCAAACAGTCCAAGAAGATCAAACAGAGAAGAAAATGGAGACAAGATGTTCCTCTGGGTGATTGGTCTTTCAACTTTTTTGCTAGTACCTCTGCAAACTTGCGAGTTACCCCTAGCAACAGTCCATTGAAGTCCAAGCACGGACAAACCTACTTACTAGGTTCTACTTCCACGTGCTTTGTGTTGCTGCTTGATCTCAAGTCCTCAGGTATTTCTTCGGTCACTCTACTGCAGTTGGTGAGCAATTTTTTCAGATCAAATCCATGTTTCGACAGAAGAAGTTGCAGTTGCTTGAAAACATTGATTGCTACTTCAGGAGTGTCAACTGACTTGACAAAGAATGATGTTGATACTCATAAGTTTAAACAGGTTCGTTCAACGTTGTCGCCATAGGAACCTGAGGCAGCTTTTATCTCGTTCAGGAACCTGCACCTGCAGAAACACTGACTCAATATCTGCAGTTAGGGCTATTGGTCCTTCTCGAAATCTGAATATTGTTCCGATCTATTCGTGTAGTAGATCGGGTCTGGCTGACAACTTGTCATTCAGGCATACATCTTTGTATTTTGCTGCACCGTTGCAAACACGGCGAAGTCTACCCGCCTTGTTCGGGTTCACTACTGGATGATGTGGCAAATACCATTCCTTTCCGAAAGTTCCTTTGACTTCCGATTTACCGAGGATCTTCATAAATTGATTTTCAACATCTTTATCAATTGACTGTTGATACAATTCTTTCAAATTTGGGTCTCGTTAAATTCTTCATTCCAGTGAGTAGAGCTGACCTAGGGCTGAGCTGTAGTTGTTCGGAAGATTGAGTTCTGGATCATTCCAGAGCATGCCCACTTGATACCGCTCGCCTGTAAAATATGTCGTGCTCTCTATGAACTTCTGAGCTTTCTGCTTTTTCTTTGATTGACTTATAGCATTTATTTTGGAAGCATAGCATAGGTTTCTATGTCCTACCACGATTGAAAGTTTTCTGCCGTTTTCACGTCTTCTGTGCAAGCAAAATGACAAACGTTTTGTCCTCTCTTACCCTTTGTGTTTCCACTGACTACCCAACTTAATTCCGTCAGGACAGTGACAGGTTCACTTCGTGTTCCTATCTTGTATTCTACTGCCTTTTGTAGTTCGTAGGCATCTTGACTGATAATCATGCCAACCTCCATTAAAAAAACTTCTGTTTGGAAATACACTCAAGCGGCTGAAACTTTGTTTCAGTTTGTTGTTGTCAGATTTTGTATTTCCCAGTGAAATTGACGGATGTACAAACGCCTCAAGCTGGTGCACCCTTGAACGCAGTCTCTTTGTTGTTAGAGGAACTTGTTCGGTCTTGAGGTCTTTCGTTCCGTTCATGCCGTCTATATTAAGCGCAACATCTGTGTCTCGAGCTTGCAGTTTTTCTCGAATGCTTTGACAAATGAATGAAGCACTATCGAGGAAAGCATATGTTTTTAGCCGGGTACTGCCACTCTGGATTGAGACGGGAACTATATGAAGAAAGATGGTAATTTCCTGTATTTGATTTATTGTTACAGAGTTCACGTTGACAACGTGATTTCCCTTGTCCATTTGGTTTTCTGAGTGCAGCAATTGGTTGTGCTTTTTGGTACATCCATTTATGCCGCACGAGTTGACTTTCCAATCTTTGATTGCATGGCTTTTCCCAACATCCATAACATAAGCGTTGCTTCCTCATTGCTATATATCGAACGCTAAAATTCATTTTCTTGAATAATGGACAATTCCAAATACAGTGGGAGGCATAGCGAGCGGACATCGATCGCTTTGCTTTGGTTTTGTTTCTTTTACGTTGGAACTGGCACTGAAATTTTACGTCTTCGAGAATCGCTTCTCTCTTTTTGTATTGCGCCCGTATTTTCCTTTGTGCTCATTTTTAAACGCTGAGAATCCTTCAAGCACGATTGCCATTCTTGATAGCCATTTTTCAAACATGATTAGATAAGGCCAGTCCTCGTCCTTGTCATCAACATAGAACCACCATTTCTCTTCGAGTATCTGTGGTAGCTTATCAACTGCCATATGAAACGTTCAACTTGATTGCAAATCAATATTTTGTTTGTAGTCTTTGAGCACGTTCACAAAGTTAGAGATAATAACAGAAAACTGAATCAGGCTTGTTGAATCATGAGCCTTAACTTGATTTGCTTTTCGTTGGCTCTCGAGCTGCGCATCTATATTTACATGCGGTCTTCGAATTTTTGTTCTAGTATACTCCAGGCAGCGCTTTAAAACTGTCCAGAGTATCCCATTCCCGAAATTATGGATTTTTTGGCCTCTTAGTAGCGTTGTCAGGTGGCTCATTTTCTCTGAATCTGGAATTGTGTGTTTATCTACAGTTGCGATAAACATGCTGGACCATTCAGTTCACTCCAGTGGGTTTAAATCAAAACTTCAACTTCAACTTTGGCAGGTTGCTACTGCTAGAATGTGCAATGTTAGTGCGCATAGCTACTTTGTGCAAAACATCTCTGTCTTGGCATCTCTGTATTGGCTCACTCCGAGACATCTCTCGTTTTTGAGATCCAATTGAAAGGCGACTTGTCAAGAGCTTTCGTTGACTAAAAACGTACATCATTTTTCTCTAATGTAGTGATTTGCAATTTGCGCTCTAGTTTTTGCTCTTTTTCCCGAAGCCCATGCTGCATCTCCAATATTTTATCTGCATTTCCAACTCAATTTTCTTTCCCTAAAATTGTGTTCTTTCGAGTTGCATTTTTGTTTCGATTTCATTTTCGAAATCCCTCATTTTTTCTGGAATTCTTCGTTCCGCAGAGGATGTTTCCGAAATATTCTCTATATCTTCATTGTTTGATTGTTCGTTTCGTGTAGTGGTGTTCAAGGTCCTGTGGCTTGTGTTGTCATATCCTTCTGAGAGACAACGGTTTTGATCAGTCGGCACGGAATTATTTACCAGCGGTTCTGCTTCAGACGCAGGAACCGTTGAATGTTTTTGTTGAATTGACATAATTTTCTGTCTGTGAATATAAGGTAACCAATCGGTTTTTAAGCTTTCGAAGAATTCTTGTTGTTCTGTGCGATAAGATTTCAAACCACTCTGTCTGTCGAGAAAATGCTGAAATCGTTTGTCGATCTTTTGTATCTATTGATAAACTGTTTTGAGTTTGCTGGGTAGGTCTTTGTTCTTTATAAAATCTTAACCATCTTGTGTTTTTTGCGCATCTGCTCTTAGCAAGTTTTAATCTGCTATTCCAGTTTGCTGCGACTCCGTGAACAAGTCACTTTCCTCCGTAGTTTAGGTAGCAGCTTGATTTTTTACTGATTAACTTGAGAGAAGTTACCTTCGCAATACTCTCAGGAAATAGGACAGCGGTTTGTTTTCCACTGTCCGGGTTGGCGGACCAATTGTAACGGCTGTTCTCCCAATCGTTTGCGGCGAGGAAAGTTTTACACCGCCCAGTTCGTTTCAGCGGTTCAAAGTCAGTCCGGACATTCTGTTTTTGCAGTTCGCTTTTGTAACTGTATATCCGCTATGTTCGTACCGTTGTATTACAATTCAGTTGGTAACTATTTGCTAATCTTAGTTTTTTCAGTATTGAATTGGGCTGGGTTGCTACAGATCACACAATACGGGTTCTCCTTATGTTTACCAGTTCATTCCGATAGAAAAACAAATCGAAGATAAAGATATATGTCTAAGACTTGTTTATGCAAAAGTATTTAAACTCAAACTTAAGTTGATTTTGCCTTTTGTACTCAAGAGCTGAAATAACAGAAGCTGGGGTTCGTAACATTTGAATTGCAGCTCCAATTTGTAGATACATGACGCAGTAACAAATAATATACTTTTCAAGAATAACTTTCAATACAAGACACGGTAACAGTTTACTGCTCAAGAATAATCTAAACGCAAGACACAGTAACACGTTTTTTCCTGATCAACTCTGTCTATTTTCGCAATATTTTGCTGATGTACAGGAAGAAAGCCGTTTTCGGCGGCTGCTTTTGCTGTGTTGTTGTGTTGCTTTTGTTATTTACCTCTTTTTCTCCACATCACGTGACTATGACTGTAGTAATAACTATAACTAAAACTGGGACTATTAGAATGACTAATAGACAACTAATACAAAAGAGTTTTCCCTGTCTCAGTTTTTATGCTGATGTAATTTCCAAAGCGTGTTGTGAAAGCTCAGCCTCAACAAGTCCACTCTTACATCTCAGTTTTGGTCGAATGGGGTTTTAATTTTTCCAATGTCCTTCCATTGCAGCCCCACTCTTAAATTCTTTCCCCCCAGACCAATTTACGACCTCACTCTTACATCAATTTACCCCCAGAGACAAATTACCCCCACTCTTAGGGAGGACTTTAGGGAAGACATTCGACCCGGGTGGCCTAAATATTGTGTCTGTCATGATCGCCACTGTATGGTCTCGTCTAACCACTGCCTTATTGAAATCACCTCACCGTCAATGCCCTGTGCTTCCATTTTCATTTTAGAACATGGCACAGATCCGTCACCTTCATTGCTTGTGCGACTCCTTCATTGCCTTATTGTGCCTGTAATTTTGCCACTCTTGTATTAGACTCTATCCGCTTCTTGGGGAATGTTTTCGCCTTAATCTCAAGTAAACAGGAAATGCCACTACATTAGGTAAACTTTCTAGCAGATGATTATCAGCTGTGTCAACAATTTCAGATTGAGCAACGGTTTCCCTAGTTTAGACTTGGAGTTATGAGAAGAGCTATTAATGACGTGTGGGGGTAAATATTGAATTAAATTATACGGTATAGGGGTAAAGGACGCTAAATAAAGTCGGGGCTAATTCTTTTCATACGTACAGCCAAATTCCTTTAATATGCAAAAATGAGTCCAACTGAAAAGTTTTACCGACATCTATGTTAGATCTCACGACTTTCCAACCTCCCCCAATAGTTAATAGGGAAGGAAAGTTAAAACAAGACATTGCTACGGTTGCGAGCATAATTCGAGGACATTTTTATTGTCCAGCCAAACTCCAGAACATCATTTATTGTCCAGCCAAATTTCAGAACATCATTTATTGTCCAACCAAACTCCAGAACCTCATTTATTGTCCAGCCAAATTCCAGGACACTTTTTATTGTCTAGCCAAATTCGAGGATGGTTGTTTCAGTTCCAGCCAAAGTCAAGGACATCACTTAAACTCCAAACAAATTCTTTTCATACCTAAAATCCATCCAGGACATTTCATGCCGTGTTTCAGTCGAGAACGGTCTGCTAATAATTCTAGGTATAAACTAAGGTGGCCTTATTTCTCTCCTTACTTGTACATTTTATTTTGGTTTCTGTTGTTGTTGTTGTTGTTGTTGTTGTTGTTTGGGGATTTACAGTTTTCACTGAGGGGATTTTCGTCCCAGTCGTCGTCTTAGAAAATTGTCCTATTATTTCTGCAGATCCGACAGTCACAGCATAGATGCCAGCTACAGATGTTATTTTCGTCGAATCGCTCGTTTACAAACTTCCACATGAAATTTAAAACTCGATTTTAAGGCTTTTTTTCGAATTAAATTCAATGTATTTTTCTATTCGATTTGCTAGTCTGCATGTACGGAAAAAGAAATCATTTCTAGCCTGTTCAGTTCTGGTTTTCGGGAGCTTGAATAATTCATTTGTTCTCCCTTTTTCTGAATTTTGTTTCAGCATTGGTAAAAAGCTATCGTCTTCTGTCAATTTCGATAAAAGTAGAATGTCATTTAGTTGCATGAACATTGGTAGTGTTAGTATGTTAAGAATTCTCAGTTGATTTGGATACGGCATGACTTTTTGTCCAAGGATCCATTTGACTACTTTCTTTTGAAATCTTTCAAGCTGTTGTAGCTCACCTCGGTTCGGATTTGTGCATGCAGAGCCATATAAGAGTACTGGCAAAAATAGTGACTTGTAGAGTCCGAGCTTGATCTCTTGTCTTACTTGAAGAGCTATGTTTCGTCGAAGTAGGTAGAGTACTTTGTTCGCTTTTTTCAGTCGTTCTTCGATGTGTGTCCTCCACGTCAGGTCATGGGAAACATAGATGCCGAGATCTTTGATGACTTTGGATGACTCTAGTTTAGTGCCCATAAGCTCGTAATTTTATGTTTGACCTTTTATGCTCAGCTTTGCACATTTGTCCATGGCTAATTTCATTTTATTTTCGTTTACCCACTGTTCAATACAATTGAGATCGTTTTGAACTTGCCAAAACGTTTTCTTCACTGCAAGAATTTTTAGGTCATCCGCGAAGATAAATGGGTCAGAGAAAACTAACACATCAGGTAGGTCATTGATGATTGCAAAACAGGAGTGGTCCGAGAAGAGAACCTTGGGGTACCCCACTTGTTAAATCTAAAGTTTCTGATCTTGTGTTGTCTACCCGAACGAATTGTTTCCTATTGTCTAAGTAGTCAATGATAATTTCTAATAGGACACCTCCCACTCCAATTTTTGGAACTTTTTGTACAAGCTCAAAATGCGGCACTTTGTCGAAAGCTTTGGAGAAATCTGTCTAGAATGCTACAATTTCGGTGCTTGATTCGTTATCGAGTGCGTCGTGAATTGATTTCAAGAAGGATAGCATATTTGTATTAACTGAGCGTTTTTTAACAAATCTATGTTGGTGTTCTGTTAGGAATTTTTCGAAGTGAGCGTATAAAGCTGAACAAATGCATTTCTCAAAAACTTTACTGTCAATGTCTAAAAGAGAGACTGGTCGGTAATTTTCTACTTTCCGTCTGTCATCTTTTTTGTAGATTGGTGTCATAGCTGCAATTTTCCAGGAGTTTGCGATTTTTCTCAGTCATTTTATCTGCTTGAAAAGTACATTTAAATTCTTACTTGTTTCGCATGCTGTACGTTGTAAAAAAGCAGGCGGTATGCCATTTGGGCCTCGCGAATTTGTGGCATCTAGCGAAAGAAGAATTTCGTAGATTGCTTTCTTTGAGATTTCGAAGTTTGTAATTTCAGGATTTTTCAATTTTACATCTTGTATACTGAAAGGAGTTTTGGGTGAGAACACTGAGTGAAAGAACTCGTTCATCATGTTGACTTGCTCTTGCATTTTTGTGCTCTGTTGATTTTCTTTGATTAGTAATTTTGGAAGGCTGGGTGATTTTTTCAGGCTTTTCAAGTGTTTGAAGATTGTACCGGTATTTCTTGCACGCATGATTTTCTCCTGATATTCAATCCTGTCCAGTTCCGATGATTCTATCAATTGGTTTTCAAGTTTAGGAACTTCTTGTTTTCGATAACTAGTGGGTTTTTCGTATAAGAGTCGTTTTTGGGTTTGTAGTCTCTTCATGTTGTAAGAAGTGAAACTTGATATCCAGGGAGGTAGACTTTGTCGGTTTCTAGTTCTTTTGGGGACGTGGACCTCGAATATTTGATCCATGTACTGGTAAAATTCTTCGCACATGTTGTTTATGTTAGTGAAGCAAACTGGTTTGAAGGGTTCAGTACTTAAAATATTATTTATGCTTTCGTAGTCAGCGTTTCCGAAACTTCTAAAATTTCCAAGAGTTTCTTTGGCGTCTTGGCGTGGACATTCTAGTGTTAACTGGATTGATTTATGATCCGAGCAGTCGTAAATTGAGGAAAATTTCTCGTCGAGATGTGCCACCAAATTACAATTTTTGTAAAATGCTACATCTAGAGTGTTCTGACCACAGGTGGGGAAGTTTATGATTTGTCTGTAGAGGGATTCCTCATACAATTCAATGACTGCATTTTCTTCTTCATTTGTACTTGCTAGATTTTTCCAGTTAACATCAGGACAGTTTATATCCCCACATAAAATGGTCGTTTTTGATTTAGGAATGATTTTAAGGAGTTTTTGGAAATCGTTAACCTCGTAACGGTACGGGCTAGTTCTTGGGGGGTTGTAAAAGGCACAAATAAAAATTTCGTTCTCAGCTTACTCTATTTTGCAGACAAGACTAGAATCCGGTTGCTCAGAAATGACTCTTTCGGAGATGAAGGAGTTCTTTACTGCTATGAGGGCGCCTCCGTGGGTATTTTTGTCTTGATCCATTTGTCTGTCTTGTCGGTAGATGCAATAGTCATTTAGAAATAGTTCAGATGATGGAATGTTATCATTGAGCCAAGTTTCACAGAGACATATAACGTTGTATTCTGAGTTTATTACAGCATTTGCAAAATTAATTCTCCTCTCTACGTTCACAAGGCTCCTTACGTTTAGTTGCAGAATGTTAACAAAACCTAGTCAGTTTGACTTGGTTTCTACGGAGGCAATCTCCACTTTCGCACCATCGTTGAATAGTTCTAAAATTCGAATTTTGAGTTTATCTCGAGGAACTTCTTCTGTCAACAGTTCTCTTCTCTTTTTCAGAATCAGGTTTTCTTTGAGGGCATCTTCTTTGCTGAGAGCTGGTAGCAATAAATATTTCTCTTTGCTAATTCCTCTCGATATTCAATACTTTTGGCTAAGGCTAGCCTGGCTTCATGTTCGTTAGCGACGTTACTAAAAGAGTTCTTGGTTTCTTCCGTTCTCTCTTGAATTCACCAGTCGTTTGAGTTCCTTCACTTCAGGCCTAACGCCTATTTCACTCAGTATTTCATTTACTTCGTCAGTTGTGGGGACAAGATTTTCAGCTTTTGTTTTGTTATGATCTTCAGGGATCCCTTGTATTCTGAAACTTTGTTTGATGTTGTCGACGCCTTTCTCTTTCTTAATTAACTTTCCAAGTTTCCTATCCAGGATTCCACGGAGACCACGGCAGCATACGTTTTATCAACTTTTTCACAAGTTGTTTTGATGGCGATTTCTATCTTTTTGTTCACAAGCTCAGTCAATCTCTTTTCCATGTTTTTGAGTTGATTGCTAAAGTCCAAATTTTCTATCTTCTCGGTCATGTTCGCCATTGTTCTGCATCTTATGAATTTATCTCGCTCGTTTTTGTCCACGCATTCATTGCATAGAAGCATAAAGTTGTTTCCAAGATCTATTATCCCGTTGAGGGAGGCCGAGGAATGTCCTGTGCAAATTGTCGTCATGTGTATATGACAGTTGCAGGCAACGCATGTATATGTTTTCTCTTGTGCCTGTATTGGCTTGTTACAGGTCTTACAATTTTTTCCCATTTGTTTCATAAGCTCTGATCAATTCCAATTGAACTTAATCAGCAGGAGTTTCACAGAACTTACTACGTTGACTTAAAATTTTGATCAAGACCAACTGAACTTAATCAACAGGAATTTCACAAAATAATTTGATGAAGACTTAAATTTTTGATCGATTCCAACTGAACTGAATCAATAGGATTTTCACAAAAATTTTGAATAGAAATTGCGATAGGGCTTAACAAAAGCTAAACGATTTTGCTTAAATTGACGACTGGGACTGAAAACTGGTTTTGATCAATTGCAATTGAACTCAATCAATAGGAATTTACAAAACCAACCTAGTGCTAGACTTACTCAAATTTTGGCTGCGTTTCGTTTCTTTTGCTTTTTATTTCCTTGCTGTTGAGACGGGCTGTGTTTCTTTTTGATAATCGCTTTTAGATTTTCGCCGTGATTTCGTACAATAGTTAGGGTTTTGATTTCGAGGTGTGGTGCAAGATGTAGTTGGCTGTAGCTGCGAACAAGTTCTTTGTCCTTTTGCTTTCGCCTCGAGAGAAGGTCCTTTACGATGTGTAGAACAGGTATTCCCGTTCCCTTCAGCTCTTTGTAAACGTCTGGTGCTCCTTCTCTTACGCAGTAAACTATTCCAACCACTTTATGCTTGATATTCTTGATTTCGTTCACAAGTTGTTCTGGGGTAAGTGGCTTTCTGGGGTCTTTGCGGGGGCTTGTCACAGAGATTTTGATTAGATCGTGCCAAATAATCAACTGCTCGTTTTTCGGTATCAATCGAAGTCGTTTTTGAATAATTTTAGACTTATCTTGAGCTCCTCGGTGAAGATTGTATCCTGGCTTCGTGATCACTTGTCTGGATAATCGCTTCTTGATGTTTGTCCACCTCTCCAAGGAATGGTGAAGAGAACTTGCTCCAATAACAATTACCATTTACAAACAAGGGCCACCACGGCTGCCCTGAACAGGCATTATAACATTTAACCTGAAACTGTCAGTGGCTCCAGCATCTGCATTGCTTGTGGTACTCCAATCTTGAACTCAACAATAAGTGCGCTTCTTCTAAGGATGTTGTGACGATATTACCCTGTTGCAACGTATTTTGGTGCCTGTGGTTGTCTGGAGGCCGGTCTTGTCCGCTTTCTGCAGTCCCTTCCGCGTGTTCTGTCTTTAGCGCATTAAAAAAACAATTTTGCGTAGATCTTACATAATTTTGCGTTGAATATAGCGCAAATCTTACAAATAGGCAACGCTTAGAGCTCTGTTTGTGACTCTAACATTTATTCTCCTGCGTGCTTTTCGCATTTTTTGCTTTGTGCCACAGTACCCTATTGCTCTTGAGAACTAAACTCTTTAGAAGTTATGTGAAGTCAGCGCTAAACTCAACGCAAATTTTTGTATGATCAATGCTAAACTCAACGCAAAGTTCTGTAAGATCTAAGCTAAATTCAATGCAAAATATCTACGCTAAAAGATCTACTCTAAAATAGACGCAAAAGTATTTAAAATCTACGCTAAATTCAACGCAAAATGATGTAAGATCAACGCTAAATTCAACGCAAAATTATGTAAAATCAACGCAAAAATCAATGCAATAATATGTAAGATATACGCTAAATTGAACGCAAATTGATGTAAGATCCACATTAAATTAAACGCAATATTAAGTAAGATCAGCGCTAAAATAGACGAAAAATAAGGTGAGATCTATTCTTAAAAATGTGAAAATTTACAAGATCTACGCTAAATTCAACGCAAAATTTTAAAAGATTAACGCTAAAAAAATGCATAATTATGCATGATCAACGCTGATTTCATCGCAAAATTATGTAAAATCAACGCCAAATTCAACGTAAATTTATGTGAGATCTACGCTAAATTCAACGCAAAAATATGTAAGATCAACGCTAAATTAAACGCAAAATTATTTAAGATCAACGCTAAAATAAACGCAAAATTATGTAAGAGCTTTGCTTAAAAACGTGAAATTTTGTAAGATCTACGATAAAGCGCAGATCGTACATAAATTCAACGCATCCACCACCAATCTTACATAATTTTTGCGTTTCTTAGCGTTGACACCTCGGCCTGGATTGTACCTCGATATCGCCCTGTTCTTTTTACTGGAACAACGATTTCTCGATTCATTCCTCTTTCCCATTTTTTTTACCTTTTTCCGCTGCAAATTCTAATATTCTATGAAATTTCCGAAATTAATCTAGAGAGTATGTTGGTTTTTTGATAATTTTTTCTCATTAGGTATTGTATAACTTTCTTTTGTATCAACTTTTGCGCTAAAATTTTTAAACAATTGCCCGTCTCTCTGTTGTTTTCGCGTGTACTTAAACTCAGTGGTCCATTTCCTACCCCTTTCTTCCATAGCTGAATTGGAAATCAATGCTTTCTCCTTTGTGTTGCTCCTTTCGTCGTATCTGCCCTCCCTGAAATAGTTACTCCTGTCGGTTTTTCTCTCTATAATTGTGCCAATTTGAATTCTATGCTCATACTTTTGAGGTTAAGTAACGTAAAAAAGAGTTTTTGCGTGCAACATTTTTTGGAAAGCAGGCACCTCAGCTGTTAATTTTAGGCGTACGTCATGGTTTCTTTTGTTTTATTGCAAATATTTTAGTTTTGGCTCCTCATCCACGGTGAAAATATACCATCACTTTTTGGTGGTACCAGAGATCCCTTCGACTTCCATTTTCATGAAGTTCGTTGCTTCCAAAGCTTCCCACATTGACGTCCCACAGCAACATTGGCGTCCCACATTGAGAACAAATTTTCTACGGCTGGCCAAAGCTTAACTTTTGCATTAAGCAGGTCCCACAAACACTAATTCCGTGTACTGTTATGCAAACAAAATGCAGAATTAGAACCCTGCACTGACTCTTATCTGAATGCACACTTCGTTGAGTTCCCCTACTGACCCTGACGCAATCCTGAACACGACCGCTTGATTTAAATGACCCAATCCTCTGTGCCACTTTCTTTTGCTGTCAATATTTACGCTCTTGGAACTCCTCTTGGAATCCAAAACACTGCAGCGTAAGTAAAGTTAATTTCCTGAGTTAATTTCACCCAAGGTCTCTTCTGAAGTTTGATACAGCTGTTTACTTTCTCAAAAAAGAATGTACGTTCCTATTCCGTGCAGCTTCGGAGATTTGAAGAAAATTCAGGCACACATAAAACATTCTTCGTTTCACTTTGGATTTCCTCACACAGCCTCTGCCCACCACTCTGGATGCCTCAACGTTTGGTTTTCTGTCCACTCATTGAATGGGCACAAAGTCTAGGAGCGCATCGATGTTTATCACTATGTGAAATATACAACACTGTCCACTAGCACAACCGCGGTCTTCCACTGGGTAACGGCTGCCCAGTGTTCCTCGTCTGGTGAAGCCAATGTTGGACCCATGACTCATGTTTGCCTCCACCTTCATGTTTTGTGCATGCGCTGTCTAGGTGGCTCTTCTCATCATATATGCTGCATTGCGCTATTCTCTTTATAGTCTCTGCAAAGTGTCAAGGGAACCCACCTACAAATTAATTTACCTTCTTGGCTTCCTTCAAGAAATCACACTTCGCTGCTAGTGCCACTGGACCTCCTGATCCGTTGAGTCTTTTTGATGTGCTCTCATGGAAGTGCCTTTTCGTTAACTCGTGATATTTTGTTTCCGGGTTGAAGCTTTCCCGTATCAGAAAAACTTTCGTTCTACATTCACTCACCATTGAGATCCAAAGCGTTGAAGTGAGTCTCTGAATTCGCTTTCCCTGTTCTTGAAGCCTTGTGAGCAGCTCTCCTCCAGTGATGAAGAAGCTATCTAGATTGTCGGATTCATCGAGCTGCAGACCAACCAGCTGTTCAGCTAAACTCAACAATGTCGGCGTCTTCACTTTCTGAATTATGTCTCGCAAAAATTTCTAAGCCTTTGCTCAATCTCTGATGCCAGTGCCTTATAAGTGCATTTTCAGTGCATTTGCGGCACTGTGATGCCACATCAGGATGAAGGTTATTGCATCCTGCTTCAGTGCAGACTGGCACGGCATATTGTGTTTTTCTCTTTGTTGTCTTCAGCTTCCATCTAATTTGCGTTGACCAGATGTGATGGCTCATTGGGTTGACCATCTATCCTCAGTAGTGCAAAGGAGAGCCCCTTTGTCGGCATCTTAGCCACAAATCTCTCGTTCCTGATAGGAATGGCTTAAGCTTTTCCTGTGTAGCTCACCAGCTTCACTGTTTCTTGAACCTTCGTACTTTGAGCTGGTTTAAACAATTGGGAAAAGAGAGGTACTAAGTCGAAAAGGACTGTGACATCAGCGTCTGTTGGTGGTCTTATTAGGTTTGAAGTCTCGTTGCCCTGGAGTGCTTTGATCTAGTCCTTCATTACCAGCTGCAACTTATACCCATCATAACCTAGGTTAGTTTAGTAGACTGTTTTGGGTTACACAAGCTCAACCTCAGTCACAGCAAGATAGGATTTTACTTCAACGAAAATTGTGGAAAATCCCTTGCTCGTTTTCCTCGTCTAGGCACTGCTCTGTCCGCTTGCCTCAGTGCATCTTCATTGAAACTAACCGCCTCTGACTGTGAGAAGTTTTCTGTTTCAATGTCTTCCCGTAAATCTGAGTCTCTATGACTCCCTCTTGTTGCAAAAGATACTTCATCTAATGCTACTCCCAAAAGATCTCAGTCACCTTGTTTGTGTCGTTTGCTAGCTGTTCAAGCTCTCTCTGTCTTGCCACTCCTCCTTTATTGCAGTGGATGCTGCTCTATTCTCGTTATTGCCAGAGTCCTGATGGCCATCATTTGGCTTCCAGATTCCCAGTTGCTTTGACTCCTCCTCTAGTATGTCAGGCGTCTATATGTTGAAAGGATTGAGCCAACTCCTGAACTTGATAATCCCATCTCTCTTTCACACAACTTTCATTAACTTGCTTGAGTTGGATATAAACACGAAGTACTCATTGTAACCCTCAGTGTAAACCACAAATTTCATTATAGTGCACTCGGTTCAAATTTGCTCAGTTCTCTGTTTCCCGTCCTAATGAAAACTGGGCAACCAAAATAGATAAATTACTATTCGCAAGCTGTTTCCTCTCTTGAGACCCCAATCACAGGAGCAATTTCGTTTCATGTGTTCCTTCCTGAATTCACGCTGCCGTTGCCACATGACCTCTTTGTCCTCTGTGTTCTTGTGTTGTGATCTCTGGAAGTTCTGCATCCTTTTTGTCAACACCCTTATTGGCACACCATTGAAATCCAAAGCGTTTTTGAAGAGGGTCTATGAGATTGCTTCCCCTGCTTCTTGAAGCATTGTGAGTAGCTCCTGTCCTGTGATGAAGGAGCTGCCGAGATTCTCGGACTCATCGAGCTGCAGTCGAACGCGCTGTTCTACTACAATTACCACAGTCGGTGTCTCCACTTTTTCAAACCCTGTTCAGTGATGCCTCATCAGAATGAGGGTTGTTATATCTAGTTTTAGTGCAGAATGGCACTACACCCTGTTTTTTCTCTTTGATGTCTGCAACTTCCATCTCAATAGTACAATGGAGAGCGCCCTTGTAGACACCATAGCCACAAATCTTGTAGTCCTGATTGGAAAGTCTTTTGTTTTTCCTGTGTGCGTCAGCAGCTTCACTGTTTTTTGATCGCTCGTAGTTTGAGCAGGTTAAACAGTTGAGAAAAAGAAGTACTCAGCAGATAAAGATTAGTCAGCAACAGTTTATTTTTGTTTTAGAAATTATTTATGAGTCAGAAAGTTGTTAGGCCCATAGCTTGTTGGTTTGTGGGGTTTCTCAGGTGGAATGAAAAGCGTTTTTAAGCTAATTCCATCAGTTTTTCGAGATTTAGAGGAGATCTGAATAAAAGATCAGGATGTTGATTTGAATTTAAGGATGAAAAGGAGTTCAAAAATTGTTGTCCCCGTTTGCCTGCCGGGCCATGTGATATTTAAAAAGATTTTTGAGTTACTTGCTCTACAAATTACCTTTTGTTAGCACAGGTTGCTCTCGTAACGTGGATTATGGTTATTTGACTGAAATATTCTGGTTTCCGATAGCTCTTGAAGTCTTGACTCGATTAAAAATCAATTTCCCCATGAATGAACAAATTAAACTCAAACTTGACAAAACAAATTTTGAAAAAAATTACAACTTCACTGCCGTGTCACACAGTGCTTTTGATGTCCGTCAGAACAAGCAGTTTTCAAAAAATTTAATTTAGCCATTTTTTAATCTCGCAGTCCATGTATATCAGGTTTTCAGTCCTGAATTTATTCTCTTCAGATTTCTATTTTAAAAAATGCTAAGGTACAGTGAGAGTTAAGCGTTGCGATAGAGAGAGAATTTTGAAGTGTTCAGAGTTAAAGGTTGCAAATTTTTGTACATTGAAATTCTTAGAAAAATGTAGTTTGTAATAGTTTCCCTCCACTTTTCGCCAAATGATGCAACAATGCAATACGCCGAAGTATATAAATCACTCTTTTTAGCTAAGTTTTTGAAATTTGGGATGTTCATCATAAAAAGTGTAGCAATATAGGCCGGAAACATCGGTCCTGCTTCTTGGTCGACTGTGACTTTGTCCTCTTCTCGTCTTAAACCCAGAAACCAGTGTAACCGCGATCTGTTTTTCATGTAAAATGTTGCCTCGAATGCCTTTTTGACATCGGAAATCACTGTCATGCTTCTTGATGCTACTATGACGTCGTCAACCCAGACCAAGATAAAGGGTTGACCTTCGGTCTCTGCTCTGCAATGATCGTTCCTGCTTCTGATGAGACCCTGTCTCAGTAGAAAGTTTGCCAGTTCTCTATACCAGTTGTTAGCTGCCTGTTTCCAACCATAAATTGATTTGTTCAGTCAACATACTAACTTCTCTCCATCTGATCATTGCTTTACAGACTCCTGTGGCTCTTCCAGATACAGTTCTTCCTCTATTGGAGAGAGCAGGAAAGCCGTCTTGACATCAAAATGGTGCATCACAGGGCCCTGCCTCGCTGACAGTTGAAGTAGAATCCTGAATGTCTCTGGCTTACAGGTAGGCGCAAATGTCTCAAAGCAGTCCAGTCTTTCCACTTGTTTGAAGCCTTTTGCCACATAGCGTGCTTTGTATTTGTTTACTTGACCACTGGGTCCCCATTTTACTTTGTAGAATTATTTGCCCGGTATGACGTCCCTCTCTGTTGGTGTATCACTAGGTTCCAGGTCTCGTTGTCTTGGAGTGCCTTGATCTCGTCCTTCATAGCCCGAAACAACTGGTCCCATTCGTCTTCTTGCTTGGCTTTGCAGACTGTTTTGGGTTCAACATAGTAACCCTGTGTCACAGCAAGATGGGTCCTGACTTCTCCAAAAATTTGCAAAACATTCCTTGCTCGAATCCGTCGTCTGGTTTTTGCCCTCTCCGCCTGCTCGAGTGCCTCTTCAAAGTAGCCAACTGTCTGTGGCTGTGAGAAGTCCTCTGTGTCACTGTGTTCCAAGGACTCCGAGTCTCTAGGACTCCCTCTTATTGCAGTAGATTCTTCATCTAGTGCTGCTTCCTCAACATCCGAGGCATCTCGTCGCAGTGTGGTTTCTTGAGTGTTCACGCTCTCTGCGTCATTCCACTCCTCATTTATTGCAGTAGAAGAGCCCTGTTGCTCTTTGTTGCCATCGTCTTGTTGACCGTCATCTGGGTGCCAGATCCCCAGCTACGGTGACTCCTCATCTAGTGGGTTGGGCGTTTGTGTTGTCAGGGATTGAGCCCACTTCGGACTCCTTGATAATCACAATTCAAACTTCCATCAGCTTGCTTGATTTAGGTACAAACACGAAGTGTCCATTGTCACCCTCTGTGTAAACCACAAATTTCTTTCTAGTGCACTCGGTTCAAATCACAAGAGCAATTTCCTTTTTTCAGTTCCTTCATGATTTCACGCTCCGCTGCCGTTGCCACAGGACCTCTTTGTCCTCTGTGTTCTTGTGTTGTGATCTCATGGAAATTATGCATTCTTTTTATCAACTCTGTCAAGTTTTTTGCCGGGTTGAATTTTTCCTGTTGAAGTAAACATTCATTCCTTATTTTCAAACCATTGAGATCCAAAGCGTTGAAGAGGGTCTATGAGATTGCTTCCCCTGCTTCTCCGTCTCGCGGAAATTTCTCAGCCTTTGCTCCATCTCTGATGCCAGTGCATTATAAGTGCATTATCAGTGCATTTCCCACACTGTGATGCTACATCAAGATGAGGGTTGTTTCATCCTGCTTCAGTGCAGAATGGCACAGCATATCGTTTTTTTTTCCCTTTAATGCCTGCAGCTTCCATCTCATTTGCGTTGACCAGATATGATGGCTCATTGCGTTGCTCATCTATCCTCAGTAGTGCAATGGAGAGCCCCTTTGTCGGCAGGTTAGCCACAAATCTCGTGTTGCTGGTTGGAATGTCTTAAGCTTTTCCTGTGTGGCTCAGCAGCTTCACTGTTCCTTGATCCCTCATTCTTTGAGCTGGTTTAAAAAATGGAAAAAAGAGAGGTACTAAGTCGAAAAAATACTACGACGTCAGCGTCTGTTGGTGGTATTACTAGGTCTGAAGTCTCGTTGACCTGGAGTGCTTTGATCTCGTCCTTAATCTCGTCCTGCTGCAATTTTTTCCAATCATCACCTAGGTTGTTTTAGTAGCCTGTTTTGGTTTACACAAGCTCAACTTCAATCACAGCAAGATAGGTTTTTACTTCAACAACATTTGTAGAAAAATCCTTGCTCGTTTCCCTCGTCTGGGCTCTGCTCTGTCCGCTTACCACAGTGCATCTTCATCGAAACTAACCGTCTCTGTCTGTGAAAAGTTTTCTGTTTCAATGTCTTCCAGTAAAACAAAGTTTCTATGACTCCCTCTTGTTGCAAAAGATATTTCATCTAGTTCTACTCCCAACAGATCTCATTCATCTTGTTTGTGTCATTTCCTGGCTGTTCACGCTCTCTGCGTCATGCCACTTCTCCTTTATTGCAGTGGATGTTGCTCTGTTGTCTTTATTGCCATTGTCTTGATGGCCATCATCTGGGTTCCAGATTTCCAGTCGCTTTGACTCCCCCACTAGTAGGTCAGGTGTCTACAACCTGAAGGGAATGATCCCAATTCGGACTCCTTGATGGTCATATCTCGAACTGCCACCCCCTTGCGTTTGTTACGTACTTACACCGGGTATCCGATGACTCTTTCAGTGTAAACCACAAACTTTCCTTCCAATGCCTTGGGTTCAAGTTTGCTGACGTCTCTGTCCCTCTTCCTCATGAAGACTATGCAACCAAAGATTGATAATTTAATAATTGAAAGCTTAACTTCTATACATCGCATCAGTTCTGCTGGGCATTTTTCTTCTCCTCGTTTTACAACCAAGTTCCGGATCTTTGTTGCGTGGAGAATAGCTGCTCCCCACATCATCTTGGGATGACCCGAGTCAATGAGCAAGCATCTTGCCTGTTGGACCTCTCATATAACCCATTCTGTTGCGGCGTCTCTGGTATGGTCTTCTCCTGGAGAATGCCTGTATCGAAAAACTACATCTTGAACTGCTCTGAGAGAAACTCCTTCGCATTGTCTTGTGTCATTTTTCTGGGCGTCCCCACAATGAGAACAGACTTCTTCAGGCTGGCCAGTGCTTCACTCTTTGCCTTAAGTAAGTCCACAAACAAAAACTTCGTGTACTGGTCTGAAATCACAAAGCAGTACCGGAACCCTGACAGTGAATCTACTCTGAAAGGTCCCATTAGGTCTGTGAAAACACTCTCCGGCTTCTCTTCTGCTTGGGTCTCTGTCACTCTTTGTACTGGTGTCTTTGTGATCTTGGCCAAAGCGCACACATTGCATACATCATTGAGTTCCCCAAGGTTTCTGGTGCATTCCTGACCACATCCGCTTGATTCAAATCACCGAATCATCTGTGCCACTTCCTTGCACTGTCAAGTTTCACGCTGTTGGAACTCATCTTGAATTCTAGAACGATGCAGGATAAGTAAAACAAATTATTTTCTTGTTCTTGTTTTACCAGAATTCCCTTTTGGAGTTTCATGCAGCTTCCTCGAAAGTGAAGCGATATCCCCACTCCGTGCATCTTGAGACATAAGAGTTTTGAAGAATAGTCAGGCAAAAACAAAACATTTTCAAGTTCTCAATGGAATTCCCCTTTGCTTGAGGGTATGCTGATCCTCTCACAGCCTCTGCCCACCACTCTGGAAGCTTCACTGGGATTTATGACCACTAATTGAATGGGCACAAAGTCCAGGAATGCGTCGATGTTCGTCACTATGTGACCTGTACAACCACTGTCCACTAGCATGCCTGCTGCCTTCCACGGGGAAAGAGCTGCCCAGTGTTCCTCGTCTGGTGAAGCCAATGTTGGACCCATTGCCACTGGCTCATGTTTGCCTCCATCTCTTTGTATCTTCCATGCCCTGTCTAGATGACCTTTCTCACCACACTTGCTGCATTGTGCTGTCTCCTTCCTCCTGCAGTCCTTTGCAAAGTATCCAGGGATCCCACACACAAAACAGTTTGCTTTCTTCTTTCTTGGGTCCCTTATTGAAGTCGCGCTTCACTGCCAGTGCCACTGAACCACTTTGTCCCGTGTGCCTCTGTGCTGTTCTCTCGTGGAAGTTCTGCAGCCTTTTCTTCAACGCTGTGAAGTTCGTTGCCGGATTGAAGCTTTCCTGTACAGCAAATCTTTCATACCTCATTGGCAGATCATTGAGGATCAAGGCGTTGGAGAGGGTATTTGAGACTGCTTTCCCTGCGTCTTGTAGCCTTGTGAGCAACTCCTGTCCCCGGATGAAGAAGCTATCCAGATCCTCAGAATCCTCGAGCTGCAGTCGAGCAAGCTGCGCCACCAAAGTCACCACTGTCGGCGTCTCCACACTCTACTGCAAAAGCTTCCAAGCCTTTGCTCCATCTCTGATGCCGTCATCTCCCACACAGTCATGTCTAATCAGCATGAGGGTTGTTGCATCTTGAATCAGTGCCCGATGGCACCAGACAATAATCCATTTCTCCTTGATGTCTGCAACTTCCTTCTCATATTCATCCTTCAGCACCTTGTGGTTCTTCTCATCATTGCTTGCCCCATTGGCTAGTGGTGCAGGCTCATTGGGTTGCTCCTCCGACCCAGTAGTGATTTCTAGAGTACCTTCGTCTGCATCATTGCACAGATCTGGTGCTCCCAATTGGAAAGTCCTGTTTCTTTCCTGTGTAGGTCAGGAGCTTCACTTTCTGTTGATCCATCTTAGTTTGAGCAGGCAAAACAGTTGTGAAAAGAAAAGGTACTAAGCAGAAAAGGATTGTGACTGTCAACAACAAATTAGTTTTGTTTTAGAATTTAGTTTTATGACTTAAAAAATTGCTTGGCCCATAACCTGTTGGGTTTTGGGTTTTCGCAAGCAGAATAAAATGCGTTTTTAACTGAGTAGAAAAGTTAATTTTACAGTAGAAGTTAGAGATTTACAGAAGAGATCTGATTATTAGATCAAGATGGTGCTTTAATTTTGGGGATGAAAAAAGGCTCAAAAATCAGCTGTATAAATGCCTATTATCAGTGCACGAAAGTCAAGATACAAAACTATTCTTATCTAGATGATTTACAGTGGGGTTCGCAAGGATTACCCAAAATTGTTTGCTTCTGCAAATTTCCTAGAAATTAGTCGCAGGGGATACCATAGATGGTATGCATTTACACTTTTCTAAGAATTCGTTCTCATTTTACATCAAATAATCTCTTTCTAAGAATAATTATCTAGAATCACCAGTTTGAACCGAATATTATTTCTAAGCACCCTTTCTTGACGATTAATTTATATAAACTTTGTGATTAAAATCAATTTGCTCTTGTCTTGGTAATATGGTAAGTAAAACTTTCTTTCTATTAGTTCTCACTAATTTCAAGACTATAGTTTGATTGATATTCTAACATACCTTACAAGCTGCAGCTTACTTGTTTCGTCTAAAATTCAGGTTTCTGAATTTTACATTATTTTTCGGTAAGGTTTTCATGTAAAATAAGTGTTCCCATTGCGTTCCACTTCTTGATGGTCGCTGAATGCAAGTACAACTGTGTGCAGCAAATCAATTAAATTAAAACTTAATAAAATCGTTAAAGAATAGATTCAATACAAAAAAACTAGGTACGTTGAAATGAGGTTTCCTAACCTTTTTCCGGTTTTTCGATTTTTTTTTTTCGAAGGCAAACGATTGAATACGTAACCCGACTAACTTAAGCGCTAAACCAATTATAGTCTAATTCATTGAAAATTTTAAAATATTTGGCAACAGAACTGAATATGGATATTTTTTTCTGCCGTTTCAACTCTCTTAATTTTTTTTAGAATTGAGATTAACCGACAATTGGAGAGATATCGGAACAAACAATAATTCAATTTTGCAAATTCGTTGAACAATCTTGAGTTTTGTGTACTGCATTTTTGAGAATAAAACACTTTTAATAGAATTAGAAACTTTCTTTGAAATTCTTTTGACTTAAAAATTTGAAGAAGCAGGATATTGTAAAGCCGTTTTCAATTTTAATATAAAGTTTAAAAAAATGACAGCAAAAAGAGCAAAGAAACCTTTCTAATTTCTGTTTTCTAATATAGTGTCGTATTAGGTTTTGATGACAACTTTTTCCTACCCCTTCTCTGGACAACAGCTGGTCAGCAGTTTCGTCAAGTTCATTGTGCATTGTAAATAGAAAACTGTTTTTGTGTTTATTCTATTTCCTGAATAGGTAGTTTAATAAAAATAATAGGAATAATCGTAACATCAGAATTGATTTTTGATATCAGAATTAAAAACAATAGTTCAGAATAGCAGCTTGTTTTTCTGGTTTTACCGAACTTCAGGAATGCATTTAGAGTGTTTAATCTCACACAAAATTGGCCGTTCAACCATTTTTTCCCTCTCTTTACGTTATTTACGATATTGTTCTGCGACGCTTAAAAACAATTTAAAATTATCAGCTTCCAAAACAGGAAAAAACTGTGCTAGCATAAAGCAGAGAAAAGGAAAGCCTTGTTTTGATATTTTGTTATGTAACTAACTTTCATTGATTTAACGAGTACTCTGAGGATGTTATATTGCATTTTATGTTTTATAAAATAGAAGACCTTCCCGGATTGAAATAACTGAATTAAAAATCGATTTTACTGCGGTTTTCATTATTAAAATATTATCAACAAAATCAATTCTACGGCATCAATCTGGAACCATTTTAACGATTTAAATCCTCTTAAATCTATTTAAATCTGCTAAAAATGGATTAAAATCGTTTGAAAAACCTTTTAAATGGATTCAATTTGAGCTACGAAAACCCCATTAAACGATTATTATCTATTTTTTTTATTGTTTCCGCTCAGTGAAAACCGTTGTTTCAGGTTATATTAACATTTCGTGTATTTTGAAAGTTTTCAGTTTGCCATCAAATTCAGTCTATCTGCTCCATTGAGTAACTTCGCAACAGCAATAATATCGGCTCAACAGGTGCCCATATGAAGAAAACGAAAATCTGCATCTAGAATAGAGAACAAAACGCTACCAAACTATGCCAAAATTTCGAATAGGGTAAAATTGGCAAAAATTTTGAATAAAATAGTGAACTATAACTGCATAGAAGATGTCAAAGGTAGATTGATTGTGATCAATCTTTGCAACTGATTTTCGACTCTAAACAAAGTTTCATATTAAAAGTTGGCCAAACCAAAAAATGAAAGGAACAGGAACTCACCGAACTGCAGAAGAACTATAGAAACTCGAAAACTGATTAAATGAACTGTCATATATCACTCAAAATCATCATTGCTTGCAATTGCTCAGCTATGTCATTAGGTTTATAAAACAGAAAAAGAAAAAAAACAGTCTTTAAAACGTAACGCATAACATATCGCAAAATCACTGTCTCCATAAACCTTTCTGACTTGAATATCTTATGTATATTTTTGAAAGTGTTCGCTTACTGTTGTCCAGGTTCTTTTTGTAGATTTTCTGATTTAAATCAAGGGAAACTGAAATACACCAAATGTAATTGAACTGAAACCTAAAATCCAAATTAAGCTAACTGATTGGCGGCTTTTTGGTCTCGATTTAGTCTCGATTTGGTCTCCGTTCGGACTTCGAAAGAAAAATTTGTAAAGCCAAAAAAATGTAAAATTATAGCCAAATACGTTGAATTGAAAATCCAAACCTCAGCAAAAGACAGCAAAAGCGCTGCTGACTTATGGTGTGTAATGATGGGTATTAGCAGTTGTGTTTTCGCTAACAATTTTCTAAATTCTGATTTGCTAAAAATCGATTGCAAAAAAAAAGACTACATTAAATAAATTTAGTTCCTTTTAAAACGAATTACTTCTGTTTAAAAGTTTGCACGACTTCGTAGCTGCAATTTTCTTTAAAAATACCCCATATATTGTCAAAATGTTGTCTTAGGAAAAGAAAATATCCATTAATTCGATTGCTTGTTTAGGTTTTCCGACCCGGGTTTCAACAGGTTCAACAGTGAATATATTTAGTTGTTCTGCAAATGGTTCAGTTCTTTAGAAACAATACCTTTCAACGTTTTTGCTGCTTTTGGTTGCTTTTGTTTTAAGAAAAGAAGATTTGTTTGCTTTCTTTGCATTCAGCTTATTGTTTGATCAAAAGTTTGATCCAATTATACCACTTCTTTCCTGTTTAAAGTTATTTGAGCTAACCAAGAAGTTACAATATCAGGCCGTTTGTTGTTGTTGTTTTTAATGTACTAGTCTTAGTTCGATGAAATTCATTCAGAAATTTAATATGGATTCAATCAGATACGGCGATGCAGATCCTTTAAAATTTGGCCTGGCCGCATTTTATACTCCATAGTTGGCAATTTTCTTCTACACTGCAACGAATTCTAGCACTATTTTTCTAACGCTTCAAAAGGAATCAAATGTGGTGAAACGAATTTTATGGTCGAAATCCCATTAATTTGGGAACTTGTTAGTCTGGCCCATTCTTTATTTAAGATTTCTAACGAAATAGTAATATTTTGTTTTCTTGCACTCTTTGACATTGGTTCATTCTAATTTTTACCATATATAGAAGCCAAAGAAAAAACTTATATTATAGTTTTAAATATGGCTTGAAGATTGAATGCTTTCGTAGCTGACAAGGCATCTGTGATATAAATCAACTAGACTAATGGTTTACATTTTCCTCAAAATGAAGCGAAATGAATTTCTCGTTTACGATATAGATGCCCATATGAAGAAAACAAAAATCTGCATCAACGCTGCAAAACCTTGAAACAAATTCAAATAGGGTAAATTTGGCAAAAATTTTGATTAAAATAATGATCTATACCTGCATAGGAGATGTCAAAGGTAGATCGAATGTGATCTTTCTTTTCAATTGATTTTCGACTCTATTAAAAGTTGGCCAAACAAAAAAAGATATGAACTTGAACTCATCCAACTGCAGAGGAACTATAGGAACTCGAATGCTCCGATTGAATGAAGTGTCATACAACACTCAAAATCATCATGGCTTGCAATTGCTCAGCTATGTCATTAGGTTAAAAAAAACGGAAAAAGCAAAAAAAACAGTCTTTATAACATAACGCATAACATGTCGCAAAATCACTGTCTCTATATACCTTTCTGACTTGGATATCTTTTATATATTTTTGAAAGTGTTGACTTACTGTTGTCCAAGTTATATTTGTAGATTTTCTAACTGAAATCAAGTGAAACTGAATTAGACCAAAAGTAATTTAACTGAAATCTAAAAAATCCAAATTGAACTAACCGATTGCCGGCTCTTTGATCTCGATTCAGTCTCAATTTGGTCTCTTGGATCTCGAAAGAAAAATTTTTAAAGCCAAAAAATGTAAATTTACGGCCAAATACTTGACGGACAATTGAAATTGCAATCCTTTTGGACAATTGCAAGACAACTCTTAAACAGTTTAGTTCCTTTTAAAACGATATAAATCGGTTTAAAAATTTGCTTGCCGTCGTAGCTGCAAGTTTCTTTACCCCATATATTGTCAAAATGTTGTCTTAGCTAACAAATATCTATTAATTCGATTACTTGTTAAAGTTTTCCGACCCGGGTTTCAACAGTCTAGGTGAATATATTTAGTTTTTCTGCAGGTGTAAGAAACAACAAAACAGATGTAAGAATTATCGCTGGTTGTTTTTTTCTTGTTTGAAATGGTTCAGTTCTTTAGAAACATTACCTTTCATCGTGTTTGCTGATTTGGTTGCTTTTGTTTTAAGAAAAGAAGATTTGTTTGCTTTCTTTGCATTCAGCCGATTGTTTGATCAAAAGTTTGATCCAATTATACCACTTCTTTCCTGTTTAAAGTTATTTGAGCTAAACAAGAAATTACAAGATCAGGCCGTTTGTTGTTGTTGTTTTTTAACGTAATAGTCTTATTTCGATGAAATTCATTCAAAAATTTAATATGGATTCTATCAGATACGGCGACGCAGATCCTTTAAAATTTGACCGCATTCTATACTCTATAGTTGACAATTTGTTTTTACACCTGCAGCAACTTTTAGCACTAATTTACGTTTGAACTAACGCTTCAAAAAGAATCAAATGTGGTGAAACATATTTTATAGTCAAAACCCCATTGATTTGGGAACCTGTTAGTCTGGCTTTTTTTATTTAACATTTTTTAAGAAATATTAGTATTTTGTTTCATGCACTCTTTGACATTGGTTCATTCTAATTTTTACCATATATAGAAGCCAAAGAAACAACTTATATTTTAATCTTAATTACGGCCTGAAGATTGAATACTTTCATAGCTGACAAGACATCTGTGATATATATATATAAACTAGAGGCTAATGGTTTAGATTTTCCTCATAATAAAGCAGATAAATAATTTAAAATCCCTTGTTTTCGATTTATGGCCTCAAAATTTTTGTAAATGGAGCATGATAAATTCTCTCGGTAAGTAAATAGTGTAAGAAATTTGTTTGGAGTGGGAAAACAAAATGGGAAAAAGAAAAACTTTGATTTATTTTTTCAGATAATGGAGATTTTTTCATTTGTTTTACCTCAGAAACAGCTTAACAGATTATAGCATTGGGGGATAGTTGTTTAAAAGAATTGCAGTTTTTGCTTTTATACCAATAGAGTGGCCCCTAATTTTTTAATGGTGGTGTGTATATTTCAACGAATTTGTGAACAAAGATAAATTGGCCGCATTTTTTATTTTGTAAATAAAAAATTAAGAGGACCGCCGTCATATTGGTCCTCTTAATGTACTCTCAGACTCAATCAACCTTGGGTCAACTTTTTCTCCGAGATTAAGGATTGTGAATTTTGCTAAAATTCATTTTTGTAAAAAAAAATTGGAATACGTTGTAGTTGTTTTAAAGTTTGAATTTTTTAGACACAAAGAATTGTTCAGTTGACAGCTCTCAACTTTTTTATGACCAACCAGAACAAATTTGTTCACTGTAGATCAGGAAATTTGAAACATTTTTCAAACTTTTGATGAAAACGTCCCTGTATAAAAGCGACATTATTTAGCTTAAAGGGCTCCGCTATATTTTTTTCCGTAGTGTAGCAGTGCTACATACAATACAAAACTCAATCATTTTCAGCGCTATCTGATGCAATCCTACTGTGCTATTGCTGTACTCTATGTCGACATACTGAATCAACCAATCAGACTATGCCAGCTGGCAAAAAGTATAAACCATAACTATAAAAAGCAGTGAATTTGTAGTAGAAGCACTTTTTTCCAACTCTGCGAGGATTCAATCCACTGGCTGGCGATTCAAGCCCAGCAGCAGAGGAATAGCCGCAAACAACAACCAGCTCAGCTGAGCGCGGCGGCTAAATGCTTAGCGATATAGCTCGAGCAGTAAGAGCTAATGCTTAGCTTATTTCCTCATATTAGTAGTACATACAATTATGCGCTATAATAGATAGTGATGACTGTAACTAAGTACTTATTTCCAATTTAACATCTCACTATTCACACACATTTTTCTTACTCTGAAAGTAGCCCCTAGAATTTTATTGAAAAATTAACTACTGATCAAGAAAAGTGTTTCTTCAACATTGTTTCTAAAACCAAGTTTGTATACAAAGTTGCAGTTTGCTAAAAAAAACATTGAAATAGAGTACATTAAATCGTCCAACACTGAACACTGGGGTAATTTCGACTACTGCATTTCTCAATTTGGGAGGTACAAGATTAAATTGCTTGAGTAAAATATTTGTCGGTTTTATAATTTCAAAATTAGTGATGAGATGCCAGTCAATTCTGAAAATCTTTGGCTTTCAAAACAGAATTGTTGGAAGTCAACGTATAGATACAGCTCGTCGATTTTGCCAGTGAATTGTCTTCCTGCGGACCATAATATTCAGATGTAATCTATTCCTGGCCGAAGAGCTCGATTTGAAGCCTCTTGTTTTTAGATTTTACCATAATGTGTCAACATTAGTAATTTATGTTGACAATATGAAATTTTATTAAATGTTGTCAATTAGTATAGAGGTAGCTCGGATATAGCTGTGATAACAAAAAAAATAATAATTCTAAGACAAAAATTATGCAAAAACTAAAGAGAGACTTATTTCTAAGATTCTCAACTTAAATTCAGACTGCAATATGACCAATGTCTCATGGAGCTGAAAAAAATTTGAGGGTTAAGTTTGCATCAGCACAAGTTTTCTCGTTAATTCAATTTTGATCAATCGGCGTATTTGTGAAGCAATGCAAACTTGGTATTATTCAGAAATTTTTGAACAAAATGAATCATTGATGAAAATTTTTTGGGATTTTTTTTCTGAAAAATACCAGCTTGATTTTTTGTTCCGACCCCTCTTGAGGGGGAAGGAACTATATACTCAAATGGGTTTTTTTTGTTGAGTCAATTTTGGCCGATCGATATATTCATCGTAGAGAGTTGAGACTGGTATCTTTAGAAAGCTTGTCTAGCGTAGAATGTGGAATTAAAATTAGAATTTTTTAATTTTCATTTTTTACAGGGAGTTATTGAGGTTTATGTTACCGAGTAAATGAGTGGGTCCAAGCTTACAAAGTTCGTAAGCAATGTACCAAATCTGGCTGACCGAATTGATGGTTCCCCTCAATCTACTGAGCCCAAGGTTATTGTTTCATGTCAGGAGGATTCATCGCATGTGCTAGGGTTAAAGTGGGATCACACTAATGACACTTTAGTTGTGAGTCGGGGTACAAGCTGCGCTATCACCAAGTCCCTCACGCAACGCTTGGTCCTAAGTCTTGTCTCGAAAGTCTTTGACCCAATTGGTCTTGTCGCACCGTTTACCGTCGGTGCGCGACTGCTCTTAAAAGATATCTGGCGTGTCACAGGACAGCAATGGGATGACGAGCTCCCACAGGATATCGTTCAAAGATTTTTGGTTTGGAGTGCGGACTTACCAAAGCTTGAAGCTGAATTGCATGCTATACATGAAGATATTCTTCATTGTATAAATAGTCAAAGTAGGCGAGTGAAAATTGAACGCCTAGTAACAAAGTGCAACGAAGCATTTATGACTGTTGTAGACAAAAATGAGGACCTGATTGCTTTTGCTGGAAAAACGGAGGATCCAAGTGCACTTGTTCCTTCATTAGAGTCTTACTTGGAGGCGATGACAACTAAGAACGACAAGATACTCACTTCAGCAAGAAACTACATCAACTCTGCTGATGATAAAGCGAGTGAGTTCCAGGAACCAAGGGCTTCCATTCGTTCAAGACTTCCCTAACTTATGACCTCTTCTAAAACATCTAGTCAGCGTAAACATGATTATGTTATTGCTAAAATGAAGCGCGAAGAAATTGAAAAACAAAATGAGGCAGCCATTCGCCTTGCTAAACAGAAAAAGCAAGTGGAAATAGATGAACTGGAGGAAGACAACAGGAAACGGTTGGCAGAGGCAACTCTGCAAGAATTTGAATTGCTGGACGCTGTTTCCAAAGGTAGCCAATCTGAAACAACTGCAAGTGCTAGGAGCTCAATGAGAAGTGAAAAGCTGTCCAAGACTGGATCAACACCTCACTTGCTTTAAGTTTTCACAATGAGGAGAAAACTAGTGAACCACAGGTTATGATTGACCCTCCAGAATGTCCTAGCCACAACAACGGCAAAACAGTGGAAGATCAGAACACTGAAGTTTCAAGGCATTCTATTCCAAAAATTGTCGAGGCAATTACATTTTAAGCAATGAGACCCTGCAGCAACTCGACCCCTATTATACTCCACCTGAAATTTTTTTGGCTGCTGCTAACACACAGGCGTTGTACCAGGCGCACCTAAGGGCGCAAATGGATCAAACTGGCCAACAAGGCATGGCGCTTCCAAGCATAACCAACCAAGTAACCGCGTATAGTCACCCGCCTTCTGTACACGCCCCAGGGGCTTCTTCACCACCCATTCAACAGCCCATTCCACCACAGCCGTTCGCACCGCAAGTAAATCAAAATAATGCCTCCAAGTTAATTCCCAACGCACAACTTCAATTCTCAAGGGGACCTGAAACATCAAGTCTTCCTAAGAATGATTCGGCCCCGCGTATCTTCTCCCGACAACAAATTAATTTTGTCCCCCGAGCACCAAACGCCACTCTTCCTCCTTTTCCGTCAACAAATCATCCAGCCCCCGCAATAAAGGTTCCCCTACACCCAAGCGCCCCACCAAGTCCAAACACTCAACGGCACAACTCCGAACCCGCTCATCCTAACGACCTTCCCATTCCGAACCCAGTCTTCGCATCTAACATCACTGCTCCCATCCCACACGCCCCTTTGAGTAATCAGCCTCTCGTCAACGAAACTTTTCAAAATAATAATAACCGATTACACAAAGTTGTACGTTCTGTTGTTCCGCCTGTCCCAAATATACCCACTATTCCTCTTGGCCAAAGTTTTGTGCCAAATATGAGTAATTGGCGTTTTCCGCAGCACAGACCGTCATTAGTCAACCAAGACAATACTACCGAAAATAATGTTGCTCCAAATGTACAGGCACACATCGCACCATCAGTTACTAAATTTCCACAACAAATATATTCGAATTCACCCCTTTTGATTGATATGCAATCACCATCCGGCACACATCAGGAAAACCCGATTGCAACTACAAGTAATTTTGTACCTGGTCTGGCCACTCCGATTTTTCAGCCAACATACCCTTATGTTGAGCCCACTCCGTTGAGTTGGAATGGTCCGCAGGTGTCTGCACCTGCTCCTCCGATACCAGACAATGCGTCATTGATTAGGGAACTGGCTGATGCGATAACAAGTAAGAAAAACAACCCTTTGCCTGAGTGGAAACTTGCTGAGTTTAATGGCGACCCATTAAAGTGGCATGAGTGGTATGGTCAATTCAAAAGCGCGATTGACTCGCAGACGCTCACTGATGACGTTAAATTGACGTACCTTAAAACACTGGTCACCGGTAAAGCAAAGATTGCAATCGCCGAGTTTGCTTACTGTGGTTTAATGTACAAGGATGCACTAAGGACTTTAAAACGTAAATTTGGCCAGCCACAGGCAGTCGTAAGTGCACACTTGGATAAACTAAGCAATTTTCCGCCTCTCAAAATGCACAATAGTGATAACATCATTAACTATTCGGCAGCCATATCCAGCCTTGTTGGGGTTTTCAAGTCACTATCATATGATGCTGACTTGAAGAGCGCTTCCCTACTTAACCAAGCGGTACAGAAGTTACCACCAAACATGAAAGAGTCTTGGTCACTCTTTTCGGTTAAGAAGCACTGGTTTAAGCCTACCCTCCTTGACTTTAACGATTGGCTTAAAGAAAAGGCTGAGGCCCATGATCTTATGAAACAAAGCGCAACCAAGGCCAAACCTGAAGAAAACATCACTTCAGTAACCAAGACCAAAACAGCCTCAAAAGTGTTCGCATCAAATTCGCAACAAAGGGAAACAAAGAATCAAATGCCATCTGCTTCCACAAATACTTACTTTCGATGCATTGTATGCAAAGGTAACCACCGGTTATGGGAGTGTCGAGTTTTCAAGGAAAAGACTCCAACCCAGAGAGCTAAGTTGGTGGCGGATAACAAACTTTGCTTTTCGTGCTTACGGGACAAGCACACATTCCGCCAGTGCCCTCAACCAAGAAAGTGCCGAGCAGAAGGGTGTAATAGTTCGCATAACTCACTATTGCATGGAGCAGATAGGGTTTTCCCAACAAAACAGTCGACAAATTCCAATACCATTCAACCTTCTGGCAACACAGGTCAAAGTAAAGCAACTTCTAGTCAACTCCAGCCTAATAAGACCACAACAATGTCATCTGTTACTGACGTTAAGGGGCTCCTTCAGGTGACTGAACTGCAGTTGGTCAATTCGTCCGGTTTAGATACCAAGGCTTTAGTTTTGTGTGATACCGCCTGCAGTAACTCTTGGGTGGCCGGTAGTCTCGCAGATAGACTCGGTTTGCACGGTAAAGCACTAAAGCTAACTGTCAAGGGTATTAATACCGAAGAAATAGTTGACACTAGGATTGTTGAAGTTACTGTTAAACCAAGAGAACATCAAGATTTCGAACCATTTACCATCAACCCTTTCGTTAAAGAGAGTCTGAACGTCGGCTCTGATATAATTAATGTAAAGGCCCTGCAAGAGACTTACCCACACTTAGCAGTCCTTGATCCCGTAACATATTCCTATAAAGACATTGAGATGATACTCGGACAAGATGTCTATCATGCCATCCGCCCGTTAGAATACTTCTCTGCCAATGAGAAGCGTTCACCCGTTGCCGTACGCTTGCCCATAGGTTGGGTCTTAAGCGGTCCGTTACCATCAAGTTCGTGTTTAACCTCAACGTGCTTTAAAGTGAATATCGAACAAGACAATGAGTTAGCAAGTCAAGTAAAGTCATGGTACGACATTGAATCATTCGGGGCAAACAAGCAGGTCGACTCAAGATCTGCAGCAGACGCAAGGGCTCACGAAATCCTTGAGAGTACCACCATACACAATGGCCTGAGATACGATGTCGGAATGCTGTGGGCAGCAGACAACATCCAGCTACCAAATAATTACTTCTCCTCCCTTGTGCAACTAAAATCGCTGGAAAAACGCTTGGCCAAGGATGAAGACCTCAGAGAGAAGTATACTAGTACCATCAAGGAAGACCTAAATAAGGGGTATGTAATTGAGGTTCCGGACGCTCACAAGATTGAGAGCCGGTCCGATAAAGAGTGGTACCTACCTCACCATCCGGTTTTAAACCCGAACAAACCAGGTAAGGTGCGTAGGGTGCTCAATGGAGCAGCAAAATTTCATGGCGCCTCACTGAATAAATCTTTGCTCACTGGCCCTGATCTGCTCCAAAATCTTATTTACGTACTTCTTCGCTTCCGACAACATCCATATGCCGTCTCCGCCGACATCGAGGGAATGTTTCTACAAGTTGGCGTGTTACCATCAGATCAACCATCACTTCGCTTTCTGTGGCGGGAGGACCCCACAACTGACGTTGTAGTGTATCAATATACGCGCCATATATTCGGGGCTAAAGACTCGCCCACATGCGCCAACTATGCATTACAACGCACTGCGAGAGACAATGCCAAGTTTTACCCCGAAGCTGCAAAAGCCGTCCTTGAAAACTTCTATATGGACGATTACCTTGACTCAGTGGAGTCTCCCGAGAAAGCCATCAATAGATCGAAGGAATTGGTACATCTTCTCCATCTCTGTGGGTTCAAGCTTACAAAGTTCGTAAGCAATGTACCAAATCTGGCTGACCGAATTGATGGTTCCCCTCAATCTACTGAGCCCAAGGTTATTGTTTCATGTCAGGAGGATTCATCGCATGTGCTAGGGTTAAAGTGGGATCACACTATTGACACTTTAGTTGTGAGTCGGGGTACAAGCTGCGCTATCACCAAGTCCCTCACGCAACGCTTGGTCCTAAGTCTTGTCTCGAAAGTCTTTGACCCAATTGGTCTTGTCGCACCGTTTACCGTTGGTGCGCGACTGCTCTTAAAAGATATCTGGCGTGTCACAGGACAGCAATGGGATGACGAGCTCCCACAGGATATCGTTCAAAGATTTTTGGTTTGGAGTGCGGACTTACCAAAGCTTGAAAACTTCAAAATTCCTCGAAGTTACTTTAGCGGACCCTTTGATAATATAGAGTTGCATATGTTCGGTGACAGTTCTCAGGATATTGTTAGTGCCGTTGCATTTCTTCGAGCCCGAGTAACAACTCCTACGGGCAAGATAAAACCAGAGCTTGCGTTTGTTTTGGGGAAAGCGCGCGTGGCGCCAATGAAGGTAATGACTGTCCCAAAACTGGAATTGCAAGCAGCTCTACTTGCCGCTCGGCTGAAGAACGAAATTATTCAGGCACTTGCTGTAACTGTTAACCAAGTATTCATGTGGACAGACAGCACGACCGTTCTTCAGTGGATAAACTCTAATGAAAAGCAACCAATCTTTGTTGCAAACCGCGTTTGTGAAATTTTGGAGTATACCAGCGTTGACCAATGGAACCACGTCGCAACTAAGGATAATCCAGCTGACGCTGGCACGCGTGGAATGTCCGCTGAGGTTTTGCAACTAAGCAGTTGGGTCAATGGTCCACACTTCTTAACTAACTCAAGGTTCCCCTTCGTACCGAACAAAGACGTGATTAATAACATCAAACTTGGCGTCAACCAAGCAGTCATCATAGAAGACACTGTATCTTTGACTACATCTGTCAAAAAACAGACAACTCCCGTTCCTTCATTGTTTCCGTTTGATAAGTTTAGTTCTTATCAAAAGTACTTGCGCATTGCCGCATACGTTCTCCGGCTTTTGCCGAAACATGCCGGCTACCGTAACCCCGATGGTAGCATTACTGACCCTACTGAGCTTGACGAAGCCGAGCGTCATCTACAGTACTTGGTGCAAGGAGAGTCTTTTGAAGCCGAAAGAAAAGATCTTCTTGACAATAAATCCGTTAAACGGAGTCGCCGAATTGCTCCACCTTCACCGTTTATTAGTCCAAATGGGCTAATCCGTTCATCGGGCCGCATCAAGCGGTTAGTTTAAATTGGGTTTAACGTAAAATACCCAATCATCTTAGACGCACGTCATCCGTTTGTAAAACTGTTTCTTGAACACACGCACGTAAAGCATTTTCATCAAGGCGTTGAATACCTAAGATCAATTGTGCAGGAACAATATACAGTACTGAAACTAAGATCATCCTTGCGTTCCATCAAAGCACACTGCCTGAGATGCCGAGAAATCCAAGCTGTAACCATGAAACCAATCATGTCTGACTTACCTAAGGAGAGACTTGCTTACCAGTCTCCTCCCTTCACGAACACTGGCGTTGACTACTTTGGGCCATTCTATGTTACTGTCCGCCGTACTACTGAGAAAAGGTGGGGCTTCCTCTTCACCTGTCTCACTACTCGCGCTGTCCATGTTGAGATAGTTACATCCATGGACACCAGTTCTTGTGTTATGGGAGTTGAGCGGTTTGTGTCACGTAGGGGTACACCTGCCATGATTTGGTCGGACAATGGCACTAACTTTATTGGAGCGGAGAAAGAACTCCGAGAAAGTATTGAAAAGTGGAACGTTGTCAACATTGCGGCTGAGCTCGCTCACAAAGGTATAAAATGGAGATTCAATCCACCCAGCGCACCACATCAAGGTGGTATCTGGGAGAGGTTGGTACGCAGCTTCAAGCGCGTGTTGTATACTATTCTTGGCACGCGTCGCCTCACGGATGAGGTACTGCATACTACCTTTTGTCTCGTGGAGAATGCTCTCAATTCGCGTCCTTTAACACCAGTAAGCGCTGATCCGTGCGATTTGAACGCTTTAACGCCCAACCACTTTCTTCTAGGAGAATACTCTACCGGTATTCCGTCTGTTGTCGGCAATAATGAGCTTGACCATCGTAAACGCTACGCCCGTGCGCAGTCGTACGCTAATGCGATCTGGTCTCGTTGGATCAGAGAGTACGTACCGACGCTGAACCGACGCTCTAAGTGGCAGACGCCTGCCGAGCAACACCTTAAGACCGATTACTTGGTGTGGATAGTTGAAGAAACCAACCCTAGGGGTTACTACCCAACCGCTCGGATTGTGGAACTCCGCTACGGCTCCGATACCGTCGCGCGCTCCGCCGTTTTACGTACGTCGACCGTTTCACTCGTTCGCCCGCTTGTAAAGCTTGTACCAGTTTTCCCAACATCTTCTTCCGGGCCGGAGGATGTTACCGAGTAAATGAGCAACGCTATTTGAATAGAGCGAGAAATGAGCAATCTAATACGTCATATTTCTTAACCATTTAAATGCACACAAATTCTCTTCTAATATACGTAGAAAGCTCCGAAAAAGTTCATTTAAACTAATTTTAAGTAAATATAACCATGATATGTATCGATTAAGCTGGTTTTCGGCTTAATACATTAGGTTTTCTAGACACTTGCCGATTGAATACGAACTGATTTTGACGTGAATGACATCAGACAGAAAACCAGTAAAAGAGCATCGAAAAAACCTTGCCGTCTAAGTTTTCACTTGTTACATTGATCGATGTTGCTATAGACGTTGTTTGCTTATAGACTGACTATATACGTTGTGCGATTGTACGTTTTGGAGCTTATATGTTTATATTATCTGCATTGAATCTTCCGAACTTCTGTTATTCTCCGACAGAGTCTACAGTTTAAATTTTGAGAAAATAGAGTGAATTCCGGTGAGATTTTATTCACATTTTCCGGAATTTTTGACTAAAACTTCGCCCATTTTGCTCGAATTTGTTGATTTTTGTTTGTATAGACCAAAAACTTTATTGTAGGCTGTTTTATTAATTTTTTTGGCAAAAATTGGGGCTAAATTTTTCAAAATTAAGACTTTTTCATCAAAAACAGCATGAAATAATTTTCTTTGGTCCAATTTAAAATTTAAAAAAATTTGATTAAATTTACACGAAGTACAGGCCCAAACTCCACTAACACAATCTAATCAGACTCAAAATGGGGCCTTTTATACTTCAAATTCCGTTGACAGTGCTCTGTAATTAAAAATTTGCCGTTTTTTGCTAAATTTATTCGTTGATCATCAAAAACGCAGCATCTATTTTTGAGTTTTTAACTAACAAAATATAATATCTAGAACATTCGAATAATTAAGAGTTCGTAATGGACAAAAAGCATTACCAGCGCTAGTTTTGGACCAATCTTGGACTGGTATAATCCAAAAATAATTCGGATAGTAATCAGTCGGTCTTCTTTATTAAAAAAAATCGGTCTTTTCTACATTAATTGAATAACTGAACATTTCAAACCAAAACTCACCAATGAGAGGTCCAATTGGATTCCTAAATAGCTGCACATTGTTTTACCTGGTTGAACACTTGAAAGTTAAAATTTTCTTAAACAAAAACTTAAACTTCGCCTCTAAAATTTAAACTTCGCCTCTAAAATTTTAAACTTCGCCCCTATTTTTCTGTTAATTTGGTCAACTTTTGCTTATTGTCAGCAATGAAAGATTGCTTCTTCTTTCTATTGAAATCAAATGCAATTTCTAATGCTGTTTTACGCCTTAAGTTACGGTTTTCTGGCTTTCATATTACTAGATTTCACATTTTAAAAAAAAATTATAGGTATTTGCCCATTTTTCACGTTTTCTAGTTTTGTCACATTATAACGTTATTGACAGTTCGTATACCACATTATTGGCTTTGAAAACAGGGCACAATTAATAATATCAAAATCCTTGAAGATATAGATTATGATTTTAATGGCTTCGATACTACTTTCTCGAAGAATTTATTTGAAATTTTCAAATTTTGTCTTTAACTGTCCTTCTTGTTTTGTCTTTTTAGTCGTATGAAAATTCCAGTACAATGACCCTGTTTCTTTGGCTTTTCATGGAAGAATAGATGATCCGATATTCTGATATTAATAGATAGCTGATGGCTTCCATGACTCTGAAAACAATTGTTTTATAAATTAAAAAAACACTTTGTGACTTCAAAATTTTGCTCGATTTATTGTCTGTTTTTGATCTAGTCTCGCTAATTGCAAGCCAAATATGACATTATTGTTGTCAAAGGAAGGTTTCAAGAGGGATTGTACTCACACAATCTACTGTTTTTAAAGAATTCGTGGACTTTACTGGCTTCGACAAGGAAATAAAGTAAACTAATCTCTGATTTTTGTCATGTTTGACTTTTTGTCATGTTTGACTTTTTGTAGACGTAAGACATATTTTGGATATTTTCATATCTCAAGGGCTTGCTTTGGGAGAATAAACAAAACTGCTTAATTTTGCATTCTGTAATTAATGGCGTTCATGTCCATGGAAATATTTTTTTTGAGAAAAATTAAAATGTTACTTAATTTTGAGTTTTCTTCCATTTTTATCTTTTTGTTACCTCGCTTCATTAAAGAGAGGCTACATCATACATTATTGGTGCTCGCAGAAAGTGCAATCAAACATATTTTGATGGCCATAGTATGGCTTTACGGTTTCTGCCAAGTTTTAATTGATTTTTTGTTTGTTGTCTATTTGTTTTTTGTAACCAAATAAAAAATTGAATACCGGCAGTTCGGAATTCTTTCTATAGAAGCATTGGTAATCGTACACCTATGAGATATTTTTGTTGATTTCTAAAGGTTTTCATTGCTTTGAAACTAATTGTTTTATTTAAAAAATAAGCGAATTTTACAACTTTACTGTTTTTGTTCTTTATTGTCTTATTGTTACCAAGCCTTTTTTTTAGTAGTCCCATATCTTTTCTGGTGAATTCGAAGTTATTTTGTTTAAAATCAGTTTTATCTGACGCTTTTTTGACTTTGTTATTAAGTTTTTTTAAACTGACATGAAGTTGTTGATGTAAATAATTTTTGTTGTTGTTGTTTGATTTTTCTGTTCGACTTGACTCGCTTTCTTAATATTTGCACATCTCATCAATCTAATGCACCATTATTCACTCCAGCAATGAGTTATTTGCTTTGGAGGCTATCTTTTCGTTCATACACCAATTTTTTAAAAATACTTGATTTTTTGGGTTTTTCTTTGTTCATTTGGTAGACAATCATGCCAAAATTGTGGATGAGCGAGGTCGGAACCTTATGTGCAATTGCACATTACCGAGTCGCCTTGTTTCAGTTTCAACCAAAACGCTTTTTCAACATAATCACTTGGTTTCTTGGGCTTAGATTCGACAAATACGCTATGCAACATATTCACCTGAAGCCTAATAGAGAACATTTTAAATATCAAATCAACTTCCTGCATCTAGTAATAAACTCGACGAAAAAAATTTATCATACACTTTCCAGGCCAAACTAAAATAAAATACATCCTCCTTTACCAAAAAATAGTATCACCATCTCTATTTCTATACAAAAAAGTATCGCTCATACAATAGTATTAAGTTTTACACCATTTAGAGTTTTGAGGATGCTTTTCAGAAAGATATGTATGAGTGTCTTTGATATTCGGGTAGAACATAGGGAGAAGCAGAAGTCTGTTCAAATATAATCTGATTTTTGATTATTTCTATTTTTTTGCTGCAAATTTTATTTATAAACAATCGAAACTACCGAAAGTTGTTTTTCAAATGCAAACAGTGCAGCAGTCTTCCATTGTATTCATATAAAAGGAGGAAATTTGCTTGCCCAACAAGAAATAGAGCAAACCAAATCAATATAAATGTTAACTTTTCTTATTCAACTTATTTCTAAAAAGCTGGACTTGATTAATGAAAAGGAAAAAAATCGAGTATTTTCTCTAAATTCCTAAAAATTTTTGCTTTCGTTTTTGAAGGAGTCTTGGGAGTCCATGCAATCAATCAAAAATTTTAGATTCCGTTTTTTTAAACGGTTCGACTATACGACTTTATCCAAGGGACGATTAGCATTGTGGAAAATTTTTTGGTTTTCAGATCTGTTCATTCATATTTGCGATTTTTAATTGATAGAATTAGCCGAGTAAATGAGCAACGCTATTTGAATAGAGCGAGAAATGAGCAATCTAATAGGTCATATTTCTTAAACATTTAAATGCACACAAATTCTCTTCTAATATACGTAAAAAGTTCCGAAAAAGTTCGTTTAACATTATTTTCGTTGAGCCTACTAATATACTGAATCGATTGCGCTCCTTTTAGGCTTAATATTTTTATGTTTCGAAAACGTATTGGTGACCGATCTGAGCCGAAAATCAACTCAGACAAATACCTGCTACAAATGATCAAGCTAGATTTGCCTGTAAGTAAACGATGCTTCTCGCCGTGATGATGCTACGAAACAGATGCCGTAAAGTTTCGATATAATGTTTATGCCTTGATGTAAGCCGAGTATAGTTGGACAAAATAGATTGTACGTTTTGAATACAGTTGCCTTAACGTTACGATATAGACTGCTTATATAAATTAAAGTTTCGGTAGTCTGATTATTGAGATTTTATACAGCTACATTTTTGGGGCCGCAATATTTTTGTTACCGCGAACCTACATTTCTGGTACCGCTATATTTTCGTTACCGCTCCGCTTTCGAACCACCGTTTTGAAAGAAAACCCCAACTCGTATTAACTTAAAACGGGTTGCCAGTCTGCATTGTCAGATTCCGATACGTGAACAATCTAAAAGCAAGTCTACTAAATTAATGCCAAATCCTTTATGCCCCATCACTTTTCTTTGGTTATAGCTGGAGAAACTTGACAACTACTTAACCCATTATTCGCTTTACTTTATAGATTGCGATAGATAGGTTCTTACGCCGAAATTCTCTCTCAGCACATTTTCACTATTCCTCGTTTATTTTTACAATCATCCACAAATTACACTCGCAGATTGGACAAGGGCAATGCCGAATAGCAGAAATATAGACATAACATGTGCAAGGGTGCCTTCATCTGGACTATAATGATGTGTTCGCACCTCAGTTGCAGTGCTATCAGTCCTACCCTATTTGATGCCCCAGATTGGACATTGGATGACACGTTTACATGTTCAGTCCTTCGCTGTTGCTACTTAGAAGAGAAGGGTTACTGCAACTAGCGGCACAAACAAAACTGTAAGACTCATCCAATAAAACAACCTTTCTGATTGTCGTAAATTGATCAATAACCGGCAAATCTAGCTAACCCCTCTTAATTTGACTCATACTCCTTTTTTTCGGATAATTTCCCCGCTTGCCGATAACCTACCCCTAATAATTTTTTGAGTTTAAAAACCCTGAGGCTCGGAGTTAGAGCAAAGATTCTGAAATTCACATATCTTTTTCCGCCAGATTGTATAGAAAAGCAAGTAGTACTATCTTGACATGTCTCAGCGGAATAGAATATTTTTTAAAAAAGGGAGCTGAGAAACCTTTATATATACTTAGACTTAAAATACTACAAATCTTTTTCCGCCAGATTGTAAAGAAAAGCAAGTAGTATTATCTTGACAAGTCTCAGCGAAATACAATCTTTTTTGGAGAAGGGAGCTGAGAAACTTTTTTAAGAGAAAAAAAACATCGATTTTGAAAATTTTCGGTCGAAAGTTGGGAAATTCAGACAAATTGGTCCATTATGGCTACATAGCTAAAAATTGACCTCAGATATGAGAAAAAAATGTGAGCACATAATGCTAAATTGTTCAATTTTGAAAATCTTTGGTCAATTTTGAGGCAAATCAAAAAATTTAGAAAATCAATACCGAATATTGATAAATCGTACTTTCAAGCTTAAAACCGTCCAGTTTACTGGATTACCGTTCCATAATCAAGAATTTGCAAAAAAATTGACCAAAATTTGAAAAAATTGGACAGAGAATGGTGTGAGATATAAACTCACAACCTCTGGCTCAAAAAATAAATTGTCTTCTTATTATCTTCGTATCTCGTTTTCGTACCGTACCGTCCACTTCTTTTTCGTTCCTTAACTTCGCTATTCACAATTTTCGTTTATTTTTCATCAACGTTGCTCTCCCAAAATTTCGTTTTTCGTTTTCGTATCCGATCATTCCGTTTTGTCTTTCACTCAGAGTTGTTTTTCTCCGCCTAATTTTTCCTTCGATGTAGCATGTTGTCATATATGATGAAGTGTGTTGTGTTTTTGTTGCAGTATATTGATTAAGTTAGTATGCTGGTTAGTTGCTTTGGTCTTGTTGCTTTCTAGGGTGTGATTTATGTTTGTTCTAGAGTTACGGCTAGTTGGTTCCTGGACTTTTCCAACTCACTAATTTACTACTAGCCCTGTTGTAGTATATTGATTTTTGCTGCCGTATGTTTGCGTGTAACTGTATGATTGTTAGTTGGTTTAGGTTTTTGCCTTCTAGGGTGTGACTTAAGTTTATTCTGTAGTTACGGCTAGATTGTTTCTTAACTTTCCCAGCTTTCATAGACTACAAAAGCGCTGCATATTACTTAACTTTTGCTGTAGTTTGTTTAATATTGTTGGTATGCTGATCGGTTGTTTAGGATTGAATATTGCTAGGGTGTGTCTTAAGTTTATTCTGGAGTTAAGGCTAGTGAATTTCTTGCTCTTTTCATCCATTTAGCATACTACTGCTTTGCCGTAATTTAGTTTGTTATTTGGGTATATTAAGCCCCATAATGATTGTGCTAGTTTACCTGGCAATGGCCTCTCTCCCTCTTTCTAGGGTGTGACTTAAGTTTATTCTGGAGTTACGGCTAGTTTGTTCGGCTGAGTTTGTTGCTGTGGTCTGCTAGCATAGTACTTCCCGACGTCCCCGCTCGCTGCTTAATCGGCTCCAGCCCGTTCCTTTCCGTCTTTCGGTTTCGTTGTGCGCTACTCGCTCAACGCCTTCGTTCCGTCCGTCTCGTTTGCCGTATCCACTCGCGTCGCTCGTTCAGCGTTTCCGTCCCGTCCTTTGCGTCGCCCGTTTCCTATCCGCGTTGTTGCCAGTTCCGCAGTTCCGTTACCTGTTGCGTTGCGCCCGTTCGCCCATCCTCTCCGCCCCGTTCGCTTCGTTTCCCGTTTCGTCATGCTTCGTCCACCAGTCCTCTTTCCCCGGTTGCCGTTATTCCTGTTTAGTCTCACGTTGCTTTCAAGCGCGTTAGACGCCATCTCCACTTTGTTACTCACTTTCGCCGAGTAATTCATTACTCAGTAACTTCTTTTCTGCTCTTCGACGTCTTGATTATCAAGTCGTCGTCATTTGGGTTCGGCATAACCCTCATTCCACGTGTTTGGTTGAAAGTTACTCTACATTGATAAATTAGCCATTTCAATATCATGGCCGAACAGCAAGAAAAATTGAAAAAGCTCTTTAATGCAAGATCTAATCTAGAATCTGAGTTAAGTAACATCCATAAGGACATCACAGATGTCATAGATCGTCAAGACAGGAGGGTTAAATTTGAACGCTTGGTCTCTAAATTGAAGGATGTCTTCAGTAAACTGGTAAAGTGGTAAGGTGAACCCAGTGAACCAAGTACCAGTCGACGTACAAAATGTCGCACTCCCACCACTTCAGCCACCTACGCAACCTCACCGGCCACCGACACCCGTTATGGCACCAACTAACTCGATTTTTGTACCTAATTTTTCAACAAACCCACAAGTAAATCAGTTCTTGGGTCCGAAAAGCTCCAGTGTGCCTTGTCAATTACATATGTCGATGCCTCATGTTCCGCAACAACAGAACCAACATCAAAGTAACATTCCACACCAAACACAAGTACCTATTGCCCATTCCCCGCATAATGTCCCTCCACCTCTAAACCCACTCGTGAACCCGCCTCCTGTATTCCCGCCTCAACAATTATTTAATCCTCAGGCTCCCGTGCTCCCGTCGTCAATTCCAACGAGTGCAACAACCTACGTACCCGTCCCCAACATTCCACAACAAAACATTGTCCATTCACCTCAAACCCGCCTGGTACCGTGTCCTACACCACAAAGACCTCCCCAGAACTGTAACCTTGATCTAAACTTGTGGAGTTTTCCTCAGAATAAACCCCCAAACGTAAACCAGGCGACAAATAATGCTATCGTCTATAAAAATGTTCAACCGTACCTACCCCCAAGCACAGCTAACCCCGCTATCAGCCATCCCATCTCGCAAATGAGTGCACATAATCCAAATAGCAACTACGCAGCAACTTGTAGCATCCCTGTTAACCCCTTTAGTACAACTACTAACATCGCACCACCCTTTGTCACGCTGGTTATAGATCCAACATACAGGCCTACTGCTCCGATACCATTGTGCTGGGGTGGCCCACCGCATCCCACGCCTCCAGCGCCAGCATCCGAAAATGCAAGCTTGATTAAGGCATTCACTGACGCCTTAACTAGCAAGAGGAATGACCCGCTACCCGAATGGAAGTTGTCCCAATACATTGGGGATCCCCTACAGTGGTACGAATGGTATCGTCAATTTAAAAGTGCAATTGACTCTCAGTCCTTAACTGATGATGTAAAATTGACATACCTTAAGACCCTCGTAACAGGTAAAGCTAAAACAGCTATAGCTGAGTTCGCCTACTGCGGCGCAATGTACAAAGACGCACTGAGGACCTTAGAACGTAAATTTGGCCAACCACAGGCGGTTGTAAGTGCACATTTGGACAAACTCAACAGCTTTCCACCACTGAAGATGCACAATAGCGATAACATCATTAACTACTCGGGGTGCATTTCAAGTCTTGTCGGGGTATTTAAATCGCTGTCATATGATTCGGATTTAAAGAGTGCTGCGCTTCTCAACACTGCCGTACAGAAGCTACCACCCAACATGAAGGAGTCATGGTCACTCTTCACGGTCAAAAAGAATTGGGTGAAACCTAACCTTCTCGATTTCAACGATTGGTTGAAAGAGAAGGCCGACGCGCACGATTTAATGAAGAATACCGCAACTAAAGCAAGGACTGAGGATACCAACAACTGAGTAACAAGTTCAAAAGTTGCTTCAAAGGCATTTGCTGAAAATACGCAACAGAAGAGTAACCTTAAGCCGCAACAGAGATCTCCGTCAACATCAATCTCTAGTTGCATTGTGTGCAAAGGCAGCCACCGGTTGTGGGAATGCCGTGTCTTTAAGGAAAAGACCCCCACGCAGAGAGCCAAGGTCGTGGCTGAGGCAAAGCTCTGTTTCTCGTGTTTGCGTGATAAACACGTTTAGGCAATGCCCAAGTCCCCGTAAGTGTAGAAAAGATGGTTGCAACAGCTCCCGTAATACTTTACTTCATGGAGCTGAAAGGGTTTTTCCAGCTAAACCCTCAACAAACAACAACATCGATTTTTCGAAGTCGAACGCAGGTACTGGTAGGCCATCTACTGGTCAATAGCAACCAAGCAAAACAACCACTTTGGCCTCCGTGACGGATGTCAAAGTCCTCCTTCAGGTCACGGAACTGAAACTTACTAATTCTTTTTGTACTAGTACTACGGCGTTGGTTTAATGCGATACCGCTTGCTGTAACTCTTGGGTGTCCGATAGTCTCTCAGCTAGACTCGGTTTGCAGGGTACCGGATTAAAACTTACCGTCAAGGGTATAAACACAGAAGAACTCATAGACACAAAGGTGGTTTAATTGACTGTGACACCTCATAAAGACCAAGACTTCGAAGCATTCACTGTGCGTCCCTACATGAGGGAAACATTAAACGTAGGTTCTGACATCATTGACGTCAAGTCCATGCAAGAAACTTACCCACATTTGGCAGTTCTAGATCCAGTAAGATATAGCTATGGAGAAATTGAGATGATACTTGGACAGGATGTCTACCATGCCATCCGCCCATTAGAGTATTTTTCAGCCGACGAAAAGTGCCCACCGTTCGCTGTCCGCTTGCCCGTAGGTTGGGTTTTAAGTGGCCCACTCCCGTCAAGTTCAAGTTTAGTCTCGACGTGTTTCAAAGCCAATATTGAACAGGATTTTGAATTAGCTTGTCAGGTTAAATCTTGGTATGATATGGAATCGTATGGCGCGTTCAAGCAAGTTGACCCACGATCCGCAGCGGATGCTCGCGCGCAGGAAATACTTGAAACAACAACTTTCCATAACGGCCAAAGATACGATGTCGGTATGTTATGGGCTGATGACAATGTCCAGCTCCCGAATAACTACTTTTCATCACTGGTACAGCTCAAGTCTCTCGAAAAGCGGCTCTCGAGGGATACATCATTGAAAGTAAATTATGCTAATACCATCCGTGAAGACTTGGAAAAAGGTTACTTGATTACAATCCCTGATGCTCACACGGTCGAGCAGCGGTCGGATAAAGAGTGGTACCTACCACATCATCCCGTAATCAACCCGAACAAACCGGCGAAAGTGCGTAGGGTAATAAACGGTGCAGCAAAATTTCACGGTACTTCTTTGAATAAATCTTTGCTCCCTGGCCCCGACCTGCTCCATAACCTAATCCATGTACTACTTAGGTTTCGTCAACATCAGTTCGCCGTGTCCGCAGATATCGAGGGTATGTTCCTCCAAGTGGGTGTCCCTGACTGTGATCAGCCATCACTGCGTTTGTTGTGGCGGGAGGACCCCACAACAAATGTTATAGTGTATCAATACACGCGCCATATATTCGGGGCTAAAGACTCGCCCACATGCGCTAACTATGCACTACAACGCACGGCCCGAGACAATGTTAATCAGTAGCCGGAGGCAACCAAAGCCGTCATAGAAAACTTCTACATGGACGATTACTTGGATTCGGTGGAGTCACCTGAGAGGGCTCTCAAAAGATCGAAGGAATTGGTACATCTTCTCCATCTAGGTGGGTTCAGCGTGTCAGCGGGTAGCACTGGGATGAAGAATTGCCAAAAGACACTGTTGAAAGGTTCCTCGAATGGAGTGTAGAACTACCTAAGCATGCCGAAATCACTATACCGAGAAGCTACTTTTCCGGAAATTTTGAACACCTAGAACTGCACATGTTCGGCGATAGTTCACAAGAAGTTTCCAGTGCCGTTGCATTTCTCCGAGCTCAAGTGAACACGTCTAGTGAGCCAAAAAAAGAGCTTGCATTTATCTTGGCTAAAGCTTGCGTAGCACCTATGAAGGTGATGACAATTCCAAAGCTAGAGCTGCAAGCTGCTTTACTAGCCGCTCGGTTGAAACAAGACATCTGTCGAGCCCTTACTGTGCATGTTAACAAAATTTATATGTGGACTGACAGCACTACTGTCTTGCAGTGGCTCAACTCCACAAGCAAGCAGCCAATATTTGTTGCAAACCGTGTATGCGAGATTTGAGAACACACTAGCGTTGACGAATGGAACCACGTTGCCTCAAGCGATAATCCAGCAGATGCCCGTACTCGTGGTATGTCCGCTGAGGTTTTGAAATCAAGTAGCTGGGTGAGGGGTCCAGATTTCTTAAGAACCAAGGAATTCCCGTTCGAACCAAGCATCGAAGTAGTTAAAAACATCAAACTTGGTATAGTAACTAAGGAAACTGACGAAACCCATACATCATTGGCCGAATCCGTAACCAAGTCAACTAAGGAACCACCCCCGCATTTAATTCCCTTTGATAAGTACAGTTCTTATCAGAAGTTGCTTCGAATAACAGCATACATACTCCGGCTGTTACCCTCACACGAATGTTACCGTAATGCCGATGGTAGCATCATAGATCCCACTGAGTTTGACGAAGCCGAGCGTCATCTTCAGTATCTTGTTCAAGGAGAATCTTTTACTTCCGAACGGAAAGATCTCCTGGAAAACAAACACGTTAAACGGAGTAGCCGTATTGCCCCGTTTTCACCCTTCGTCGGACCAAATGGTCTAATTCGTTCGGCTGGCCGCATCAAACGGTTGGTTGAAGTTGATTTTGATGTAAAACACCCTATCTTCCTCGACGCGCGCCATTTCTTTGTAAAGTTGTTCCTTAGGCACACCCACGTTAAACATCATCATCAAGGTATTGACTACCTGCGGGCTAAAGTACAAGAACGTTATACAATCCTTAAATTACGTTCCTCACTACGTTCCATTAAATCTAATTGCCTTACGTGCAGAAAGTTCCGAGCTGCCACTATCCAACCAGTCATGGCTGACCTCCCAGTAGAAAGACTCGCATACCAGTCTCCTCCCTTCATGAACACCGTGGTCGACTACTTCGGCCCGTTTTACGTTACTGTGCGTAGGACAACCGAGAAGAGGTGGGGTTTCCTCCTCACATGCTTAACCACTCGTGCCGTTCAAGTTGAAATTGTTCCGTCCATGGACGCCAGTTCGTGTGTAATGGGAGTGGAGCGTTTCGTCTCACGTCGAGGTAGACCGGCCATTATTTGGTCAGACAATGGCACTAACTTTGTTGGCGCGGAAAAAGAGCTACGCGAGAATATCGAGAAGTGGAACACCATCAACATCGCCGTGGAACTTGCCCACAAAGGCATTAAGTGGAGGTTCAACCCGCCCAGTGCGCCACACCAAGGTGGCATCTGGAAGAGGCTAGTGCGTAGTTTCAAGCGCGTACTTTACACAATCCTTGGAACACGACGCCTCACAGATGAAGTTTTAAGTGCCACCTTTTGTCTAGTCGAACATGCACTTGATTCAGGCCCGTTAACGCCTGTAAGCGCCGACCCGTCCGACTTAGGCGCATTAACGCCTAGTCATTTTCCACTCGGTAACCAAGCAACCAGAATTCCGTGTATCGTTGGCGTCGACGAGTTCGATCATCGTAAACGGTACGCCCGTGCGCAGTCCTACGCCAATGCAATTTGGGCACGTTGGATTAAGGAGTATGTACCTGCGCTGAATCGTAGATCTAAGTGGCAGACGCCTGCCGAGCAGCACCTCAAGGTCGGTGATTTAGTTTGGATCGTTGAAGAAACCAACTCTAGGGGTTACTATCCAACTGCTCGGATTGAAGAACTTCGGTACGGCTCCGACAGCGTCGCCCGCTCCGCCGTCGTACGCACGTCATCCGGATCGCTCGTTCGCCCGCTCATTAAGCTTGTCCCAATCCTCCCAACATCGTCTTCCGGGCCGGAGGATGTTACCAAGTAAATGAGCAACGCTATTTGAATAGAGCGAGAAATGAGCAATCTAATAGGCCATATTTCTTAACTATTTAAATGCACACAAATTCTCTTCTAATATACGTAAAAAGCTCCGAAAAAGTTCGTTTAACATTATTTTAGTTGAGCCTACTAATATACTGAATCGATTGCGCTCCTTTTAGGCTTAATATTTTTATGTTTCGAAAACGTATTGGTGACCGATCTGAGCCGAAAATCAACTCAGACAAATACCTGCTAAAATGATCAAGCTAGATTTGCCTGTAAGTAAACGATGCTTTTCGCCGTGATGATGCTACGAAACAGATGCAGTAAAGTTTCGATATAATGTTTATGACTTGATGTAAGCCGAGTATAGTTGGACAAAATAGACTGTACGTTTTGAATACAGTTGCCTTAACGTTACGATATAGACTGCTTATATAAATTAAAGTTTCGGTAGTCTGATTATTGAGATTTTATACAGCTACAAGACATTATATTTTTTCATTTGGGCTAAATTTTTGCTCCTAATGAAATATGAAATATATTTTTCAATCTGTCGGTTTCTAAAAATTTTGTCATGAAACTGTTCAAACTGTTATTTTTGACATTATTAGTTCACTATCAGTTTATTGTATAATGGTAGTTCTCTATTTTTAATCTTTTGACGATAATGAAGTTTTTTACCTTAATGTTCCAACTCTTCTACTTTGGATGCATGCATTAATTTTACTTTAGAAAAGCTGCAAAATTAAATTTGTTTGGAAATTTTTCAATTTTTGGGGTAATGATTCAATGGTACGCGCGCTAATAAATCACGACTCACAAAAAGATTTTGAAAATTACGTTCTTTTCGCGTCTTGAAACAATGGTGGCCCATATTGGACTCAAATGCTACAACTATAAAAGAGAAAATCAGTGTTTGAAAATTCAAATACAGTCTAATGAGTAATGCTCACTATCCCGCACAAGTTCAAACAATGCCTAAAGTTAGAAACTGAACATATTTCGTTTGACTTAGATCCGCATCTGCACTCACAAAGTAGGACAGAATCCAGCGCAATCATGTGAGCAGCTTGACCTGTGACTGCATGTTAATTTAAAAGTCTAGTGCCAGGAAAACGCTCAATTTTTCACCAAGACGATTACTTCAATATATCTCACAATGTACAAACTTCCTTGTTTAAAAATTAGTTCTCCTTTTGGTCGTTTCTGGATCATCAAAAATGATGAAACCCTTTTCATGTAGATTTAAAGAAAAGCTTTCAAAGATGCAACAGCCAAACAAATACGTTGTAATCTCGGAGAGAAAAGGTGCGCAACTTTAGATGAAAATCTGTTCTATCCAAGATTATAACTTATTTGTTTGACTGTTGCATCTTTGTAAACTTTTAAATCTAGGCATTTGAGTTCGATATGGACCGACATAGTTTCAAGCTAAGAAAAGAAAGTAATTTTGAACCATTCCGTGAAAGGTGATTGATTGACCCTCGTCTCATTGAATCATTACCGTAACGTTTAACTGTAGACCATAGCCTGACCAATGTTGGCTGCAATGATGGTACCACGTGAAAGTTTCAGACGCAAAAAAAAGTGGCTATAGTCACCAAAAAAAGAGCAAAGCTCATAAAAAGATCAGTCTGAAATGTGGGGAATAATAAGAAAAAGGGCAGCTGAAAACAGGCTACTGTAGGCCTAATGCTGTTCCGCTGCGATTACGCAGAAACCACAATTATTAATTATTATTATTATTATTAGACAAACATTGGACTGAAAAAATGTTTGGCATAGACCAGCAAGTTCAATCATTTTCTATTATTTTTGTTTGAGTGCAAGTTATAGGTAGCATCATCAACTATTGAATCTACATATTCCAAAACAAATAGTGATCATGATATTCTTGCTTTGTCTAACAAATCCACGTGAGAAACCTTGAAGTGTTGAGTAATTTAGTTCAAATCGAACGTAGCTTCAAAGTTACAAATCAGATAATTATTATCATTTGAACGGTGCTGAACATGACCCAAATCGACTGCTCAGTTTCTTTGATAGTTATTACTGCTACACGGGTGACGAGATACTCACGTCATTAATCATGACCAAACAGAATGTCAACTTCACCTAATAACCTCTTCAGATAACCAAGTGTTGAACTCGACTGCTCGCATCATTTTAAGGAGTGGCTAACAAGCATCTAATGGCGCCTTAAAAATAGTGGTTAACTACATAAATGGTCATTTTTGCAGTCATCCTAGCATGAAAGCAGTCCAAATATTGAAGTCAAATTGTATCCACTGTTCAAACTACTTGTCATTCTACACGTATACAAGTTTTGAGGTGGTGCTCGGTTGCAGCTCTAGATTTTTTGTTTGATTTTCTCCTTTTATCTGTATCTTTATATCGCTGATATTTATGTAAATTGCAGCAGCCGGTGTTAGAATGAGATGTTTGTGAAAAAGTTATTTGTTCACACGTTAAGGTAGCTACTGTAAAACCTACGCAAAATTGGATTGATTTAAATGACCACCAAAGTTCATTTGAACTTCGGACTGCTTTCTTGTCCTTTTTGAACGCGAAGATTAACTAAATAGCAGTAGCCTAATATTATACACTTGAAGTGTATGCTTCTCGACGTATTCATTTATTAACAGCCCGAGTTTAATCAAAGCCCGAGTGAAAACATGTAAACCAGAATAACTAGGTGTTGAAAGCAGTAGCCTAATGTGCGTTTTGAATACGTAAATAGTCCTACGGAAAAACTGTTCATTGATACGGGCTGAAAATTACGTCACCTGTCCTATAATACTATTATTGCTTATTGCAATTTACATAATATCCAGTATAATTAGACAGTTGACGTACCAAGTACCTGTATTACTTAATTCTTGAGTTCTTCCCATTATTCCCCCACCCTTGAAATTATACCCCCCCCCCATTATGGTATAAATATCATGATGGGGGGGGGGGCTATAGGTTATCTGGGGGGTTATCAATTTTTTACGAAATTTTCGGTATAAATGACCACTTTTGCTCGTGTTACTGATGTGTGAACGGATATAAAAATCACGCACATCTGTATCGAAATTGCATAAATCAATTGTCTATTGGTACCGAAACGTTCATTGGGATCAAAAATCGCTTTTGATTAATTGTACAAACGATAGACACCCCTCTGACCCCTGACTGTACATGAAAACAAGCGTCAAAGCACATGACATTCTGCCACAGTCACGTGCTACATAACAACAATTTCTGATTGGGGTCAAACTGGGGGTGATTCTAGGTAAAACAAATCTAAATGGCAGTCACATTAGAACAGGTTGACTACATTTGATGAACTCAGTCAGAAGTTTGCCGCACTGCAGCTTTCTTTAAAAACGGCACGTGCTGCAGAGATTTAACATATGATGGTAGTGACCTATGATGTCTGGGATCTTTTCCGTTTGTGCCCCCACCGTACGTCATGCACCCCCCCCCCTTACAGCGCACGTGTTATTACATAAATCATTATATAAATTTATGGTGTGGTCCTGGGAGTGAAAATAATTTGCACCCACAAAGCTGGGGGCACAAACCTAAAAGATCCGAAGTTCAGAAGCAGGAAAAAAATCGCACATCGCAACGTTCATAATCCTCTTGTTACAAGTTTGAGAACCGCCTAACGTAAATTGCGCATAAGATAAGCTCGACATAGCTTGCCAAGAAACTCTACTTGTTCAACGTATTCTTGGTTAGGGAAATAAAGCCTCAAAGAACGGGCGATTTTGCCGTTTGTGCCCCCCCCCCCCCCCCCAGCTTAGTGGTCGCATATTATTTGCACCCCCAGGCGCATGTGCCATATTTTACATAATGGTTTATTATGCAATGGCACGTGCTCGGGGGGAGGGGGGGGGCACAACGCACTGGGGGCACAGACGGAAAAGCTCCAGAGCGAGTTATAAGATATGCAAAACTTCGGGAGCTTGAGGCAAGTTGGTGTACTGGTTAGCACACTAGACTTACAAGCAAGATGCTGGTCCGAATCCAGTCTTGGTCCATTTTCACAGTAGTTGCCCCCTGCTTAGACCCCCTAACACACCTTGCCAAAAAATTAAAACCTTTATACAAACACTTAGTTGAAACAATTTAGCCAGCCATCGAACATGACTACTTTTAGGTGAATTAAATCTTGACCCTTCAAACCGCAGTCAGTTAGGCTTAAATCCTCGACATGAGCGGCACACAACTAAATTGAAATCATAAATCCGGATTAATGAGTTCAATTGAGTTGTTTCTTAATATCGAGATATTAAGACAATTTTAAAAACGAAAAATAAATCGCTGTAAATTCGACCATAAAGTTTTGTAAATTTCTGCTATGCGCCCTGATTTCCAAAATCATCAAAAAGTGTGAACATCGTACAAAAAAGACAACACAATCCAATCCAAAAATATGATTGTAATCAACAATTCTGAAATAATTGCCCCTTTTCAAGATCTTGAAAATCTTTACACAATGCTAAAACATCTTCCAGACAAAGCATCAAGTGACATTGACGAATAATTCGTCTTCGTGTATCAAAAAAGAAGATACAGCGTCAGGTAAGGTTCCTTTTTGGAATTAGACCTACGTTTCGAGGACTATACTGCTGAAAGCACCACCTGCATATTCACGTCGTTCTTACGAGAAGTTTGGGTTTCTGGCCGCAGAGAAGATTCTGACAGCGACCACTTTTACTCAAAATTGCATCATAGAACAGCTGTTTCCCATATTTAATTTCAGCAGAAATTACTCGACCACAATAACCGAAGGAAAATCAAGATGACAGTAAGGTTTCATTTTTCTTTGTTTCTTATCCATAATCCATAAAATGGTGCCTTCTTATCATTATCATTTGAATTAGCGAATGCTAGTTCATGCTAAGTTTTTTGTAATTTGAGAGCATTCCTTTGTTGCCGAATTCCACTAAAAATATACATAGCAAAACGGACCAAATAGTTCTTTTTCGATTGGGCGCGGGGATAGAAGCGACATGTCATATACTCTTCCAAGAAGCATGTACTTATTACTTCTTATTTTTGTTTCAAGTATCTTTAACTTTTTGGTTATAATCTAATTCACTTGTTTCGAAAAAAAGGAACATCTATGAAAATATTGAATTATTACTTTTGAAGGGGGAGTAATTACAACTCGGGAAATAAACTCATTTAGACATCTAACATCAACTCAGCACTAACATAGACACTTAGTTCTTTAAGGATGTTCAAAACTGACCACTATTTCGTCAAAAAATAATTATGGAGAAAATAAGTTACTTTTTATAAGTCTTCATATGTTCAATCAAGGCTGGTATTAATTCATGTTTATTACATCATACTTCTGAGAAACATTTTGAATTATTCATCAGTGCATCACTGCTCAATATTAGAAATATATCAAATTTAAACTATAGATGACAAACTTACACCGGCTAAGCTCTCAGACGAAACGAGTGAATAATTTAAGAAAAGATCAAAGCATTTGCTTTCACATGTAGAACCAACAAGTTAGTTCCGTTACGTTCAATCTGAACTTACAGATTAGAAGCTATCAAAATAAATAAATAAATATTTAACATTCATGTGTCTCTGTTCAAACGTGTATCAAGTACTTTTTTGTCTGAGAACTTCGCAAGTGCGATCACGTGAAAAAAATTGGCATGAAAAGATACTTGAAATTTGGTATGAAAATGTTCTCAAAAACTAAATTACTCAATAAAGTTTTACCAATTCAAATCAATAGAGTTCGTTTCAGAAGAGCATAATTTAACAAAACACATCAAAATCATTTCAAAATTCCATCTACGCATAGCGCATTTTATCACATCAAATTGAGAGCGAATACGCATTTCACTAATTAATCAAAACTCACATAGATTAACAATTCAAACAAATCATCAGCTAACATTTCGTACACAGCATTTATTACATGTAAAAGCAATTCTAATAGCAACAATATTTGCTATGAACCTGAATTCGTAGAAATTTCAAAAGATATCAAAAAGCACAGTCAATTTCTAAAGTAGATTTATAAAATCAGAAACACTTGGCTTTCTGTATTTCACAATGAGTACATTTCGTTTACCGGAGACGATTACCTCCGGATCTGTGATAATTTTTTGAGTAATCATTTTCAAGTTTGCTTCAGTTGAACGAGTTCAATTAGGGCTCCGACTCGAATGCAATTCGCTTTATGACTTCTTGCCACAAGTAATGTCCAGAAAGAGACGAGTCACGAGGTTGCTGCTGCACTGCGAAAAACGCTCGTGCCAGCTTTGAGTCATTTTCATCCCCGACTAAACGGTAGCAATCTGGGATGAATTTCCTGGCTTCACTTACGAATTCAGAGCAACATTCAAGCTCGGATGAATTTGATCCACTTTTTCCAAGATTCCAAATATGGACCAAAATTTCCTCGCGTGTAAAGCCAGGGTGACTTTTCATAACTGCCAAAACATAAGCTTGTTTGGACTTGTCCAGCAATATTTGCATGACAGACTGATAGTCCTCCATTCGTGCACTTACTGTGCTACTTCTTTGTGGATTATTGGTAGTCATATTAGTAGTGTTCTTTGTACCAGCCCTGTTGGCCAATTTGGTTGCATCTTTGTCTTCAAAATTTTCTACCCTATTTTTTCGGGTTACGGACGATTGACTCATACACGGGTTGTTTCCGTGATCAAAAGAATAAGAAGAGTCTATGTGCATTTTCGGAGATCCCGATTCCTCTTTCGAATACGAACTTTGATTCCAGATTTTTGGAATTTCAGAACTAAAAACGCTGTTATTTGGGACCGGACTATCGTCTCGTTCTTCAAGATCCAGCACTCCGGCAGCGTTTCCGAAATCAGACGCAATGCTATTTTGTTCGTTTTTCCCGAACCCAAAAACTGGTGAATGATCCCCGACGCTGTTGCCAACTACAGCGAAGTCTTCGCAGCTTGACCCGGAATCGCTGAAGTAACTGAATGAATTTGTAGCCGGAGTTTTTGCCACAGCTGACCAGCTATTTGGAGGACACTCTGTATTAGGCATCCTTTTCTTAGAGGGACTCAGTTCAAATGCATGAGCTGTCCACATGTTGTAAGTTCCTGGTCTGGAATTTTCCAGATTATTGTCGGAAAACCCAACTGGGGGCGGACCGTGGAAGTCTATTTCGAATTGACTTTGTCCTCGGTCAAGATTCGAAGCATCACCAGAAGCCTTTAAAGCTGGTCGTCCTTGCAACTGATGTTGCTGCTGTTTTCGGGCCTTAAAATAGCTCAGTAAAGCTCCGTCAGTATTAGGGGATCGCTCAACATTTCGAATTGGAACTTCTTGTTGTACTGGTGAAGGGTCTTGTTTCCAGTACGTGGGTGTGAAAAAGACATTTCCCGAAGGGGCACTATCTGTTGCATGAACTGGGGTTTTGGGATAGCCCGCTTGCAGCCTGCTAGAGGGAAAAGGGTTGGTGGCATTGTCCCGACTGTGAGCGCGAGCGTTTGCAAAGTTCACGTTGAAACTCCGGTCGAAAGCATTTCTTTCCAGGTACCTATAAAAGAGCAAAGGAAGATCAATATTGAAGCTAAATCAAGTACCATAAAATACAGATTGCCGAAATTGCTGTGGAACAATTTGTGTGCCGTAAAATATACATAGAAACCTGAAATGATAAGCAGGCTGATAAAATCTATACAAACTATTGAAAAATCCTAATAAAAGTGCGCTTATGAGTGTACCAGTTACGTCACGTCACGCTAATAAAAAGTTGAAGCACGCCATAAAAAGGTGAAAAAATTGCTGCCTTGAGGTTTGCGACGCAAAAAAATAGCTTCGGGCCAAAACAAAAGCTAAGAGCACCTCAATAGAGCTAAACTCAGTTTACAATTACGCAAGTACATTTATATATTTAATTATTTATTTTTAAGAACATCAGAAAAGGATCATAATAAATAAATCTTCAAAAGGTTCCTAAAAGCGAAACAAACTTACTTAAGAATTCTCATTCTCAGGGCGAAACAGAGAAATTACTGTTAGTTCAAACTTACACCGAAATAAAGCATATTTCTAAAATGTGTTGAGGTAATGTGTTTGCATGAGTAATAAAGTATACAATTTAATTGTCACAGCTTATTTGCAGATAGTCCAAAATCAAAGAAGCCTTATTGATGATTAAATGCATAGTCGCCTGGAATAGCAATTGCTGATTAGAAGACAATTAGCAGATCCGCAACCATCCAGATTTTTAAGGAAATTTTCACTGAAAGTCACAGAATGGGGTATTGAGTAAACATGACTGGAAATTTTCAAACGAAAAGCCACTGAATGGGGTATTCAGTAAAAATGGCTGGCAGATTGCTAGAAAATACCCACAATACAAAAGATCTGCAGTCCCATAAAGAACGAAAAACAGACCAAAAGCGACTTTTCCATTGCTGAGATTTTATATTTTGATTAGGAATTTGTTGAGTTTTTTTGCTCCTTCTATTAGCTGCTCTGAAATAATCTTCAATTAGAGTGAAACACATACATCTCCTGGAATTAAAGTTAAGAAATATGAAGTGGCTCCCATTCCGTCACCTCGACGGAGGTAATAACCACTGGGCTATCAAGGCCTTGTCATGTACTCTCTTCAACTTTATTTCGGAGTTTGAGCAATTGAAACCACTCAAAAATCAAGAAGTGGGTGAAAAAGTCACTTGAGAAGTCAAAGATAAGATTATTCTAGAAAAGCTCAAAACGGTCACGCAAAAAAATCGCATAAAAAAACACACGCGTTTGCAATAATTGCTTCTCATTCGAGAGCAATTTAAGTGTTTTGTTTGTGAGGAAACTCATTTGTGAGAGTGAGTTGAGAGTGAGTTAAGTCACTTTTGACCAAAAACAATTACGCGAAAGAGCAAACAAACTCGCTCCACTAAGAGTGAAGAATGACGTCACCCACGCAATTCCGTCGAAATTGTACCAATGACTGAACAAACAGCAGCTTTGAAGTTATCGTGACATTCTATGGTCGTAATAAAAATTATGAGGAAACAAAGAAACCCGCGAAGGCCAATAATAGCCCTAGCTATCGCTGTGCGACTATTAAGTATATAAAATTTGAGCAATAAATATTAAGGCTTCTTGAACAATTTTGTCGACAACATAATTGTGAAATTCTCTATGTTGATAATTTATTTGCGAAATTTGCTACGCTATGCGCAAAAATTAGCAACTGAAGTCCTCTATGCTAATGAATTGACTTTTCGCGATGAAAAATACTGACGTAAAGTGAGAAAATGTAACAAGCTATTGTCACTTTTGTCCACAAACGGCCCCGAAATCACGAAAAATTACAGAAGTGTACGTTTTGCGGCTCAATAAAAAACTATTCCGGAACTTCATTCTCGTCCAAGTAAACAAAGGACTACATATTGATTTGAATATAGAGCCAGAAAACTAACCTTTGCTTGGGTCCCAATTCCCGACAGAGCCTTCCTTTCCTCTGGGTCCTGGACTCGGGTGGCACCTCATGCATATACTTGCACTTCTTCCCATAGTTACATTTTTCCCCGTATGGACAGGGCTTCGATCCCATCCGCTCACACTCTTCCAAGTATGGACTGGACTTGAGCAAAAGGCGTTCACAGTCTACCTTTTTTCGACTGTAGGAATCTCCCCCGATTATTAGTCTGAAGCAGAATTACTCAATTAATGGACGGGTCCGGTCAATGCTGGATTAAAACTTGCCATAAAATTGTTCCGTGTTTAATACAGTTCAGTAATACGGTAATAGTGTTTCAGTAAAGTTACCGATGCATACTTAGAGAATAAACAAAATACAAAAAAGCTGTGAAATTTACCAAACTTTTACAGGAAAACTATTTTGGTGAAATTTAATTTTTAATCATTGCTCGAAATGACATCGGTTAACACATTATTCCTTTCACTATTTGTGACTAATGGTAATGGGAGCCTTCACGAAAAGAAGTACAGAAAAATCGAAACAGTAGACAAATATGTCAGTTTCGTTTTGTACGCGCAACAAAAATGGGTGAGCAAAACTACTAAACGGTTATCTCATCCACCTGGTCAAACAAGATAAATTGTGAATGTTGTACTTACGTATCTTTAATGAACAGAAATGGTATCACTCTGTCTCTCGTCACACTTCTCAGTCTCGCATCATCATTGAAATCTGTGAACCTAAATACACAGACCTAGTCTTAAATTGCTTAAAAGTCAATCTTCATTCTCTAGGCTGGTTTCCACCTCATTACGTAGTTTAAGTGAAGCAAGTTGTTCGAGAATTGAATTCGCTCTCGACGTTCGAAGAGGCAGAAAATGATTGCATTCTCGAGTTATGATTTTCTGCTTCTTGAAACTTCACGCAAAATTAAGAATCAGACATTTGGTGTATTCGCGTAGCCTTAAAAATTTTCGCGAAAATTGCTTGTCAGAACAAATCGAGGCTTCAGTTCCCCCATCATTCAGTCTCTCTTACGTTGACCGCTCAGATGTGCTTCTTTTTATGTATATCCAAAGAGCTTTTGAGTTAATTGACCTAACTTGACTCATAAGAAGTTTTAAAATCATTTGTACTTCATTTCAATTATTCATGGCAAAATGAAAACAACCGCAAATTACACATCTGTTTCCTTTCTCTCGGTATATTGCGGCCGCCTACATTTCATACATTAAAACTAAAAGGTTTTTGTAACAGTCCACCTTGTATTAGGGTGTAGAAATGTCTTATTATTACAAAGCATGTTTTAGTTTGTTCACATACAATGAAACTGTTTTTTTAATTAATTTCTCTTTCGAATTAAATTTAAGTATTAATTTCTCTTTCTTAAATTTAAATTTAAGAATTAAAATTAATTTTTCCGCGTAGTTTATTCAACCAATCAGAGCACGAATAGCATTCATTCTATCAGTTTAACCAAACAATAAACATAGCTGGCAGATTGCCAGAAAATAGCCGCAATAGATTCGTAGATCTGCAGTCTCAAAAAAAACAGTAAAAAAGACAGACCAAAAAAATTCGTCTTTGCTACCTCTAAGTTTTTGCTGCCTCTATTAGCTGCTCTTAAATAACCTTCATTTAGAGTGACACACACCCATTTGACCTTATATCTTTACCTCCTTTGAATTAAATTAAATAAAAGTCAATTTCAAAAAAGAGGAAGTCATTTTTGTGAGTGAGGTAAGTCAAGTGTGACCAAAAAATTAATCACGCGAATGAACAAAAAAACTCGCTCCACTAAGAGCGAAAAATGACGTCACACACGCACTTCAGTTGAAATTGCATGAACGAATGAACAAAAAGCAGATTTGAAGTGGTTGTGACGTCATATGGTCATGACAAAACCCGCGAAATAAAAAACATAGCCGGAAGAATTCCCGAAGCAACTCGAAGCGTCAGAACTTCACCAATAAAACCGTAATTGCAACTGAAGCCACTACTTTTTGTATCAAACCATTAACTCACTACCTCTCCAGGTCTGCTCTAAAAATTGGTGAAACTTAAACCACTGTCAACAAGAGAAACAAAATGCAGCAAAATTTTATATTATTGAAAACGTTTGTTAACTTTAAAAAATCCAAAATAATTAAGGTGGTCAAAAACCTGATAGTCTTGAAAAAGCTTACAAGGTTGTCAATAGCCCTCAAATAATTCATGATTCTAATCTAGAAAGATCTAAAAAGATCGCGAATCAAACGGCAGATAATAATCTTAGAAACTAAGTTAAATCTTTTCGAAGAAAGCTCAAATTTAAGAATCAGAAAACACCTATAATTAGACTTCTAATAAATGCGATTAAGACAAAAAACAACACACACCTGTTCCTTGTTTACATAAGGTAGACAACATGATTTCATACCAAATAAAAAAACATAACCGACTAACGTCGGGCGAATTGCTCTCAAACGACCGGCGAGCGGTTGGCTTGGTCAGTAGCTAGCCACGGGGGGGGGGGGGGGTGCACCGGGGGCTGATGGGGGCAGTACTGGGTTGGGGGGGGGGGCAAAAGCGCGGTGGGGGGGTAGGTGGAGCCAATAGTGGGGGTGGGGGGTCAACAAGGGGGGGAGGTGTCTCAACCTCTGAACCGCCCTTCACACCATAAGTATAAGTCTCCAAAACAGTTTGAGCTGAAACAGACCTGAAAGGCTCTAAGAGCACTTAATGCCCGCTGGGCGCTACCTGTTTATCCCGTTTTTGAGGACGAAAAGTCAAAAGCGTCAGACGAAAAATTGGTCAAGCGAAAAATCGCATAAAAAAAAAGACCGACAGGACTAATATAATTGCTACAAACTTCGTTTGAGAGCAATTAAAAAAATTCATCATAGAAAAGACATAAGCAGCAGAAGAAAATTCAAAGGCAAAAAAACGTTTAAATTAATACCAAGGCCGGAAGAAAGCTGTAGTTATTAGTCATAAGTGAAATTTTTGAAAAAGCTTGCTATCAAACTCTCAGTACTGCCTTATGTTGAAATAAATCAATTGCAAACCAAAGATATGACGAAAATCTACGAAAAAGCTGAAATCATTCATTTTTTACAACCCAAAAAATCAATATACCGAAAATAAATGTAGGTGCCAGCACAAAGCTAGAATGATACTAACTAGAACGAAAAGACATTTTTGATTTTTGAAAGTTAAAAATCAATTTGATTTTCGAAAGTTAAAAATCAAATTAAAAAATTCAAGAAAAACGAATACATTTCGTTGCTCAGCATTCAAGACATAGAAAAGATAACTAGTCATTCGATACAAAAATCTATCTTCCTGAAGAGAACAAAAATAGGAAAAAGCAGAATTCATAAATACGAAACATTGAAACATTTTGCAAAAAAAAAGGTCAAAGAACTTTTAAGTTAAGACTGCATTTATGAAAAAGTTCCAACTGTTTTTCAAAAACCTAACGCCAAAAAATGATTGAAATTTTATTGAAACAAAATTAAAGTCCCTCATGTTGCACAAAAAGACTATTTCTAGCAATTACAACCAAAATACAAACAAAAAACTGACAAAAATCGGAAAAAAACTACCAAAATCGGATTAGCATATGTAAATTTTATAAAAACCAAATTACATCGAGGTATAAAGAGGCTTTGAGTATATGAATTATCAAAGAGAAGTTGCCATATTAACTGATTTTTGACACACAGACGGTTAAAAGATTCAAAATGAAGAAATTAATATTAAAAAAAGCCAAAAATTAACTAAAAAATCAAAAATTATGTGCCAATTTTCAACTTGAAACGCATTTTCAGGCCTCTGCAAAACACTGTGGTATCAATTTCCGAGGTTGACATTCAATATAGTATCGAATAAAAATATATTTCTACAAGAAACCAAATTAAAAGCAAAAAATTGGGCTGCTTAGACGAAAAAAACGGCTAAAAACGGTCATCTTTATGTGCAATTCAGTCAAAAACTACTTTTCAAAGTAAAAAAGTCATTCACTAAACGCAGCGCATGATCAAAAAACTTCTCTCGCTTAGCGAAAATCTGTTCACCGAGACAGCTTTTCTCACTTTCGCTTTTAGGTCAAAATGCCGCGTGAACAAATCTACTTCCTGTAAAAAAAAAGACCGAGAGAAAACCAATACTCCTCTTCGAGTCGTAAAAACCGAGAGAAACCCAATACTCCTCTTCGAGTCGTAAAAAAACGAGAGAAAACCAATACTCCTCTTCGAGTCGTAAAAACCAAGAGAAGGCCAATAATAGCCCCAGCTATCGCTGCGCGGCTATTAAAAAATAGTTCAGGGGGTTCTACTATTTTTGAATGGAAGCATAAAACCAGCACCACCAAGTAAATGTGTCAATAACCTGTCGTTTGAGAGGAGTACACCATCGAGTTCTGCGCAACATTGCAGCAGGAATCCATCGTCAGGTGGAAGTGTCCTCCTGTCTGGCTGGTAGTGACTGGGCTGAGAAGAAGCCACACACTTCAACTGGCCATACTTTTCTCTCATGTCCACAAACTCCTTCTCATCTTAAACACAGAAAATACCATCATCAACGTACATCGTCTGTATTATATAGTAATCCTTTAAAGTCAAATGAAGATAACGCTCAGAACAATAATGGAAATTCGCAAATCCTCATTTTTTGATAACAGCCCGCAAGCGAATGGTAACTAATACTGACTTCAGCTGTAAATTATTTCAAAATTTTGTTCTCCACTCGCAGGGAAGATGCAATAGGTATATTTTTCCACAGAAAAGAATCCGAATTCCACAATTTAGCTGCTTATCGAAAACGCAACTGCAAAATTTTTTCCTGTTGAGAAAATATCAGTTAAGCAAACTATTTGTGAGGTGTGGTTTAGGAGAGGCAGGTTTCAGTTGTTTGTTTACCTGGGGAGGCGACTTGCTTCTTTCGATATGTAGGGACAATCATGATAACATTGTGGCCCAGTGATTCGAAGTGGTCGCAGGCAATCATCACTCCTCGCCACGAGAACTTGCCATGGCCATGTCTGAAATAGACACACACCATCTTTCAATCATATTGTCATACAAACTCCATATACTAGTAGTATAAATGATACTATCAGTTTTGTCACATTTAAATCTCATTTGAAGACTATTTACAACTGGCATTTTCGTGACAAGTTCTCTTTTCAATTTGGACACATTGAAATTAAGTTTAAGAAATGGATCGCTTTAATTTATCCATTGCATTACAAAACAGCATATTACAAGAATATCAAGTCTAATTACATATCAAGTCTAATTCAGCTGACTTACGCGGTGGCGACGTTATTACAGTCGATGAAAACATCTCTCAGTTTTCCCAGAAGATGCTTCTTGGGTACCTGAAACACAAATTAACACTCCATACATATATACTAATACCAGAAAGCAAGTCAGGGGTCAGTGTAATTTTGTCGTTGTCAATGTTAATTAAGGTTCATTCAATTTCAAATCAATACCAAACCAGAACTAGATGTTCTAGATTGTCACCGGAACCAAGTTGCATCCCACCTAACCAATTTAACTGCTTTTAGACATTTATGGGGTTAATTTATTTTCATACCTATAAAATACCAGTTAATTTTTTACAAAAAAACAGCCCCAATTAATCAGAAGAAAGAAGATAGATTTGTTCTAACCTTTACTTTACCCAGTTCCGCGTTGATGGCCTCTTCGTATTCGGAACAGACTTCGCTCTTGACTGTCACTTGTATGATATTTGTGAGCAGCTGCTGTACTGTGGTGAACGCATTCCAATCTGATGAGCTCACTTTCATGGAACACGATGAAGTACACAGGTCCAAAGTCACTGTTCTGAAACAACGACAGCGATGGTTATATTGTACAAAATTAGAAATGAAAACCAACTCAAGTCTGCTTCGGGCGGGTTCGAAAAACCCCACGAAAAACGCCCAAAATTAGATAGAAAAACCCACGGAAAGAAACCCCCCAAGGACAAAAACCACGGAAATAAACCTAGACTGAAGGTTGAAACAGTTTCTCAAAATGCCATGTTTGATGCAATTGCTCGCAAATATTCGAATGGTTGATATTTGTGTGCCGCACAAACAATTCGTTTTATTCTGCCGTGATTCCCACTTTCTTTAACTACCTGCTTCCCCCCTTTTTGCTGTGCCACGGTTCGCTTGGAACGCTGTTTTTTTGCGTGGGGGTTTAATTCCTAGATCCATTTCGGGTGTAACATTAGTTGATAGGCTGCATACTACTTCTGAAAATTTTAAAGACAATAAATAAACCATGCACATTTTGTATTTACTATGTTTCCGCCCTCAGCTTATATCTTTCACTCCCTCAAGTGCTCCTGTTATTTTTACATAGCAACTTGCTAATTACAACATAACATTAACTGATTGGGTCATAAGAACCACTGAGGCGGAGGAAACAGAATAAAACCCACGATAACCGAGGGAATTTGATCAGCTAGCGTATTTGGTATTTTTTTAATTTTTGTATCATGACGCATCAAAGGGCAAATGTCTCGCTGGTCATTAGTTCACATATTGTGTCTATATTATTGATGTCTTGTACTTGAAATTGATGTAAAGGAATTCTTAAATTAGAATTGTCCCTACAAACATCTGATCACAATCAAAATTTTGCAATCATTTCCCCTAAAAATGACCAGCCAACCCTCATTACCCACCCGGTAACAAAAAAAGTTAAGGTGGCATGCACAGACTAATGCGTGCCATTGCACTGACATTTGAAGTTTGATAGCTATCAAAGGGGATAATTCTTACAATTAAGGAGATTACTGTAAAGGATCCATCCACCGGGAGGGGGATAGTTTTAATATATCTCCAACCTGAAGGTGGCCTCCAAAGCTGGCAATATGCGTCTGAACACTGGCAGGTACTTCCTACCTCCAAGGTCAAAGCACACGACCTCACTTCCACCACCAGCTGCTCCATTGACAGTGTTGGTTTGTGGTTGGGACAGAGCGTACTGGCTGTTTGCGGTGATACTGCTTCCTGTTCCACTGGCAAGACTCACGACGCTTCCGCTGTTGCTTCCACCTCCAATGCCACCAATTCCACTATTGAAGGGATCGCACCCAACTTTGAAATCAGCACAACCCACATTAGCACCTCCCACAAGACAATTTTCTGTCATCTTTCATTTACGAAAGGAACTGAAAGTCAACGTCACCACTTCAATTTATTATATTTCATTACAAAGCATACAAAGCTTGGTCAAACTTGAAATTGAAAACTAATAATAAAAAAACATTAAAAGAAATGGTTAACTACGTCATCAATTGCTTGTTGACATTTAGCGGTAATTAAAAGAATTTATGATAGCTTTTTCCACTCGTATTGCATTTCATAGCAACAGATTTTGGGACATGTTGCCCCGTGACAACAGCGTCCACGCACGAATCCTCACGTGACCCCGCAAAGAGACCAATTCGCCCACACGTTAATTCTCTCACGCAAATATTCGGATTACAAACTCTTAAATAGAAAAACGGAAAACAAAGCTCCAAGATCAAAACAATAACGCAGGAACAAATTGTAAACGTAAAAATCGCGATTCAACTAATACAAAACACGCCAGAATATCAAATGATATGGCGAATGAATGAGCATTGTGTAGGTATAAACTAATCAAAGTATTGCCAACCAAACTTTCTCCGATTCAACAAAACAGAGCATGCTTTCAAGATTCGGATACTAATTGAGAACAAGAACTGAGAACAGCTATTTCGAAATTGGGTCGCCGATTCTGTTGCCCTACTTTAGACAACTTTCACGTATTCTTTCGCTAAATTGAGGCAACACGCATTCGTAACAGTACTGCCAAATATTTCAAATTCATCGAAATTAATTCAACGTTGTTTTAATTACATGCTATTTCAATACCGCAATTTTGAAAATGCCTCAAAATTGACAAAACATTATTTAAATTCATATAAAATTTTGAAAACAACTCTCAAAAGTTTGAAGTTTTGAAAGCGCAATGTAAAACGCTACCAGCTAAAACGAAATCTTGTTTCCCAAAAAAGCGCGAGTTTTTTTAATGGGTCATATAAAACACTATCTATCAGGGATACTGTAGCTTTTTCTCAAACATTAAATGGACGCCATAAAGTGGGACCAAAAACCACATGTGACAAAAACGCATGAAAAATTGATTATAATAACAGCGAAAAGTACAACAGCTGTTCGTCACAAAAACAGACAAAAAATTACCTTCTTTTCTAAATTACGTGAAAGGACCTTTTTGGGCACGTGAATAAAATAAGAGCCAAACCAATTACCACAAAAGCAGCACATAAATTAATTAAGAGCATAAAAATGCAGAGATAGTATAAAACTGACTCAAACAAACGAACTGAAAGCGTTAAAAAGTGGTTTTGTATCAGATCTTGAGCTGACGTCGTCTACATACCGAACAGAAAAACTCTAATTATAGAACCACGTCAAACACTTTCTGTAATTATTGATTCGTCGTGATAATACAGCAAAAACAGGATATCAAAGACAGTCTTTGAAAAGTAGGACAAGCAATTTTGTAAAAAAAAATGTGACGCATGACAGTAGAACCCATTTGGAAGATTTGTTAAAACCCTCACTCATTTTCCCTAAAGCTAAATTTGTTCAAAATTTGTTAATTCAAATACAGAACACCAGCTTTCCATTTTAAAAAACGGTCATTCACGGGTCTGCAATCATTCAGTCGAACTTTAAATACTAAAAAAAAAGCAGTTTCGGGTAGGTATGTTAGCTCCAATTTGCTCAATGAATTAGGTTTCATCCTTTCAAACCAATCAAAATAGTAGTTGAGCGCGCCGAGATCTTTGATTGTGCAAATTTAAGTCCCAAAGTGGCTTCTGAGATCGTTTATTCAAAATCTGACTTTATTCTGAATGATGAATGTAAGTATACCACGAAACATCGCCGATTAACGAAATCAATTCTATCGCACATATATTTCAAAGATCCAGCAGCTACAGGCATATTTACCAGAATTGTAAATATTTGCCAGAATTAAAAGTGATCTGAAAAGAGGAACTTGATGTCCCCGTTGATCATCCTTGCTTTATTGTATTTATACGAAAAAGCTAAATAAAACTATCTATCTATAAAAAAAATATTCATCAGAATTGAAAATATTTACCAAAATGAATAAAAGCTTAAATGTCTGAAATTCTCACTAACCGTTTTCCAATGAACAAAATAATCGACTGAGTCCCTTGGTGCAGTAAAAGGAAAAGACAATTGAAAAATTTTTAAAATAATTGACGATTAGCCTGTTTTCTGGTTGAAAATATTGCAAAATGATTAAACGGAATAGTCCTGCTTGAATCATTACAATGCACATTACAACACTCTGTCGACAGAGATTTGCGTCAGTGTTACAACATGCAGTAATACATTCAACAGTATTACCGATAGTGAAGATCACTACACGAATTATAAAATACTATATTTATAATACAATACCGGCTACTTACTCTGGCACAAGATTCGGCATTCATGTTGACAGACGAAACTTTTGATGTCAAAGTTTACTATAAATACTAAACAAAAACTAAAAATGATACCAAAAACAAAATAGAAGCAATAAAATAAAAATTAAAAACAGCTTATTCGTCCAGACGCGATGTGTTGTAATAAGTATCGTTTAAATCGGTACATTTAAAATTAGAAAATGAATTCAAGACGCACGCGCGTGCTTGCGAATTTTCTACAACACATCTATTTCTGAGAAATAGAGTTAACTATTACACATGACCTCTCGAAAAAATTCCAAAATGAGAGAAGTACTTCATGTCATAACATGCTATAAATATCAATGCAAAGACTGGGACTCTTCTAAAACAATGATGCAGCAAAATAAGACAAAAGATCAAAAGCAGAACAACATTCTGCACACAGTTAAAGTGCAAACGAACCTTTTCCATTATAACAGTCGCCAAAAAGCTTGATGGAGAGCGACTAAAGACTATAAATTGACATCCAGCAACAAGCGACAAATTCCCACACTTCTAGCAAGTAAATGGCTTAGGTAGTAGCTACCGTACGCTCAGCGAGGTTAGATTCAGTCAGTGGAGGGCATGAAAAAATACGGAGGGGTTAAAGCTTAGCGGGGTGGGGGTCCAGTCCTCCTAAAATCGCCCTTAACGTCATATATTTCGGCAGTTTCTCAGGTGAACTGTACCTTAAGAGCTTAGTGAGGCTAGAGGCTCAAAGAGAGCAACACAGCTACATAATTCGTTGTTGCAGAGCGAAGTCAATAATTTTTTTTATGTACAAACGCTTTCGCTATATCTAGCATTACCACGTAAAATGCAACTCAAAGTTATTCTATTTACAATTAAAATTATTTCAATTCTATTATGAAATAAAACTACAATTAGAACTTCTTGCAATTTCATTTTTTGTTACGTCTTTAATTTTCTATTCATGATCTTCTCATTTAGCTTTCAAAAGTTTTCTGTGATTTTCCATCCTTCGTGTTTCAATGTTTTAATAAGCTAAAATGCAATTTTTGAATAACGCAGGAAGTCTACGGTTGACTAATATTTTAAAGTCAGTTCCTGGCTTCGGTTCTAGCCGCATGTGTTCAGCGATGGTTTCAGTTTTGCTATGCGTATTGCTTCTAGTCATGATCTTTAGTGGCACATTACTTAGATCAATTATACGCCAACCAAACGCCCGAGAGGTGACAAAATATTAGCTTATATGTTAACCAACAGGCAAGTTTTTTTCCTGCTCTGTTAACCGCGTGGTTATATGTCTGCAAGTTTGCCCGACAGCGGGGAAACTGCATCAACTACAAGCTATTTCGTATACACGTGCGGTTTTAGACCTTAATCAAATCTGGACTTTAAGGATGGCTTGCAGGTTTTGAGCTTCATTGGGTACATCACTAAGAGGCAGTATTTTGTGGCTTTTCTTTTAGTCTAATGTTTAATTGGCCGCTTTATTGTTGAAAATGGGTGCGTTCAGCATAACTTTTGTTTTTGCATAACTTCTGATTTGCATCCCTCTGTTGTTTTGTGTTATTTTGTGTCACCTTAAATTTTTCAATTAACTGATTTAAAATGCCTGATGTCCATTTCCCGGGTCTTGAGTTTCCCCGTATAATTTAGTTGATTTTTACGGCTTCGTCAAAGTATGGCTAGTTGCTTGTAGATCGAAAAAGCCAATTATAATATTTTAATGTGCTCACGTGTTCAGCTACGGAGGTTCAGGATTGTTCCTGTCTCTGATGGCTTTTGATACTCATTACATGAGTTTTCTTTGTTCATTAACGTCGTTCTTCATTTATCTTTGTCATATCCAGGAAAGCCACTTCACGCTTTTCATTCAAAATTTCACTGTGAACTCCAAATTGTCATACAAACTATTTTCTAGTTCAAGCAAAATATTGAGGTCGTCTTTCCCTGTGCAACTGATATCCTCCATATCTCTTCAAAAATTACTTTCCTAGTTTGTTTATCAGTTGGTGTTCTCAGAATGAAAGCATTTCCAAACCACGTAACCCATTTTTTTGTATTGCTCCTTACTTATATTTTGACATTTAATAGTTCTTACATTTCTCCCATTCAACTGCTCATTCCATGCCATTCTAAACAAATTTTTCATGACGGTCGTGGCAAATTATTTCATAAGTTTTGTTTTTCTAGAGCTCATCTCACTCTCACCACTTAGTTTTTCTTCAGAACTTTCAGCCAAAATCATTCAAGATAACAGCCAGGGAAGCCCCCATTGCCGAACAGTCTTTTTGACAGTCACCATTACTTCTAAATTAAGCATTTGCGACTGCTAGTTTGAATAGGTCTTTCAAAATCCGGTTGAGTGTCACTGGAGTAAGAACATTGCAAGGCAATTTCGATGGCTTCCGAGACGGGAACATTGGTGTATAAACTTTTAACATCTAGTAATACAATTTGCTCATTCGCCACAAGCTGAAGAGTTTCAGGTTTTTGCCGTGCCAACAGACTCAAAGTTTTGCCAATCATACAGGTTATTTCACTTTTGAAAACCAACGTCAAAAAGCTCAGACAAAATATCGATCAGTAAAAAAAATAAGAACCGCACCAAAAAAATTTTATAAGTAGTAGTAGTAGTAGTAGTAGTAGTAGTAGTAGTAGTAGTAGTAGTAGGAGAGTCTTTAGGGTCGGAGCCCTCGGGTGTGGAACCCTTCAGTTTTCGTTTGGCACGAGTTTTTTCATTGGTTTGCAGATTCCACAGTTGCATAGAAGTCTCCAGGTGCAGCTGTCGAGTTCGTTGTAGCTTCTGTGGAAATAGTTTTGGTAGTAGTAGTAGTAGTTGGGATTCGGCCAGGAGATATCTTCATCTGCTGGCACGGGGATCGTCTCCCTTTTTCTTCGTTTGGGACCAAATAAACAAATACCCAACCAAAAAAGAAATGAAAAGAAAATCATAACGCATTTCATGCATTCAGTTTTGGTCACCCCCTCAGTATCTTTTGACCTGACAACTTTAGGATCTTTTCCGTTTGTGCCCCCCCAGTACGTTATGCGCCCTCCAGTTACAGAGCACGTGCCATTACATAGTAAATCATTATGTATAAATATATGCACGTGCATCTGGGGGTGCAAACAATATGTGCCGGGGGGGGGGGGGGGGAGCACAAACGGAAAAGATCTCAACTTTAGTAGTTGGCCAGCATTCTTTGGAAGGACCTCAAACTACCAATAACCTCGAACCACCTTCACCTAGCTGAACAAATCCAAACCCGCTGACCTCAATATATCTACTACACTACCTAAGCCAATTGCTTGCTAGAGGCTTGAGAGAAGTTCAGAATCGATCAAATACTAGGTACTACAAAAAAGCTCAATCCTACTGGCTAAAATTAAATGGCTTAAACATTGCTGTTGTAACAATACGCAGAGGGACTAACGTTCAAGTAAGTCCCTTAACGTACTGGTAAGATTAAAGGAAGATGCGTTCTATCAATCGAGTGCTTGGGTGACTACTGAAAACAATTATCGGAAAAACTGGAGCAGGTTACCCACACCTACATGAGAATGAACGTAGTTTTCGCTGTTTAATTCATCATATTTGTCTATCATCAATTATTTGTTGCAATGTGTTATCAAGTGTTTGCAACTCCCATGCTGCATGGGAGTTGCAAACACTAGCAGTCGCAAATGAAACAGGGAAAGATAAGTGAAAAGATTTATCAAAGGCCCAGGACAACTGGATCGCAACCGGCCAGGCTTTATGGACTTCCTAAGGTACATAAAATTGGTACGCCGCTTCGGCCTGTTCTGTCAATACCCGGTAGCAGTTACGAGAACCTCAATAAATTTCTCTCCCCCTTTTTCGGGAAGTTACCAGGTGCAAATATTGAGACTAACTCGAAAGATGCCAGAGCAGCTTTAGAGGCTACCAAATTGGATGAAGACTAGCTAGTGGTATCTCTCGATGTAAAAAGCTTATACACCAATGTACCGGTTGAGGAGGCAATTGAAATTGCGCTTAAAGAACTGTACTCCAGTGACGAGGTACTTGAGATTCCGAGGTCAGCTATGAAGAGCCTTTTGAGACTAGCCGTAACGAATGTTCACTTTAAGTGTAATAAAATGTGGTACACTCAATCGGACGGTTTAGCAATTGGTGCTTCGCTGGCGGTAATTTTGGCAAATTTGTGGATGAAATCCTTTGAAAAATCTTTGCAGAAACCAAAAAGGGAAGGGAGATCAAAACTCCTGACACAAAGGTGATATGCATTGACTGTATCCGACCCGTTACTTTCCGAGGGAAAGGAGTCGAGTGCGAATCATGCAAAAACTGGCTTCATGCAAAATGCCAAGGTATCACTGACACAGAATATCTGCCCATGCAGGAAATTGTTTGGATCTGTTCCTATTGTGCAGAAAAAGGTAGAAAAGAGGACAAACTGAAATTGAAATTATTCAAGAGGTATGTGGATGATATAGTGTGAACGGTAAAGGGGAACCCTCTAGATTACCTTGAGTATGCAAATTCTCTTCACAAGAACTTACAATTCACTCTTGAGACACCAAACGGAAGTGGAGACCTGGTATTCCTAGATCTAAACATAAACCTAAACAAAGATAGAAAAATCAGCTGTCATTGGTATCAAAAATCAACCGATACCGGCATAATCCTAAATTTCCGTAGCTGTTCACCGTTACAATATAAGAGAAATGTGATTCAAGGGACTGTTCATAAGATTTTTAATGCGACCATTGACTGGCAATCCTTTGATGTAGCTCTTAAGAAAAATCAAGAGATCTGGACTGAAAATCAATACCCAACAAGTGGTCCCCCAGTATCGTTAAGGAGACGTTGGATAAACTAGTCACGAAGGAGAAGGTCACAACAAAACCACCCCAAAACGAACAACATCTTAAAAAAGTTAAATGTCTTAACAATAGGGAGTCTGGACTTAGGTTTTTTGTTCAATACAGAAGATATATCACGCTAAATTTTGCAAGTAGACTGAAAAAATTGTGTGATATTCAAATCATTTTCACAACAAGAAAGCTAAGAACTTGCTTGCCCACCCTGAAATAACCTTTTGATAAGAATCTGAAATCCCATGTGGTATATAAAGTAACATGTAATGGATGCAGTTCCATCTCTGTTGGCCAAACCAGCCGACATTTTACCACTTGAATTTGAGATCATCAAAAGAAGGATTCCCCTGTTGGACAACACCTTGCTGAATGTTGTGGTACAACGCATAACGTAAAATGGGAGATTCTTGATGCATGTCGCGGGGTTGAAAAACTAATGGCGATAGAAGCGATCTACATCCAAAAGCTGAAACCGCAAAAAAATACGCGCGATGAGTATCGGGGGCGGGGATTGACATTGAAGTACTAGTTCAAATACAAAAATTTGACTTTTGAAATTCAAAAAATATTCTGGTACATGTTAATTCGAAACTTTGTCAACGCAAAAAGGAAAAAAAACAGATAGCAATGAAAGTAAAAATCCCTTTTCAGGAATAGAAAGCATTATACCAGGGATTTTTATAAAATCCGGAATAAAAAATGAATTGATTTTAGTGTAATAAGTGTAAATAAAAAGTTGTAAATGTTATTTTAACTGTAAATAATTTCGAAAATTCGTTGTTGTTTTAACTCATTTCTTAAAATTATATTCAAAGGCAAGTTTATATACTTTGTAAATGATTTCATTTAATTTTCAAACCTGACAATGAACGCAATGTTCGAAAAGGTTCGTTTTAGTTATTCAATTTAAGTTTTAATTGACAATTACTTCTCTGCATCCCATGGTGCAAATACCCAATACCAACTTTACGATGCCTGGCTGGTTTCAAAAAAGAGAAACCAAAACCGACTAAAGTTGGGTGGATTGATCTCAAACGACTGGCGAGCGGTAGTAGCCAGCTGGTGCTTAGGGATGTTAGCATTAGGGTGGGTGCGGGATCAAGCGTTGGGGGCTCATTAGGCAATTGGCGGGGTTAGAGTTAGGAGGGCTGAACAAGAGGCGTCCAAATTGCCAGGTAGAGGAGGGTGGATGGGGCATTTTTTTTGGGGGGGGGGGGGGGTTGGTGGTGGTGGGAGATGGGAGGGTTCAAATTTTAAGATTCATACCCGCTCGCACACCATAAAAGTGTGCCTTGAAAACAGTTTCGGCGAATCTCAAAGACTAGTACGGCGTAAGACTCTAAGAGAGGTTCCCAACCACTTAGTGCCCAACGGGTTTTGTCTGTTTATCCCGTTTTCGAGGTCAAAAGTGTCAGAGGAAAAACACGTCAATAAAAAAGGCCACATGACTAATATAATTGATACAAATTTATTTGAAGTTTACAAGTAGGATTCGGTCTGAACCGTATGGAGGCTCTATTGCCTTCATACAAAAGTCATACCAATAAGTCTACTGAAGAACGTCTCAAAAGTCTTCGAGGAAGTCATCTTCGCACGGCTTTACCCACCGATAGAAAGAACTATCTCTGACTCCCAACACGGTTTCAGAAAGAAACGATCGGCAGTCCTTCAACTCATCCTCTTCAAAACGAACTTTACCAGCAACTTGAATCGAAAAAATGCAATGACATTCGAAATCTTTATGTTGAAATCAGAAAAGCCTTTGACAAAGTAGCGCACAAAAGACTCATTCAGAAGCTCGAGGACATTGGCCTCGAAGGAAAGCTACTCCAACTACTCGAAAGCTATCTCACAAACCAAACGCAACGCGTTAAAATTGGAACAAGCAAATCAGAGAACAGAAGTGTAACCAGCGGAGTACCTCTGGGATCAATTTTGGGGCCCCTGATGTTCATCATCTACATTGACGTTCTCCCCGAATAAATCTCAGATATCCCGGCCATTGAAGTACTAGTTCAAATACAAAATTTTGACCTTTGAAATTCAAAAAACATTCTGGTACATGTTAATTCGAAATTTTGTCAACCCCAAAAAGGAGAAAAAACAGATAGCAATGAAAGTAAAAATCCCTTTTCAGGAATATAAAGCATTATACCAGGGATTTTCGTAAAACTCGGAATAAAAAATGAATTGATTTTGGTGTAATAAGTGCAAATAAAATGTTGTAAATGTTATTTTAACTGTAAATAATTTCAAAACTTCGATGTTATTTTAACTCATTTCTTAGAATTATATTCAAAGACAAGTTTATAAACTTTGTAAATGATTTCTTTTAATTTTCAAACCTGACGATGAACGCAATGTTCGAAAACGTTCGTTTTAGTTATTCAATTTAAGTTTTAATTGACAATTACTTCTCTGCATCCCATGCTGCAAATACCCAATACCAACTTTACGATGCCTGGCTGGTTCCAAAAAAGAGAAACCAAAACCGACTCAAGTTGGGTGGATTGATCTCAAAAGACTGGCGAGCGGTATTAGCCAGCTGGTGCTTAGGGATGTTAGCATTAGGGTGGGTGCGGGGATCAAGCGTTGGGGGGCTCATTCGGCGATTTGCGGGTTTAGAGTTAGGAGGGCTGAACGAGAGGCGTCCAAATTGCCTGGTAGAGGAGGGTGGATGGGGCATTTGTGGGGTGGGGGGGGGTTTGGTGGTGGTGGGAGATGGGAGGGTTCAAATTTTAAGATTCAGACCCGCTCGCACACCCTAAAAGTGTCCCTTCAAAACAGTTTCGGCGAATCTCAAAGACTAGTACGGCGAAAGACTCTAAGAGAGGTTCCCAACATCTTAGTGCCCAACGGGTTTTGTCTGTTTATCTCGTTTTCGAGGACAAAGGTGTCAGAGGAAAAACACGTCCATAAAAAGGCCACATGACTAATATAATTGATACAAACTTATTTGAAGTTTACAAGTAGGATTCGGTCCGAATGGTATGGAGGCTCTATTGCCTTCATACAAAAGTCATACCAATAAGTCTACTGAAGAACATCTCAAAAGTCTTCGAGGAAGTCATCTTCGCACGGCTTTACCCACCGATAGAAAGAACTCTCTCTGACTCCCAACACGGTTTCAGAAAGAAACGATCAGCAGTCCTTCAACTCATCCTCTTCAAATCGAACTTTACCAGCAACTTGAATCGAAAAAATGCAATGACATTCGAACTCTGTATGTTGAAATCAGAAAAACCTTTGACAAAATAGCGCACAGAAGACTCATTCAGAAGCTCGAGGACATTGGCCTCGGATGAAAGTTACTCCAACTACTCGAAAGCTATCTCATAAACCAAACGCAACGCGTCAAAATTGGAACAAGCAATTCAGAGACCAGAAATGTAACCAGCGGAGTACCTCTGGGATCAATTTTGGGGCCTCTGATGTTCATCATCTACATTAAAGATCTCCCCGAAGAAATCTCATATATCGCGGCCTTTGGATACGCAGATGATTTCAAAGCAATTACCCACGGTGAGCACGAATACGAGACCACTCTCGGGGAAAAACAGAAAAGGAACAAAGCAAACCATACGGACCTAAATGTTAGCAAAAGTAAAACTCTCCTCATCAGAGGGTTCTAGCCGAGCGTGACGAAGCATGTCTGAAAACCGGGATCTTTCCCATTATAGCACCCCATGAAAATATAGCCCCCCATTATGGTATATTTACAATGATTGGGGGGCTATAGGCTATTTGACCACTAAGCTGGGGGGGGGCTATAATGGGAAAGACCCGGAAACCATTGCCATCCAAAAAGATCTCGGAGTCGTTTTGTCTCGAAATCTCTCTTGCAGCGCAAACTGCCAACGTAGAACCACCAAAGCGTGGAAAGCATTCTACACACTCAAACGAAAGTTTCCGAGCAGAACCTCAATGGAAACGAAACTGAAAGCATACATAGGATACGTAGTGCCCGTACTCACTTACACCTCCCAAGTCTGGTACCCTTCTAAGACTGACAAGAAATCAATCGAGAAGATCCAGCACAAGGCCATGAAGTGGATATGCAGTGGAAATGACGAATACCATCAAAGACTTGAAACACTGAAAAAGCAAAAAGCACCCACTCTCCATGTACATGGAAATGCACGATGTCCTCTATCTCCCCTCATTCCTAGAAGGCAATTACTGCGTCCTCTAACACAAACTGCCAAAGCAAAAAGAAAACGAAACAAAACAAAAACAG
>NC_134471.1:49673533-49729693 GCF_964194025.1 Convolutriloba macropyga
CCCAATCGAAGGCACTGCGGGCTAATCTTCCTGGTTCCATTCTCTGGATGTGACCGTACCATTTTATCCGTTTGAGCATGATCATCGTGGATAGTTGGGGCATTCGTGATCTTGACATAATTTCTTCGTTCGTTGCTTTCTCCAGATATGACACACGTAGAATTCTCCGAAGACAACCACAGTGGAAACTCTCAAGTTTTCTCTCCATTAATTTCGAAAGAGTCCAAGTCTGTGAGCTGTACAGCACGGCTGATAAAACGAGTGCTTTGTACAAATTGCACTTGAGGTGCACGCTGAGCTGCTTGCTCTTCCAGAGACTTTGGAAGTTAGCAAACCGTTGTCTACCTTCTGCAAGTTTGCAATTGACTTCCTGCAGGTCTCCATGCTTGAGGCTGACATATGGTCCGAGATACTTGAAAGCTTCTATGTTTTCAAACTCGTTTCCGAGAACATCTTGTACTTTGCAGGAAAACACGCGTGTGGCAACTGCTTTAGGTTTGCCACAGTATCTCGATTGGTGAACTTTTCGGCCATTGACTGTTTTGAACTTTCTTTCACACTTGTCACAGGTAAGGCTCGCCTCTAGTTGCTCGAATTTTGACTTGTCGACGACATTCTTTGACAAACCGGCTTTGCAGAATCTTGTTTGGTGCACTTTGCGTCCGGTAACTGTACTGAATTGCCGCTGACAATTCTGACATCTTACTACTACTACTACTACTACTACTACTACTACTACTACTACTACTACTACTACTACTACTACTACTACTACTACTACTACTACTACTACTACTACTACTAATACTACTACTACTACTACTACTACTGTTTCAACACTTTAATTCCAAATATGAAATAAAGGCACGGTTGGCAACAAATACAAACAAAATACAACAAAAACAAAACAACTACTACTACTACTACTACTACTACTACTACTACTACTACTACTACTACTACAACTGCTACTACTACTGCTACTACTACTACTACTACTGCTACTACTACTACTACTACTACTACTACTACTACTACTACTACTACTACTACTACTACTACTTGATAGCAAGGCCAAATGAAAATAAAATTCCACTATCTCAGGCCACTTGAAAAATTTTTTTTTTGTCAAAAATCCGTTTTACAATTGGTAGTAAACTCGGTAGTAGTAACTTTCAAATGGCTTTTGAGATTAATTTTTGTCAAGTGGCATTGAGATATTTTTTCTGCAAAAATTATTCAAATTTTTGCAATTTTTTGACATTCTCTCCAAAACAAAATTTTTTGTTTTTTTAGCTTCTCTGAGGCCATTCATTATATTTTTGAGTTCAAAAAGGTTACTATTCTACAAACAGTTTTTTTGCATATTTTCTGCCTCCAGTGTTAAATCAACCACAATTAGACGGACGGTTAGAGCTGTAGAATAAAAGGAATGTCCTTATTTGTCATTCTAGATGAGTATATGGATGTGTTTAGGAATCAGATACACATTTTTAGTCAAAAGTGCTAACTATTCAAGTACGGATTTGTTGCATAGCTGCTGCTTCTAGTGTCTAAAAAATTATAGTGACAAACGAATACGGCTTATTGCTCAAAGGCCTTGACGATCTAGAGTTAAATTGTTTAGAAAAACAAAATTCACAATTAGCAATTTGTTGCATATTTGCTGCATTCGCACCACAAAATCTGTGTCTGAACTAGATCTTTCATTCGGGCCGCAAACTCTGTATCTAAATAAGATCAGTCAATTCGAGGTTTGACGAAAACTTACTCGAGTTCTTTGATTAAAATAGTAAATGCAATAGGAGCTGGCGAGAGTCGGGGATTGAACCCGCAACCTCCTGCGCCCTAACCGAGAGTCATACCACTAGACCACTGTCGCGGTTGACATGTCTTGTGGTTATTGTTATTATAAGAAGACGTATTGTTTTTAAGTTTGCTCTTAGACCCATTAATAAAGCTTGAAACGACGATGGCGCAGTATTTTATTTATTTACAAGTTTGAAATAAGATTCAGTTTGGAGTGTTGGTGCGGGAAGTGTTGTTCCCACCGCTGTGTTTCTCCAAAGAGGACGGGTAGTTGTGGAATGATGACCCCCTCGAGTACATTCGAGTGAAGGAACCAATCAAGCAGCAGTTGGAGCTTGTCATTCTCTCTATCGTCGGATATGTCCCACAGAACAAATCACAGGAGTTCTAGAAGGAGATACTTGCGATAGTGGACTCTCTGACAGAGTTAAAAACAACAATATTGAACACGCTAATTTAAGTGTATTGTGCATTTTACAGCCGTTTCTTAATCAGAACTGTCGCAGCGATTACGCAGAGGTGATCTTTTTCATTTATAATCCTCCCGAACGTTATTCAGCCAATTTTTACGGAGGATCATGTACCATTAGATTCTAAATCACTATGTAATTATATGGCGGGTGCGTCTCTGTGGTGCAAATAATATGCCCCAACGGGGGGAGGGGGCACAAACGAAAAAGAAACAAAAACATTCAATTTTTCAACTATCCAAGTTAGATGCGGATTTTGTCTCTAAGACCAATAATTGGACCATTCGGTCTAATCACACTTCTTGATACAACCGCCATTTCTGGCGTATTCAATTTATTGGAATGACTTATATGATTTTGTAATTATGTTATATCCAACTTTACATTAAAAAATTTATGCACGTTTCAAAATGCTTTTTTGATAGTGTGACTTATGAAATTCACAAAAATTTTCCGCCAGATTTTAAGAACAAACACATAGTAGTATCATGACAAATTTCAATAAAATAGAATAATTTTTAGCGAAGGGAGCTGAGAAACATTTTGTATATCTATTAAAATGATAGAAATTAAAAATATTTAAAATGATAGAAATAAATAATGTTTTAACGCAAAATTTAAAAGTTTTTTTTTGATGGTCTCACTTCTGAAATTAACAATTCTTTTTGCGCCAGATTTTAGAGAAAAGCACGTAATAAAATTATGACTAAATTCAACGAAATAGAATAATTTTTAGAGAAGGGAGCTGAGAAACCCTTTTTTATATCTTTTAAAATGATAGAAATTAAAAAAATATTTAAAATGATAGAAATTTATAATAATTTAATGCACAATTTAAAATTTTTCTGATGATCTCACTTCTGAAATTCACAATTCTTTTTCCGCCAGATTTCAGAGAAAAGCACGTAATGATATCATGACTAGTCTCAACGAAATAGAATAATTTTTAGAGAAGGGAGCTGAGAAACTTTTTTATTAATTTAGATTTAAAATCATAGAAATAAGATATTAGATTAACATATTAGAAGAAATAACATCTTTTTAGAAGTTATATTCTAACAAAATGGTCTTACCAAGCAAGACACAAAAAAGGACTCCCGAGCTGGCATTTTGAAAATTAACTGAATTCAAGGGACAAATTGTAAATCTTCAGCTGGAATGTCACACCGGCTGGTGCGTTGGTATCCGTTGAGGTAGTTTGCTCAAAGCTTTTATCCCATTTATGACAAGTGTAGCATACACGAACGAATATTTATCACTGATTGTATTAGTAAGTCCCCTAATGCTTCCATATGGTATTTACTCTAATGTTTGAATTTGAGTTTAGAAGTCAGCAGCGAATTCTGTTTGAACATTCTAGCACATGCTCATTTAGTGCGTTGTGCATGGTTAGTCACTGCAAAGAAACAAAGAATGTGTTCACTTTTCATTCAAACAAGAAAGACTCTAATCGGATTAAATTAAGACTCAATTGCATAGTTATTGCCGTATATGGTAGATTTCATTTCAATTACAGTAGAACACATACAGCGAAACCTTACGTTATCTGATTCATTGAAATTGAATTGAATCAAGCTTTAAACATTGAATCAACTGCAAGACATCTAATTCATGATGTTCAAGTAGTCAAAACAACAAAACAATTCGATAGCAAAGTTATTTGGCGTTTCTTTAGTTCACTTCATTCATATTTGCATAAACGTGAACCGCGCTCAATCAGCGTTATGCAATACAGCAACATTCTTTTTGCCGAGTGGTATTTTGTACGTAACAATGGTAGTTTGAAAATTTTCAGTTAAAATAATAATAATTTCCATGTTATTCAGTAATTCTCAAAACTCTCAATTTTTTTCACTTCCCACAATGTCACGTTGTCTTAATGGAAACAAGTATTCGGATCTATTCTGTTTTGACCAACCCCCCCTCCCCAAGCCTTGTTGGCTTATATCTCTAACACCCCCGGGCGCACGTTTGGTATATATCTACCTCAGAAAACTGGCAGTCAAATATCGGTGGTTCAGAGGTAGAATTGTCGCCTGCCACGCGATCGATCCGCGTTCGATTGCTATAGGGGATCTTTTGGCCCCCACATTAGTATGTCAACAAGCCTCTTTCTAAATTTTTACATGTGCTTTTAAAATAATTGGAGATATAACTTGTTGGACACCTAACTAGTTACACAACCAGCTTGCTTCTTCTCTAATTTATTTTATATAGTATTTATAAATTAGAAGTCAGTCAATAATTATAATTCAATGGCAACCAAAATTTGAATATGCGACAGAAATAATGGCAATGTTTGCTTAGTAACCAGTCGGTTTATTTCCCCAAAACCCACATATCCTTCGCTGAGAGTTGGAAAACAAGAGCTTTGTACAAAATTTACACGCAGTTGAATTGAGTTGAATAGTCGAACTTGATGATAAAAAGAGCTCTACCTGTCGTTTCTTTTAACTCCCCCCTTAGAGTTTTACGCTCCCAGTTACTAATTATATGTTGTTATAACCACGATACTATGTAACGAGTAACAGGTTACTAAGCTCACTAAGCAACTTTCTATAATGAAATAGATTAGATCGTGATATGCCGAACTACGGGTAGCTCAGTCGGTAGAGCATGGGACTTTTAAACCCAGGGTTGCGGGTTCGAGCCTCATGTTGGGCGTACATTTTGCTCACTATATAGTTTTATATGTTAAGCGAAGAAAATTTTACACATTTTAGGTTCATACATCAAAGTTCATAAGACAAGATGTATCAAGTTAGGAAAAATTGATGCATCTGGTATATTCTCTCCACTATCTCTACCTGGCATTAGTTCAACTTTATGATTATCACACGGAAAGCCGACACTCATTTCATATGTGACACGTATTTCATGTTTTGTATATGTTATCAATCATGACACTTTTGAACCTTCAATTCACTATCTACAATCATATTTTTGAATATGATATATTTATTATGATAAAAATTATATATATATATATATATATATATATATATACATCAACTTAATATAACAACAATTTAATATATATAACAACTAATTGATTGTGGTTGTTAATCTTTTAATCCTAGCATAATGAATCTTTTAATCTTACATAAAGAATTTGTAATATTGGATTCTTGATTCCCTGATATTAGTCTTTTTGCATCGTTAAATTTAACATTTGAAAAATCTGATAGAAAATTTGACGTCAATCTTGCTGATAGTCAGTACTGTGCAATAACGACAAGCCATTTCTCAGAATTTGTTTTTGAGCCCCGAAACGAAGTTAAGCGGATACATTGCTACGGCCAAAACTTTACATAGGAGTACCTTATTCAAACTGATTGGCATATATCTACCTCAGAAAACGAAAATTGCTCTATTGGACTAAACATTTGAGAAAATTGTCAATTTTGAAAAATCAAAAAAAATTATTACTACCGAAAAAAGTTGATGCCATTTTGATCAGAAATTGTAAAATGGAGATTTCACCAAAATTTTTTTTTCTTTGAGGCCAAAATAATCATATTACTACTTTTCCAAAAAATTTCGGGAATCGGAATTTTTTTTGCTCAATGGGCCCAAAAAGTTCCCCTTTTTCCTTTCCGGGTGAAAAAATTTCATTTTGGCCTCTAGACAAAATTTCATGGCGATGTCCATTTTAAAAGCCATTTTACATCTAAGTAATTTCTCAAATGGCCTGAGATTAATTTTTTTTCTTACTGCAAAATGGCCTTGCGCTCAATACTACTACTACTACTACTACTACTACTACTACTACTACTACTACTACTACTACTACTACTACTACTACTACTACTACTACTACTAATACTACTGCTACTACTACTACTACTACTACTACTACTACTACTACTACTACTACTACTACTACTGCTACTACTACTACTATTAATACTACTACTACTACTACTACTACTACTACTACTACTACTACTACTACTACTACTACTACTACTGCTACTACTACTACTCTACTACTACTACTACTACTACTACTACTACTACTACTACTACTACTACTACTACTACTACCACTACTATTACTACTACTACTACTACTACTACTACTACTACTACTACTACTACTACTACTACTACTACTACTACTACTACTACTAAACATTTGCAGATCACATTCCTATGTGAATTAAGCTAAACTTAGATTTCAGAATCCAATTTATCTTTTTTAGAGTTTAGATATTCTTGAGCTGTCTCAATTCCAAATTTATCGCAGTTTTCTGCCACCTTTAGTAACCGCCCGTGAGCAATATTTTATTTATCTTTTGGTAAATGAGCGTGGTACTTGTTTAAAATGCAAAGTTTGAAAAAAATTATTAATTAGATGAAAGTGAAAAGTTGGTTTTTATAAATTAAGATTCAATAGAGTGGTTAGCTCTGATGATAGGTTTTGTGTTCAATGAATGAATTTAATCCTCGCTCTGGTCGGTACCCAATATCAGTTCTATCATCGTAGTAAATTAATTAAGTCAAAAAAAATTTGTCAAGATTTTTAAAAGGATCGTCATTTAAAAACTTTCTTACAAACGTTTTCGAATTCTGAGTTCAACGCCAGGAATACAAAATTCTAAAATGAACAGCCAGAAAATAAAATGCAAATCACTACGATCCGGTCATTCAGGGAAATTAAAAAACAAATTTATTGCATATCTACAGTCGTATCCACAAAATATTACATCTGAGTTTAACCTTGTTTTTTTTTCAATTGTAAAGTCGAAATTTTCAATTCTTAACCTGTCGTTCTTTCAAGTTGGAATTCCATCTCCAAACTAACCTTTCAGTGTCATTTCTGGTCTTTGATAATAGTCGCGCCTGTTGATGGACGGTTTCAATGTTCTTATGTTAGGGTCATTAACTTAGATTGGTTACCGCACTGGTCTAATATCTTCCGTTGTCTAATATGTCAGTTCCGTTGATTTGGATCGGAGCCCGAGCTTTGCCTAATCAAGGGTCTTTTTTCTGACACCTATCAACCTTGTGTCGGCCATAAATCAGAGAATAATTCAAGTATCAAACCAAATCTTTGACCTTGAGATTCAAGGTTTTTATTACATCGTTTTTATATACGCTTGACAATCACACTGCCAGCTCTTAGCAAGATTAGACTGGAACTCCCACTCAAAATCAAACAATATTTTTATTCACAGATTTTGTATTATGAACGTCTTTTTGAACGAAACGTTTCTAGTTTCAAATGGAAACTTTAATTATCAGTTTTTGTCGTTCATAACTTTTTCTGCCTCGTCAAGTGTAAATATGTTGTACGCTTCTTGCGCCGCATTATCTGTCATATTTTGAAATGCCAGGTTGATAGTCTTGAAGAAATATTCGTCTCCACCGGCATTAGGGTGCGTCACCGGCATTAGGGTGCGTCAATAATTTTTTGGTAGTGTTTCTTAATCTGATCTTTTGAAGCAGAATTTTTTGCCAAACAAACTCTCATATAGCGAAGCAGGCCGGTTCATAATGTTTTTGTTTCGAATCTCGAAAAAACATTCCTCCATGCCCACTGCTTTTTCATTTCTAAGAGAAATCTTTTGTCAATCAATGACAGAATCATTTTTTTGGCATTCATAGGCCAAATTTTGGTTATAGTGTTCCAGCTGCTCAAGCTCTGACCGCAAATGGTCATTAATTTTCTCCATTTTTTTCGATGGCTTCATTCTTTTAAGCAGCATTGACTTTCGAATCGGCCAATTCTTGCTTCAATACCTCAATGGATTGCTCCTGCTCAGCAGGTCTAGCTGCTGCAGCCTTCAAATTATCTCGTAACGCCTCACGCTCGTCGCTCCATTTGCCCAATACTTCTTTTGTTGCCTACTTGGCCTTGTCACAATGATTATCCGGGTTTTGTCGAACCTCGAAGAGGTCTTTTTGAAGTAAAGTGTTTGTACACTTCTACGTCTTAAACTGCGAGCTCTTGTTTTGCAGTGCCAGTTCAGTCTGCAGAGCACGGGACCGAATATTTGCGGGTGCCAGAGGTTCTAGCGTAGACAATTTCCAAGTCCGCGAAAGACAAGATTCCACTCGGTACACTCCCGGGAAAATCTCGGAAATAATTTTCTACAATTCGGGCATGTAGTACACATATTCACCAAATTCTGGGATCTCAGTGCCGGCTATATTGAATAAAAAAAAAGCATTTTTGCGTCTAAAGCTTCTCGGTATTTTCAGTCTGGAAGTCAATGTTTCATCTTCCTTACTTCGTCTGGAACTCGAGACGTTTTCATTTTTTTAAACAATTGACTCTTTTAAGGACTCTTATTCTTCAATCATTTTGTTTTGATCTTGGCGTTCATTTGTTAACTTGATTAATTGATTATACATACGTGTTCCCATTAAGGGGTACAGATTCCGCAATATTTGTTGCCGAGACTCTCCATTTATAACTAATCCTAAAAATTGATCAATTAAGGAAAATTTTTCACAATTTGGAAAAATAAGGTAGACTGCTAAGACTTACACAGCAATGTTCTTGGTTTTTAAACAAAAGTATAAGCCTTCGGTTTTTAAATTCCGTAAAATTATTATTTTATTTGCTAGAAGAATTTCCTATTTCCTGTTGAAACTGGTCGTTCCGGTGGAAAAACTATTCATTACCTTATTTTCTATCCGCATCTTGGAATGCTTCCCAACTGATAATTCCTTTACTATTTTCTCCATTTTTTCGAAGGTTTCGCCCTTTTTAGCAGCCTTGACTTTGAAACCGGCCAAATCTTGCTTCAATACCTCAATGGATTGCTCCTGCTCAGCAGTTCTAGCTGCTGCTGCCTTTAAGTTATCCCGTAAAGCCTCAAGTTCGTCGCTCCATTTGCCCAATACTTCTTTTGTTGCCTCTTTGCCCTTGTCACAATGATTATCCAGTTTTTGTTGAACCTCGACGAGTTTTTTTGAAGTAAAGAGTTTGTACATTTCTACGTCTTAAACTGCGAGCTCTGGTTCTGCAGTGCCACTTCAGTCTGAAGAGCACGGGACCGAATAGTTTCAGGTGCAAGAAGTTCTAGCGTAGACACTTTCCGAGTCAGCGAAGGACAAGATTCCACACGGTAAAATCCCGAGGAAATCTCTGAAATAACTTTCCACAATTTTTTTGCCAAACAAACTCTCATATAGCGAAGCAGGCCGGTTCACAATGTTTTTGTTTCGAATCTCGAAAAAACATTTCTCCATGCCCACTGCTTTTTCATTTCTAAGAGAAATCTTTAGTCAATCAATGACAGAATCATTTTTTTGGCATTCATAGGCCAAATTTTGGTTATAGTGTTCCAGCTGCTCAAGCTCTGACCGCAAATGGTCATTAATTTTCTCCATTTTTTCGATGGCTTCATTCTTTTTAGCAGCATTGACTTTCGAATCGGCCCATTCTCTCCTCAATACCTCAATGGATTGCTCCTGCTCAGCAGGTCTAGCTGCTGCAGCCTTCAAATTATCTCGTAACACCTCACGCTCGTTGCTCCATTTGCCCAATATCTCTTTTGTTGCCTACTTGGCCTTGTCACAATGATTATCCGGCTTTTGTCGAACCTTTTAGTAGCCATTTGATAAATTTAATAACTTTAATAAGTTTTAACTTAAACACTAAGTTCTGATCTTCGCGATATATCACACTTTCGCTGTTGAATACTGAGTGAAATTTTTTTAGGTGGCAATTATCGGAAAAAAACTTCGTTTTTTAAATGGATTAAACTTAAGAAAACAAAAGTTTGAGAGAATGCGACAACCTTATTGAAAAAAAGAATAAGTGTCCTAAAACTGTCAACCGATCTTCATCAAATTCAATGATTGGAACATTTGTCCTTCCTATGCTCGGCTGAAAAAGTAATCACATAATCCAAAAAAAGAAAAATAATCCAGAAACATCACTTAAAAAATATCTAGAAAAACTTATGGCAAAGAAGGGGTTTTAGGTCCTTAGTGTCAGATGTTTGTAGTGACCATGTTCACTATTAACTCAATTGTTCCTCACACTGTCGAGATTTTGACTAAGTTTTTGTCAAGTTTTTCAATTCTCTTTCTTCTGTTAGTAGAAAAACTGAACACCACAGAATAATTCTTTTTTTCGCCTTCACAAAAAATGGGAGAAAAATTTTCATTTTTATATGAGATCATGTGGAAACTGTTTGTTGGCAGAAGTTTCAGAATGCAGTTTCCTGACCAGGAATATAATTTTTTTTGATCTCAACATTCTTGAGAATATTTTAAAAGTAGCATAGTCCCGATTGATTTTAAAACTTTTTGCTTTTCGATAAGTAACCCGGTCACAATTTTTTGCATGAAGATTGCAAGCAATCAATTTCAATTTGAACCCCATTTGCCTTGTTATGTTTATATATCAATAGCAATCATTTTGCGAAATTAATGGTCAAAAAATTTTTGGGGTAAAACATTAGGCATAGTTGTTCGACAAAATTAACGGTAATTTGTTCACTGTCGGTAATTTTAACACAAAACATTTTATGTGCTATTATATTAAAAAATCATCAATTAAAAGCCTCGGAGATAATCGGAAGCTTTTCAGTATAATACTAAAATGGAAGAAACATGAATTCCATATGTTTATATCAAAACACAAAAGCATTCAGCATTTAATTTCTTTCCACTAAATTTCTGGAGGTTCGTTGTTTTTCTTAATACAAAACTACAAAATTAGGATTGTTTTAAAAATAAGTTAGCCTTTAAAAGTAAAAAGTCTGGTTATAAAATTGGGCTTCTATTTTTTAATCTCTGTTCGGCTCTTTTCTTTTTAAAAAACCATTCAGGTTCTATTCTTCCAGTAACTATTAAGAAAAATTAAATATCTCAGAAATGTTTTGACTGCAAAGATATCAAAAACTGAATATCTTTAATAAACTGTTTTCTTACTTTTTTAGTTTTCACGAATTTCTGTCAATCCAATCGTTAATTAAAATTATATTTACAGACATTGCTTCCATTTCCATTGTGTCACTTAGTTCAAAAAATTATTTAAAAAGAAGAACTTTCTGATGGCTGCAAAGTGCAAATATATTGTTTCACTTTTAGAATGTCAATTTTCAAAATAGACCGACTCTATTTACACTATGAGGCATTTCCATTTCACTAGTAAATCTGTCCCACGATTCGATTAAGCGTTTGTGCATGCGGATAATTGAATTTATTTTATTAGTTTTACTATGATTTTGACTACTTGAGTAAAATCATCAACTATTTTGTTAACTTTTTGACTTTCTGAGTCGTTTATGATTGCATGATGCATGTTTCAACTTCAACGACCATTTGAGTTGTTTGTATTTTAGTTATCTTTGACTGATAGTGAAAGACCTGATTTATTAAAAGTTTTTTGACCTTCAAAGTAGTTATGGACCCTGAGGTTAAATTGTAACAGTAAAATCAGTTATGTTCTGCCTTATTCAATTTATTTATCCAACAGTTCTTGTTTCTTTTTGTCTTTATCTCGTTATTAATTTGTTGAGGACAAATAATCAATTTTTTGTCAGTTATTGCTCTAATCTGAACTAACAGCTCAAAAAAAGAAGAGTGATGACGTGTGGTCATTATCGTAATATAATGCATCAATTTTCCACCCGCTTTTGCATTTCTATGGCAATCATTTACAATTTTTTCTAATGTCTTTCAGTTTTAAAAAATTATTATTCCAACTTCTGCATCAACTGAGCAGATGTCAGCGTATCGGAAAGGGTTTGATTACAGGGAGAAGGGAAATGCCTCAAACATAAGGCTATTATAGGAGCTCAGCTGGTCCTTTTTGTTCTGTCAATTTTGGCCGATCGAGTTATTTGTCGTAGATTATTGAGAGGTATATCATTAGAAAATCCCATTAAATTGAGAAAATATAATTAAAACGTTTTCTTTAAAAAAATTGTTTTTTTTTTCCGAGGAGTCCTCGAGGAGTAATTTTGTTCACCTATATGTCAATTTTCGGTCGGTTTTTGTTTTTTTCCTCAATTAAGGTTCTCATTTCGATATTTCCGTGTATACCGAGCTATTATTGGTCTCCTTGAGATTTTTTTCTGAAACAGATTTACATTTGAATATTTGATTTGTCAATTTTTTGGCCTTATTTCTGCTTTTTGTTAAAATCTTATAATCAATATGAACATGTATTAATAGTGCATTGATACCTTTGCTTGAAACTTTTGGAGGGAAGCTAGAGGTTTTCTACCCTTACACTTGGTGTTTTCAATCAACTATTCGAAAATTTTGTAAAAATTTTGAGCGTTTTTTGTTCTGTACGTTTCGAAATCACAAAGTTGAGACAATTTCGCATTGAAATCTTGACAGAAACTAAATGCAACGATATCCTGGGTTGAAGTACTACATACATAAAATGACATTTCATAATATCCGCACTTGATTTGATACTCTCCAATTCGATTATGTTTTTATAAAGCTTTCCGTTAAAAGTTTACCATGTTAATTACTATAAAATTGTTTGTTTTTGTCGAAATCAGTAATTTTTGAGCTTGGACAGTAATCATTGTTTTTTCTCTATTGTTCATCACAGCATCGCAAACCGAATATTAAAGAATCTCGCTCAATGCTATCAATGAGGCAAGTATGAACTTTTTCTGTTGACCGCTAAGAGTAAGTGACAGTTTCATTTCAACAACTTTGGGATTATTTTTGCGTTTTGACTATATTTGGTGTTTTCTAAAGTCTGATCACTCATGAAGATTTAGAAGATCTGTCATAAGTCAAATTTATTTTCAGAAGAGGTATAATTTGAGATTCTGACAATGACCAACGGACAGGTAAATAAGATTTTTGAAAAATTTAATTCAATAACAGTTACTTCGACAATCAGTTGTCGAGTAAATGTTTGTGAGAAAAATTTGATCAACATAGGAAGTCTTAGCTGCTTTACCTTGTTTTAGTTTTCATATTACTTTTTTACTTGGTTTTCTGTTTAAAAGAATAGTCGATTTACATGATTTGTCAGTAAACGTAGTTTTTCTGTCTCGTAGTTCGAGAATTTTAAGTGTGATCAACCTTTTGAGGAAGAATCAATCGAATTAGTAATATATTTGAAGCTAATTTTGCTGACCGAAGAACTCTTTCTTTTTGAACACCTATGTTGTTTTTTCTCAATCTCAATTATCATAAATTTTCTTCTATTCAGTTGCATTTGTGTTATTTTTGTCAGTTAATCGCTCAGTGAAAATGTGAATTGGTGTTTTTGTTTTTTTCCTAGGATGGTTCATGGGTGCCAAATGGTTCACATTTCCAATATATCGTTTTTTCGAAATTAACAAAAAAATTGTCGAATTATTTTTTTGTCAAATGTCGCTTTAGTCGTGGATTTTTCTCGAAAGTTTTGTTTTCCAAGAACACGTTTTTTTTTAATTTTGTCTACGTTGTCCCAACGTTTTCCGCTGAAATTAGAGTTGCTCCTTTTCCTTTTTTGATAGTTTTCGGTTGTTGGGTTATGGACTTTTGCAAGCGGAATAAAAAGCGTTTTTAACTAAGTAAAAGAATTAATTTCTCAAAAATGAGAGAATAACAAAATGATATTTTACAGTAGAATTTAGAGATTTACAGGAGAGATCTGATTATTAGCTCAAGATGGTGATTTGAATTTGGGGATGAAAAAGGAATCAAAAATCAGCTGTATATATACCCATTATCAGTGGGAAAAAGTCAAGATACAAAACTAATCTTAGCACCGTGCTTTATAGTGGGGGTCGCAAAGTTTACCCAATATGGTTTGCTTCTGCAAATCTGTCGCAAAGGGAGCCATAAATGGAATGCATTTGCACTTTTCTAAGAATTCATTCACACTTCCGGAGATATTATCATCATTTAATACATGCTGGGAAGATTTTACATCAATTAGTCTAACTCTAATAATAGTTATCTAGATTCACCAATTTGAACCAAATATTGATTCTTATCACCATTTCTTGATGATTCATTTATATAATTTCTTTGATCGAAGTCATATTGCTTGCCTTTCTAATCTGGTAAGCCAAACTTTCTTTCTAATTCTCACTAAGTTTAAGACTATAGTTTGATCGATATTCTAACACCCCCACTCAGACTTGAGCTGATTGCGTAGAGTCTGTTCCCATCGAAACTGCTCTGAATGTTTCCACTTTCGAAACGGGTAAGGACTTTGTGAAGATGTCCGCTGCCATTTTGTCTGTAGGGACGTAATGAAATTAAATGGTCCCATCCTCCGTCTTGTCCCGGAGGAAGTGAAACTTTGTTTCGATGTGCTTGCTCCTTTTGTGCATGACTGGGTTTTGGCAGAGCCTGATACAGCTTTGGTTGTCTTCTCCAATTGCTATTGAACGTTTCTGATGGATGCCAAAATCCTCTAGAAGTTGTTTCAGGTAGAGTGCTTCCTGAACTGCTGCTGCCATGCCCTGATATTCTGCTTCTGATGAAGAAAGAGCAACTGTGGCCTGCTTCTTGACACCCCAGCTGAGTGCTGTGCCACGTCCGTTGAGCTTGAAGTAATAGCCCGCTGTTGATTTTCTGTCGTTCACGTCTCCAGACCAGTCTGCATCACTTTCCCCCACTAAATCATAACTAGCTTCTATTGTTTAAGAAAGTTTTACACCTTTTGAACCTTTAAGATATCGCAGAAGTTGTTTTCCGCACAGCCAGTGTTGAATTTTAGATGCATTCATGTGTCTGGACAGACTGTTGACTGCGAACATGATGTCTGGTTCGTCTGTTTGGCCAGATACAGAAGTGATCCAACCAAGCTACTGTAAATCCTCTGATCCACTTCTTCGTCTCCGTTCTGTGCTGTCTGAAGTTTCAAATTCAAATCAGCTGGAGTTCTTGAGGGTTTGCATTGATCCATTTGAAACCGCTCAAGCATTGTTTCGATGTAGCGTTCTTGGTCGACTGCGACTTTGCCCTCTTCTCGTCTGATTCTTAGACCCAGAAACCAGTGTAGTCTCCCTCTGTCTTTCATGTGAAAGGTTGCTTCTAGTGCCTTCTTGACTTCAGAGACCACTGTCATACTTCTTGATGCTACTATGATGTCGTCAACCCAGACCAAGATGAAGGTGTGATCCTCTGCCTCTGATCTTGCGAACAAGCAGTGATCGTTCCTGCTTCTGGTGAACCCCTGTCTCAGTAGGAAGTTTGCCAGTTCTTTGTACCAGTTGTTAGCAGCCTGTTTCAAACCATAAATTGATTTATTTAGTCGACATAGTAACTTCTCCCCATCTGATCCGCATTTTACAAACTCCTGTGGCTGTTCCACATACACTTCTTCCTCGATTGGCGAGTGCAGGAAAGCAGTCTTGACATCAAATTGGTGCATCACATGGCCCTGCTTCGCTGATAGCTGAAGTAGAATCCTGAATGTCTCTGTCTTGCAGGTAGGCGCAAAAGTCTCAAAGTAGTCCAGTCCTTCCACTTGTTTGAAGCCTTTTGCCACATAGCGCGCTTTGTATTTGTCCACTTGACCACTGGGTCCCAATTTCACTTTGTAGACCCAGTTGCCGGGTATGACGTCCCTGTCTGTGGGTGGTCTCACTAGGTTCCAAGTCTCGTTGTTTTGGAGTGCCTTGACCTCGTCCTTCATTGCCCGGTGCCACTGGTCCCAATCGTCACCTTGCTTGGCTTCGTAGACTGTTTTGGGTTCCACATAGTCGCCCTCAGTCACAGAAAGATGGGTCCTGACTTCTCCAAAAAATTGCGGAACATTCCTTGCTCGTGTCCCTCGTCTGGGCTCTGCTCTGTCCGCGTGTTCCAGTGCATCTTCATTGAAACCAACTGTCTCTAACTGTGAGAAGTCTTCTGTGTCACTGTCTTCCAGTGACTCTGAGTCTCTGTGACTCCCTCTTGTTCCAGTAGATCCTTCATCTAGTGCTGTTTCTCCAACATCCGAGGCCACTTTTCTAAGTGTTGTTTCTAGAGTCTTCACGCTCCCTGCGTCATGCCACTCCTCCTTTATTGCAGTAGTTGTGTCCTGTCGTTCTCTGTTGTCATCATCTTGATGACCATCATCTGGGTGCCAAATTCCCAGTTCTGACCCATCATCTAGTAGGTCAGCCGTTTCTTTGTTGTCAGGGAATGAGCCCACTTCAGACTCCTTGATGATCACATCTCGAACTGCCATCACCTTGCGTGTGTTGGGTATGTACACCAGGTATCCGTTTTCGCCTTCAGTGTAACCCACAAATTTTCATTCCAGTGCCTTGGGTTCAAGTTTGCTGACTTCTCTGTCCCTCTTCCTCATGATGACTGTGCAACCAAAAATAGATAATTTACTAATTGGAAGCTTAGGTTTTATACCTCTCATCAGCTCTGCTGGGCATTTTTCTTCTCCTCGTCTCACAACCAAGTTTCTGATCCTTGGTGCGTGATGAATTGCTGCTCTCCACATCATCTTGGGAAGTCCTGAGTCAATGAGCAAACATCTTGCCATCTCCAGCAGTGTCCTGTTGCACCTCTCAGCTAACCCATTTTGTTGTGGCGTCTCTGGTATGGTCTTCTCCTGTAGAATGCCTGCATCTAAGCAGTACGTCTTGAACTGCTCTGAGAGAAACTACTTCGCATTGTCTTGCCTCAGCTTCCTGGGCGTCCCCACACTGAGAACAAATTTCTTCAGGCTGGCCAATGCTTCACTCTTTGCTTTAAGCAATTCCACAAACACAAACTTTGTGTATTGGTCTCCAAACACTATGCAGAACCGGAACCTTGACAGTGATTCTACTCTGAAAGGTCCCATCACGTCTGTGAACACCCCTCCAGCTTCTCTTCTGCTTGGGTCTCTGCCACTCTTGGTACTAGAGTCTTTGTGATCTTGGCCAATGCACACACATTGCATACATCATCGAGTTCCGCCACTGTCTCTGGTGCATTCCTGACAACATCCACTTGATTCAAATGACCCAATCCTCTGTGCCACTTCCTTGCACTGTCAAGCTTCACGCTGTTGGAACTGCTCTTGAATTCTAGAACGCTGCAGGGTAAGTAAAACAAATTATTTTCTTGTGTTAGTTTTACCTGAGTTACCTTCTGGAGTTTCATGCAGCTGTTTCCTCTCTCGAAAGTGAAGCTACGTCCCCACTCCGTGCATCTTGAGACTGATAGGAAGTTTGAAGAATAGTCCGGCACACACAGAACATTTTTGAGTTCGCATTGGAATTCCCCTTTGTTTGAGGGTATGCTGATCCTCATACAGCCTCTGCCCACCACTCTGGAAGCCTCTCCGTTGGGATTTCTGACCACTGATTGAATGGGCACAAAGTCCAGGAACGCATCGATGTTCGTCACTATGTGATCTGTACAACCACTGTCCACTAGCATGCCTGCTGTCTTCCACTGGGTAAGAGCTGCCCAGCATTCCTCGTCTGGTGTGGCCAATGTTGGACCCATTGCCACTGACTCATGTTGCCTCCATCTCTTTGTCTCTTGCATGCCCTGTCTAGGTGACCCTTCTCACCACACTTGCTGCATTGTGCTGTCTCCTTCTTCCTGCAGTCCTTGGCAAAGTGTCCGGTGATCCCACACACAAAGCAGTTTCCTTTTTTGGGGTCCCTTCTTGAAGCCACGCTTCACTGCCAGTGCCACTGAACCACTTTGTCCCTTGTGTCTCTGCACCGTGCTCTCATGAAAGTTCTGCAGCCTTTTCCTCAACTCTGTGAAGTTCGTTGCCGGGTTGAAGCTTTCCTGTACAACAAAACTTTCATACCTCATTGGCAGACCATTGAGGATCAAGGCGTTGAAGATGGTCTCTGAGACTGCTTCCCTTGCTTCTTGTAGCCTTGTGAGCAACTCCTATCCTCTGATGAAGAAGCTGTCCAAATCCTCAGAATCCTCGAGCTGCAGTCGAGCAAGCTGTGCCACTAAAGTCACCACTGTCGGCGTCTCCACACTCTGAAATCTCTCTTGTAAAAGCTTCCCAGCCTTTGCTCCATCTCCAATGCCATCATCTCCCACACAGTCATGTGTCATCAGCATGAGGGTTGTTGCATCTAGAGTCAGTGCCAGATGGCACCACACATTGTTCCGTTTCTCCTTGATGTCTGCAACTTCCTTCTCATATGCATCCTTCAGCACCTTGTGGTTCTTCTTCTCATCATTGGTTGCCCCAGTTGCCAGTGGCGCAGGCTCATTGGGTTGGTCCTCTGTCCACAGTAGTGATTTGTAGAGTCCCTTCGTCTGCATCATCGCCACAAATCTTGTGCTCCAGATTGGAAAGTCCTGTGCCTTTCCTGTGTAGGTCAGCAGCTTCACTGTCTGTTGATCCATTGGAGTTTCAGCAGGCAAAACAGTTGTGAAAAGAAAAGGTACTAAGCAGAAAAGGATTATGACTGTCAACAACAAATTAGTTTTGTTTTGGAAATTAATTTTATGAATTAGAAAAGTGCTGGGCCCATAACCTGTTGGGTTATACACTTTCGCAAGCGGAATAAAAAGCGTTTTTAACTAAGTAAAAGAATTAATTTCTCAAAAATGAAAGAATATCAAAATGATATTTTACAGTAGAATTTAGAGATTTACAGGAGAGATCTGATTATTAGCTCAAGATGGTGATTTGAATTTGGGGATGAAAAAGGAATCAAAAATCAGCTGTATATATACCCATTATCAGTGGGAAAAAGTCAAGATACAAAACTAATCTTAGCACCGTGCTTTATAGTGGGGGTCGCAAAGGTTACCCAATATGGTTTGCTTCTGCAAATCTGTCGCAAAGGGAGCCATAAATGGAATGCATTTGCACTTTTCTAAGCATTCATTCACACTTTCGGAGATATCATCATCTTTTAATACATGCTGGGACGATTTTACATCAATTAATCTAACTCTAATAATAGTTATCTAGATTCACCAATTTGAACCAAATATTGATTCTTAGCACCATTTCTTGACGATTCATTTTTATAATTTCTTTGATCGAAGTCATACTGCTTGCCTTTCTAATCTGGTAAGTCAAACTTTCTTTCTAATTCTCACTAAGTTTAAGACTATAGTTTGATCGATATTCTAACAAGTCGCTTAGTGAAAATGTGAATGGGTGTTTTTGTTTTTTTCCTAGGATGGTTCATGGGTGCCAAATGGTTCACAATTCCAATATTTCGTTTTTTCGAAATTAACAAAAAAATTGTCGAATAATTTTTTTTGTCAAATGTCGCTTTAGTCGTGGATTTTTCGCAAAAGTTTTGTTTTCCAAGAACACTTTTTTTTAAAAAAATTTTTCTACGTTGTCCCAACGTTTTCCGCTGAAATTAGAGTTGCTCCTTTTACTTTTTTGAAAGTTTTTGGACAAAAAAAATTCAGATGAAATTCTAATTGAATTTCAAGAGACCAAGCAAGGCTTGATAATGATGCAGTTGTTACTTAAAAGACATTATTGTTCAGCATTCAGTTTGAAAACGGGATAAAAGTTGATTTATGGATTCTTGAGTTAATTCTTGATATCAACCTTCTTTAAAAGTGGTCTTCATTTTTTAAGTTTTGATTTAAGAAACAAAATGTTAACTACTTTTCTATTTTGAAGGTACTCTGCCTCTGTTTCAATTGGTAGATAAATAAGTCAATATTGGGGGTGATTGGTGCCGCCACACTAAGTGCCAATAAACATTAATGAGCATCGTTGTTATTAAAATGCCAGAATTTCGTGGTAAAGTTCTGCTAATAAGAACATTTGCGAGTGACTTGTATCCGCTTCGCCAGTTTTCATAGTTTTAGCGCAACTTTGATTTTATTAACAAAAAGAATTTGAGCTATAATTATTTTTGACTGCCACGCGATCATGTCTTTTGGCTATCTAATTTTGCTTAGATATCACAAAATTAACAGATATTTCACCAGTCTTAAACTATTTTTGTTCTTTCCCGAAAGCTTCAAAGTGCGTTCAACAACACAACTGGAAATTGGCATCAATTTTGGCTCTGTTTTAATTTGAGAGGCTAAGTGTATTCACTACGTCACCAGATTTACATATCACGCCTCAAAAATTCATTTCACGTCATAAAGAGTCTTTATTATCTCAAGAGCTTTTTTAGTCACATTTATTCAAGTGTAAAATGAGGATCCATCAACGAAGTTATTACAAACTAATCATAAACAAGTAAAATTATTGCTTATCTCCTTGTTAACCAGTGAGCTGAAAATTATGATGTTAGTAATTGAAGTTCAGAAATTGCTTTGTTTTTTCTGTTTTGGTATGAACGTGAATTGAGCGCTGGTAGATAAAACATTTATGATATTTATAAGGTCGTTATTGGCGGAACTTAAGACGTTCTCTCGACAATAGGTGAGTACTCAAAATTAAGCGAGTCTTTTGGTTCAGCATCTATCAATTTTTCTTTTTGCCACCCTTCCGGGTTCAATGAAGCGTCCAAAAATTATGAAAAAAAAAACGTTGAACACCTATAGTGGGATTAAATACTTCTGATCTATAAATCTGTTCCTTAACAATTTTTTATGCAATTCTTAAACAAATTTAGAGCATGGATGCAACTACTGGGGCTAGGGGTATTAGCCGACACACAAATTAGAAGACACGCCAATTGGCCGACAGATTTCATCAAGACGACGTGAAAAAGACCGAAATCGAAACTTTATTTTAAATAGTGTTATTAGAAGCGTCTACATAATTATGTTCGGTCGTAATAATTTGTTTGGTTGTGGTAGAATCATATCAAGTCCCACGGGCCGCTGAGGCATGACCATGGCTCGCGAGGCATGGCCATAATGTGGTATTTATATTTCAGCTCAGAAATAATGTTCAATTTTAACCAATAAGAATAGAGATCAATTTTCGATCTATTGTCCCCATTCTTCTGTTTTCGATCTGTTGTCCTTTCGACCTATTGTCCGGTCTCCTGCTGAGGCATGGCCAAATTAGCTAGCAGTAACAGCCAATTAATGTTTGTTTTATAACTAAGGGACGCTACTTTTACCGCTTAATGCGCGGGTAATTATCTTAAACTGTGGTTTTCGAGTAGTTATATTTGCTCAAGTGTCGGCTAAAAAGTGTGTCGGCTAATTTGTATGTCGGCCAATTGACTGGTCACGGCAACTACTGTGTGATAGAACCTTATTTTCTGCATTAAGCGCATTAATCGGTAAAAGTAGTGTCCCTTAGTTGTAAAACAAACATTAATTGGCTATTACTGCTAGCGAATCTGGCCATGCCTCAGCGGCCCGTGGGACTTGATATGAATCAATCACAACAGAACAAATATTACGGCCGAACATAAATAAGGCGACGCTTCTATCAACACTATTTAAATTACAGTTTAGATTTCGGTCTTTTTCACGTCGTCTTGATGAAATCTGTCGGCCAATTGGCGTGTCTTCTAATATGTGTGTCGGCTAATATTACTAGCCCCAAAAATAAATAATGGAAATGCGCACTGAAGAGAAGCGTAAACCGAATTCACATTTTAATTCAGGGTATTATACTTACGTTTCCTCACTGCTAAAATTGCTAAATTTTAAGATTCACTGCTCTCAAAGTCAGGAACGTAAGTCTTGTTGAAAAGGTAGCTGCGAACACATGTAGAAACACCCGTGTTGGAGTCCCAGTGAATCCCATCGACGGATCAAAGAAATTTCATAAAAACTCCATCCATGGTTCGCAAGAAAGAAATGTAAAATATAACTTAAAAATGATTTGCATCTTTCTTTACTACTCAGTGAAATTTTATTAAAATTAATTAGTCTTCTTTCTCTCAAATCTGAAAGTTTTTGAGCGTTTTTAATCAGCTGAGATGACAATTTCAATTATTTTTTGTGGCAATTTTTTTTCTGGCAAAAGCTTTGGATCGTGATTTCCGATCAAGTTCCTAGATTCCGCAGAAATTTGCTAATTCATCAACCATCTTCCCAATTTCCTCAGTTAATCTTAACCCCCTTCCCGGCTGCATTTTAAATGATCTTTTTAGTGACACATTACTGAAAACATTAAAAAAAACATTTTCGAAAATTGACAAACAAGTGAAATTATCGAAATTATCATTTCCATGGAAATACTATAGATCCATCGATGGAAAGTTAGGTTTTATGAAATTACACTGACCCATCGATGGATCTAGAAATTTCTATGAAATAAATTCTATCTCCATCGTGAGATTCACAGGGACTCCAGCCCGGGCATAGGTTATGATATTTACTTACATTTGAGTTCAAATTCTCAACTCAGAGTTTGTGACTAACGGAAAAACTAGTCGGTATGCGTTTTAAGATAATCTCTCACCTGAAGAACAAAATTTTAAGAAAGAAAAGTCTTCTGGGAGTAAAATTTGCGATTAGCGTAATCCTGAAATGCAATTACATAAGATTAAACAAATAATATTTCGGACAAAACATGATAATTTCTTAAAATTTTAAACTATTCTTTACTTTTAAGAAAAACAAGGAGCCTCAGTAATGTGCGTTGTTACATAATGTTCCGACCCTTCCTATTCACAATTTCAGCTTAATTGCATACCAAATGAGGAAGAGATAGAAAATTTTCAATAAATCTCACATACTGATCAAAAATGTTTGGTCTATGAATAAAAGAAAACTGACTCCAAGTCAATTCATTTGGAAAAATGAATAATGCCAAATAAGTGGGCCGATGTGACCAAACATTATTAAAACTACGAAATAAGACAAATAAAAAAAACAAATAGCAACAACAAACATTTACATCCAAAACTCAATGTTTTTTTAACAAAGTCAAAATAGAGTAAAAAAACTTAAATAAGCAAATTGTTTTGTTTGTCATAAAAATACATGTGACAGACCTCGACGAGACTAATTAGCAATTAATCAAAAATTATCTGAAAGACTGCGGAACAATTATCAAAAAATCAAAAATTCTTCATAGAAAATTCGTTTAAGTTTTTGTTGAAAATGAATAATTTCCAGAATAAAAACCATTAGATATTACTTGAAGTTTAAATTAGTTTTATGTTCTTTTATACCTCAATATGAAGATTTTGAGACCTGTCATTATACAGAATATATTGTACGTCAAAAACAAACGACAGATTCAAAAACAAACGACAGATTCAAATGAAAAACGCTAAAATTCCTCTAACCCCTACAAAAAACGGTGTCGCAGCCTTTATAACTATAATAAAATCCGTATAATCAATTTTGCGTTCCTTGAACACCAATAATTAGATATGTGACCTCTGAAAATTGACACTAGGTAACAAGTATCAAAAAATATACATTTTTACTTTTCGAAAACAATTAATTTAAAAATTTTAGCTATCAACTGAATTTGTCGAATAGTTTTTGTTTCGCAAAAAGCCGTTGAGATCTGTCTATTGTTCAGAATATGTTATACTTATAGAAAAAGAACGCTAAATAGACAAAAATAAGAAATTAAATAATTTATCGAAGAATGAGCAATGCACTAAAAATCTTAGATATGCTTGATTGTGCCTTTCTTCATCGCCATTATTTAGATATGCGAACTAAAATTATTCAGACTAGGTAACAAGTAGACCAAAAAGTATAGCCAAATGCAAAATTAAATGTAAAATCTAGCTTTTTTCAAATCATTTGATTCCAAATCATAGTAACTTCAGTTACCAACTGAAATCAGTAAATAGACTTCTTTGGTCATCCATAGGAAGTCTTTACGACCTTCAATTATCCAGAAATTATCATGAGATTACAAAAAGAACAGCAAATGAAGAAAAGAAACAAAATTCTACAAAATTGGACCAAAAATTTCAACAACACGCCTCTGTTTTTATATGCATAATATACAATATTATTATTTTTTTAATTTTAACATTTTTTTTTGACAAAACTTACAAAAATGCGTAAAAAACACGGAAAAAATGAACAATAACAACAAAAATTTGTCAAAAGTTCAAAAAACTTTAAACCTTGATAACTCTGTGAAAAAAAAAACAAATTAAAAATAATCTATTTAGTAATGTATTTTACACTGGACGGGCTTCCTAATGACACCACTCATAACCCTCTAAGATGAATATATCGATCAGTCAAAACTGACTGAACAAAAAACTGCCTGAGTATATAGTTCCTCCTCCAGTATAGTGGGTCGGAACAAAAAGGCAGCCAAAAAACTAACAGTTACCCAGCTCAAACTCTTGCTTGCCAAGTGACAAATTTTTAACTTAAACCCACAGTATGCAATTTTTCTATTAGTTAACTAATAGGGTGTAAGTAATACTAACAAATGAGATAATGGTATCAGCGCCACCTCTGCAGTAAATGATAAAGCTTCGTATGATTGGCAAAATTGAAATTTGTAAAATGTGGGAATGGTAGATCAACAGCAGTTTTGGAATGCATGCAGATCAATAGAATGTCAATAAGGTGTTTGAATGCAAGAGTGACCTTAGTTTAAAAAATGAAACACCTTAGACAAGATCAGTCGTTCTATTTTTTGGACAGTATTAATAAGTTTTTTTTGCATAGTTCGCAAGTTTCGAAAATGGGTATTAGCATACTACCAAAAACAAGGAGTTACGTCACATATATGTCAAATAATTGTAATTTAGAAGGCTGGTCTCTCCGGGAAAACTAAGTTACTGGCTGTAAAAAGGAGGTTAAAATTTGGAGATCTTGATAACTGCCACAAAGATTACACAATGACCCGCATCTTTGATTATATATTAATTAGATAAAAAAACCACAGGTGGATTAGACCAGAAAAAACCGCTGAAAAGTTGGTTGCTGAAAATAGTTTTTGTATACAATATGAGACAATTTACCCATGAAAAAACATTACAAGCTAAATCTTTTGAGAGCTGCCCTGCTATCGCATTCTCTGTTATAAGACGGATTGGTTAACATTTCTCTGAATAAAAAATTGCATCAAAATTCAAAAAAAATTTTTTCCTCGCAAATTCCAACAATCAATTGATGATTTTAATTCTCCTGAGATATAAATTACAATCAATTGTTTTGCGCTATCCATAGATATGTACATGAGGCTAGGAGATAAGCGAACGTTTATTCTTTGGTTTGATAAAAAATGAAAATGACATAAACTTAAAGATGCTAATTTGAAAAATTTTTATTTCTTAAAAAATTATCACATAAACAGTTAAAATCAGTTTTTGCATAATTGGTGAATCAGAAAAGAATGAATACACAAATGCAATAAAAAAGACTTTTCTGAGTGGCAAAACTTGCAGGAACATAACAATCTTGTAGAACATCTATTACAAAAGGACAAATTTTAATAGTTATGACTTTTTTTTTAAATTGCATTGACAACCTTGAAAAGTGGTTTGATCTACTTTGTCGGGAAAATATCAAGCATTGGGGGGATAATTTTTCAGAATTTTATTTCTTGTCTTTTTCAAACTGATAACTTATTGTGCAGCTAATTGTTTATGATCTAAAAATGTTTGTTTGCAAAAATTTGTTCAGTGGAACAAAGAACTGGACTTATGATTGCTGAATTTTGAGATAATTATAGAAAAAATTGACTCATAGAAGGATCGGAGGGAAATCCTTATAGGTGAAAAAGGTTGATAGAATATAGCTATTGCCATTTTATTTCTATTCCACTAGCGTATGGTTCGCTCAAAAAAAGTTGTCTTTGTGGCTTCGATGTTTTTAAGTTTTTTGTATTTAAGGAAAAAACAAAAATTTAATCATATCGACAAAAAAGATGGCTTGACTTCATTTTGCAGCCCCTAAATATATAATTTCTGCCAGCATCAAAAAGTTTGGATGTATATTCGCAGAAATAATCAATTTTTTTCAAAAATGTTTGTTACACTTCTATATATATATATATATATATATATATATATATATATATATATATATGAGTTTTTTATTTAACAATGGCACCATTTTTTGTACCAAAGTTATATCACTTTATATGCTCCACAACCCAAACATCAGTTTTTCTTGATTTATTCTTAGTTTTAAACAGAATTTTGACAAGAAAATTTCCACTTGAGGCAGAGCAATTTTGGCAAATAGGGAATGGACATCCAAAAATACGATAGTAGTATGGTAATCCGCCATATGACTGTAGGGGGGGGTCCGACCCCCCCCCCCCCCTACAAGACTTTTTACCACCGAAAAACTGATTTTCTCTTTGTGAAACCAAGTTTTTTGGTTAAGTTTCGTCAGCCTGTGAGAAGTTCTTATGTTAAGCCGGCTGGCTCAACTTAACCAAAAAACTTGGTTTCACAAAGAGAAAATCAGTTTTTCGGTGGTAAAAAGTCTTGTAGGGGGTGGGGTTCGGACCCCCGCCCCGACAGTCAAATGGCAGATTTCCGCAGTTTCAATGTTCGCTGTATATAGAATTAGGAGTTACCTAAGTTTTGAACTCTCACTAAATCTTTTTGGTGAAAACATAAGAAATCTGATATAAGACACCAGAAGCCTAAAATTTTTCAAAAATTTCAAATTTTTTTTCGAAAATTTTTCAAAATTTTTCAAAGTCCTAAAATGGTCTGAAATGGATTTTGCTCTATGAAAGAGCACTCAAAAGTGATTTTTTGGTGACTTCACTTTTTTTACCTATGCAGTGTGGGGGTCGAAACATACAAAAATTTCAAATTTTTGAGAAAAAAAACCAAAATTTTTCGAAGTGCTAAAATGGTCTGAAATGGATTTTGCACTATGAAAGAGCGCTCAAAAGTGATTTTTTGTTGACTTCACTTTTTTCATCTTAGCAGTATAGGGGTCGAAACATATATAAAATTTCAAATTTTTGAGAAAAATTTTTCAAAGTCCTATAATGGTCTGGAATGGATTTTGCGCAATAAAAGAGCACACAAAAGTGATTTTTTGTGAACTTCATTTTGTTCAACCAAGTAGGACATGAGAAACTCAGGTTCTGAAAAAGTCTGAAATAAGTCAAAGAACTGTCAGAAGCAGTTTTTGTTGACATTACTTTTGCAAAGGTGCAGTATGATGTCTAAAACAAGTCTTTAGTTTTTGTATACAATTGTAACTATGTATGTTTCTATCTAAACAAGTACGTCTGTTTGCTTGCATGTGTTCAAAATTCAGATTTTTTATGTATGAATGAGCAATTGAAAGAAATGGAAGAATAAAAATGGTAGGTATAAAATTATGCGTATTCATGTATATAGTCGTGAAAGTGTATATATTTGTTTATAAGTAAAAATAACTGTGCTTAAGTTTAGTAATATGTTTGTATGAGTATGAGCTGGAATGTATGCTTGTGTGTAGAAGTTCTAAATGTTTGTATATGTCAAGACATTTGTGATTTTATGTGTACGTTTTTCTATATGTTTACGGTGGAATGTATTTATATATGTCTGAATGTGTTTATGTATTTATGTATTTACATGCATGCAAGTCTGACAAGAGAGAGAGAGAGAGAAGTCCCTGGAGAGCAATTTAGCTGTTTAAGAGAATGTTGTTATTTTTTTCCACGTTTCATTATTATTATATCTTGCAAACAGATTTTGACCTTCAGCGTTGTTAAACTCACGCTTTTGTCCTTTAAACATTGGCAATCAAAATGTCACAACAGGAAACGATTACAATTTTTTTAATGTTCTAAGCATGTTTTTTCAGAAAACAGACTTCTCTACACTTTTTCAGCTACCCTTTCAGGATTGAGCAAGATCATTTACAGGACAAATGTATTTGAGATAAATTGTTGAGAGATAAACAATAAACTGAGCTGAGTAAAAAGAATATATTCTGTTAAAAAAACAGAAAAAGTTGGTGGGGAAACTATGATATGCAGGGGCAGCCGGCACTTTTTACTTAAATAAATTAGAATGATAGGAATTCATCAAGAGCGTGAATCAGAGAAAAATTGTAATGATGTAAGTGTAGTTTCCACTGGAACTGTAAAACGCGCCAAATATTTAAAGTTAAATAGCCACTTGAACAATTAAGCAAGAGCGGACGCAACCTCTGTATCTGCGGGGGGTTGCTAGAAACAGCTCCAGTAGTGTATAGGTCTTGCTTACGTATTGGGAATAATACTAGTAGATAATGCATGCTGGTATTGAAATCATAACAAACGCTAATCGCTTCTTCAGTAAATGTGGAAGTAAATTAGCAGAGCACCCCAAGCCAACAGATATCAAAAGAGTTCAAAATATTTCTTTCTTGAATCAAATATGCTCAGCATTCTGTAACCCTGTCTTAACATTTTGGATTAATTAGTGTTCTATCGACGTTTTAAAATAACATTACCGTAACGATATTTGATGAGCATCGGAAAGAGGTACATACAGAGAAATTTGAAATTTAAAAAAACAGAGTCTATATATCATAAAATTGGGCTAAGAAGTCTGGAAGACATTTCGGAATTGAACACAACACTACTGCTACCTACTACTGCTACTACCAACTACTATATCTACTGTCTACTACTACCTACTAGTAGTACCTACAACTACTAATAGATACTACCACTACTAACTACTGCAACTACTTATTGCTTCAAGTTACACAAGTACCTACTACTACTCACTTTTTACTACCTTCAAATATTATTTTCTTTACCTTATCTACAACAATGTTTTTTTTGTTTTTCTAAAGAACGAAAACAATTCTTATATCTAGACACTCGTTTAACATAAACATTAGAAGCTTTTGTCTCTTTTAAGGTAACGTGTTGTGACTGACGCAGACCGACAGACAGTATCAGTCAATATTTTCAACAAATCATCAAGTGTTTGAAGTTTTTTTAAGGATATGAAAAACTCTAAAGCTTTGTTGCATACATTAACTCAGCATTTTTCAACTTAATGTTAATTTTCTGTATTAACAATTACAAACATCCGTAGTATGATATATCAGGTGGTATTTAATTAATTAAATCAATGTAGGGTTTTTACTGTTTAGCGAAGGAGTCTAATTTTTAAAACTTCAATTAAATTTCATTTTATGTTCTGTTTTTTGAAGTGCAACTTTTTGTGTATTTTTCTTACTTATGGTGGATCAGTCATAAGCTTAAGTTTTTTGTTCAAAAGCTGAGTTTTTTTTGTTTATTCAGTGTATGAAGTCTGATATCAATTGCAATTAACTGAAAGATATAAAAAGCAAACTTAAAATTCTAAATTGAAGGATTTTATGGCGTAAACATTGAGTGCTTCACAACGGCGCTGCACTATTTCTTCTTATAATGTCAACCCTACAAAAATATGCTTGCTTCCGAAAAGTCTATAGTATGTACCTAAATGGAAACAAATACTTTAACATGTACTTACATTATCCAAACAACTGCGGTTTGACTGTATATAGTTGTTTTCATTTGATTATTCAAAGTCACTTATTATTTCAGTTGTAAGGTATTACACAACTTTTTCTGAATCCTTACTTTTCAGCTTTTGGTATAAGCTGGAAACTGCTGGGACAGCTTGCCAAAAGAACAATATATTAGTTGTGTTTCAAAAGGAACCTCAGCTTCGGCTAATGATGTGTTCCCAGCTAAGACTGTAATTGTGAAATTGCTGTTCAAAGAAAAGTTCAGCGCTACATGATTTAGCAATTTTTGCTATAAAAGCTTCTTCCAAAATTTCATTGAATTTCTTTTAATATTTGTTTATCTGAAAAAGAAATGAAAAATAAATCAACCTCATCAAACGTTTCTCAGCAATAATGAGTCAAACACTCTTGTTGGGTTTGTGAACTCAAACAAAACCTTAAATATAGAGGTTAAGGTGAACAAAATTTTGTTTGTTTTTGACATCTGCTTAAACTAAACGGACATTAAATGATTCCAAGAAGTACTTTTCGTTTATTTTGGAACAAAAAAACTTCAAAACTCAATCGGTAATGGTATGGCTTTGGATGAGCAAGTATAATAAAACGGAGAAACATGACCGATCATTTTACCTAAAAGTTGAACTTTTGATTTCAAGTTTGAGTGTTTGATCTAAAAACAGTATTCAAAGGTAATTGACTTAAAAATTGCTTCTTTTGTTAGTATTCAAAACTCAACAATCGGAGGCAGCATGGACTTCGATGAACGAGTATATTAAAATGGTGATGCTTGTCAATCACTCTCCATAAAAGTTAAAGTTGTGAGGTAATGTTCGAGTTTGTCATCTAAAAACACTATTCAAAGATAATTGAATTTTAGAAAAGACTACTTTTGGTGTTGCGACCGTGTAACTTTGAATTACCAAATATAAAATGGGAAAACATGGCCTATCGCTCTATTTAAAAGTTCAAGTTCAAGTTTGAGTTTGTGATCTAAAAAAAGTATTCATGTGATGATTACGTCATAATAATTGAGTTATGTTACACAGTTGCGAACGCAGAACAAATGAAACACGTTCTCACAACCTAATTGAACTACCCCCTAAATATATATGTAAAAAAGCTAAAGAGACCTTCTGGTTTTACTAAGCTTTTTGATATAGTTTAGATTTTTTCCTATAATTTATCTTAAATTTGTTAGACAAAAGTTAAGAAATTTGAAGTATATATTTCTCTTGTTGATGTTTCTTTCAACTTCGTATGAACACACAAAATAGATTTTGCGTCAATTTCTGTGTTCTAATAGATTTTTTTTCAAAGAACAAATACATATTCCAAACCTAAAAAGTTTTCAGATTCTTTGTATATATGTTTCAAGAAATGACATTAGAAATGCAACTGTAGTTTGTCAAAATTTTTTAGAGAATGCCTTGAGACTATGGAGACTCTTCTTTGTGAGACTACACTTTAATAACTGTATGTTTTATATACTCTTCTTTGTGAGACTATAGTTTTATAACTATTTCTTTTTAGTAATGGAAACCGATGTCTTTTTGAGAAAACGAAGAGTTGTATTTTGTCATTTTGTTGGAAAAAAATGGTCACAAAATTTGGTTTGTTTGTTTTATCAGAAAAGCAATCAATGATCCTAAAAAGACAGTTAAAAAGCTGTATTAAGGTTTTTATCTAAACTAAATAAATAGCTTTTTTCACGAGTTTTGCGATTTCATCATTGAAACGATATTCAATTGGTCCATTATGCAATCTTTACTTCACGAGTTCTAAAAGCATTCCTGAAGAGTATAATTTTGCATTGTTCTATAGAAGAGTACAGAAAAAACACAGAGTTTTCCTGGTGCTAGGAAAATTGATCGACAGAACGTTTAGCCGACAAGGAAAAAATGAGAAATTTACCTGCCAGTTTTAATCATAGTTGGTAATAAAAGTGTGATTGGTTTATAAATCAGTAGTTCGGTTGTGATAGATTCATATCAAGTCCCACAGACCGTTGAGGCATGGCCATGGCCCGCGAGGCATGGCCAGATGAGGTTAAATACGGTCCGACCACAGATAGACCTCAGGTACACTAGTTGATGAACAAACTTCAGTGTATTTGTCCGCTTACGGAATAGTGTTTTAAATTGGTCAATCACAGATTCAGATTAAGTTTTATTGCTCATTTTTTGGTTGTCTATAAACACTCCGTCGGTCAATACGGCGGCCACCGATTTTCCAAAATTAGCACTTTAATTAGCACTTTTCCAAAATTAGCAATTAGTGTTGACATTTTTTACCATTAATCCTTTAAAAGAGAGGTCAGTGCAACTCTTTAAATGATTAATTTTCTCTTAAGAATGTTCTGCTAATGAACATTAAATATTGCAAAATAACTAATATGGAGATACTTTGAAGTCATGACCACATTAGGTAACAGTTAACACAACTAACTTTGATTTTTGTTACCATAAAAAACCGTCAACACCGAGAGTAGAGATCAAATTGGTGCCCTGATACCATCGTCAAACTGACAAGTGTATTTCTACAGTCATTTTGACCGATTTGGAAAAGTTTCCAGCGTTAAAACCCTGATACCCATAGTGCTTCAAGTTCAAAATTTGAAGTATTACAAATTTTCGGACATTAGTGTTTCACTTTTCAATGTGTTAACAAGTATTCTTGGTTGTGCGTACTTCGTTTTGATGCTATTGTTCCAAAAGGGTTTCGATTTTTTTTCAAACGTTGTTTGTTATGGATCCTATGAGGACTTGATTTGAGTTCTTTCAACTTAGCCAGAGAAAATAACAACTGACAAACGACTAGTTTCGATTATAGAGGCAATTAGGCTAATAAAGTTTCCGGGTTTTTTAATGCAGTATTTTAATTTTCTCTAAGATTACACAATGTGAGATATATGTAAAACTGTCTTTTAGAAGAAAGTTCCAGGTGGAGTTTTACTATTGCGTGTTGTGCTAATTGCCACTATTGTCAAAAAAAAACATTGCACTTTAACACCATTTTGATTTTCATGCAAAATTTTATCCTCTATAACAATAAATGGTAGAATCGTTATGTACAAGGCAAGTTTTTTTCACCAGTAATCATATCGCAAAAACTTTATCTTCAATAATGCTTTTATGTTCTGCAATTTACGCTATTGAAAAGAATCAGTGGTCTCACAGGTAGTATGAAAAGGTTTCTTTCATGGCGCTCAAAAAAGGAAACCTATAACGGAACTGCAAAATTAACAAAAGGTTAGAAATTAAACGTTTTTTCTCACGTCAACTTTGTTGTTTTTTTGATTGATTTATTATAAAACAATGCCTAGCTTACAGTAAAAAGACTTAGATTATGCAAAACAAAGTTTTTTAAGATATCCATGTCAAACAAAATGTCTATTTAAAAGCTTATTTCTTGTTACCAATTTAGCAAAATTGTACTTTTAAGACCTCAATAGTTCACGTTGAGGAAACTCATAAGAGAAGAGACAAGTATTCACTTCTTGAATCTATTGGAAACTTCGTTCTGATACGTTGAATGCTTACTATTCTTGATACCAAAGCTTTATGGATTAACGTAGTTTTTGCGTCCGCGTTAATGAATACTTAGGTTACAAAATTTTATGAAATACTTTAGTAACATACTAAAATACTTCCAATTGATACATAGCTTTAAAGCTACTGAGTGAATTCTGTGAAAACCAAAATTTTCCACAAGTTGTTGCACATGTATACAGAAAACTGTAATGCATATTTACGTCTATGGTTCAGGATGAACAATTTAGCAAAATTTGTTTGTTATCTACTATTAGGAAACGTGAGCAGGGAAATTCTTGTCGTTGTTCAAAAGAAACCACGTCAATACTATGCAAAATCTAATTTATTGTACAAATTACTTGATATTAAAACTACGTCTTGGAACCAGTTACTATATAAACTAGAAGCAATTGTAACCGTGAAAATCCAACATGAACGCCAATAGGCGAATTTAATTGAACTTGAACTCTCCCGCTTATTCCATTGCTTCATTTAAGTTAACGTTATTTTGCTTAGCTGGAGCACACTGGGGGTCGGAGTGTATTCCCTAATAAACAATTGCAAGCCTACGTACTTACTCTATATTTGTCTAAACCGTTTCTGCATGCATAAACACAGTAGAGTACATGTATATACACCTTCTTGATCAGAGATAAGAGAAAAATTAAGCAAACTAATAAAAGTGCTTTGAGCCAAAAGTTTTATGCAAGTTTTCTTGCAGAGCAGACTGAACTTCTCATACGCACAGTGCAAGTCTTCTTTATACGTAGCAAGCAGATCGCATCTTGAAATGTCAATGCCTGGGGTACTTGAGAGAAACTTCAATTCATTTTACATTTGAAAACGAATAAGAATTAGTCAAGCAGATTTAACAACTGACGCCTTCTCGAAATGTTATAAGTGCTCACTGAAAACTATTTTAGCCAGAAAACGATTGCTAATACCCCAGACAACGGTTTAAATTTACCTTCAACTTGTCATTTGCTTCTCAAAATAACATTTCAACGTTTTTTTTCTTGACTTCCATTCTATTCAGTTAGTGTATGCCAAAACACAAACTCAACTGCTGGTTTATAACATATAATGTACCATATCCTAACGCAATTTGAAGGATCATTTCATCTTTTTGTTCATCATTTGAAGGAACAATTATCTATCAAACTCGATATGAAAACAATATTGCCTTTATACAACAAAGGAAGGACAGTTCAGTTTCAAGCTGGAATACCTTCGATCATTGCCTCATACCCAAAAAATTTATTGACTTTGTTACTACATTACCTAATATAACCGAAGAAGAAGACTTTATCAACAACTCAATCCCCTCGGAAACTGAAGTAACTTATCAGCATACACCTAATCACATGACTTCTGATATAGGATCGCTTCCCATGGACATCAAGAAGATTTTGCGCTGTTACGATTTCGAAAGTATGCCCCTCTTCAGGAGCCATGAAGAATATTTCGCTGCTTTAGAAATTTTGGAAAATTTGTGGCAAAAGCTCGAATCATGCAGAATAGAAACCAAACGAACCACTATTCACGATAAAATTGATCAAACTACATCATCCACATCCGATGATAACAAAAAGACTGTGATATCTTCCATCTTAGAACGATTCCCTAGTCTTCTTGAAGAAAACTCAAAAATTGAAGAAAACTTCCAGAAACTTAGAACTGAACCATCGCCTAACAATGCTCTACAAAAGAGGAGCCATTTTTGTGTAGTTCGAGGATGTGTACTTCACATTGGGAATTTTCCAAAAAGAATGAGATTCGATGAAAATGTGAGGTGTTCATGCGACAATAACAACTAGAACTGTAAAATTCTTGCTGATTAAAGCTTATGAACTAGACTTTGGTTTCCAGTATTGAATTGTTTATATTTATAACCTGTTTGAATTGCTGTAAATTATTTAATTTCGTTGTGTATGCTTATTATCTCAATTCTGATTATAGTAAAACCACTAGTTTAAAGTCGATTCAACATTGTCGACGTCAAAGGAACAGGAAACAGTATTCGGCCTGTTCAAAGGAGTAGAAAGTCAGAAGTTTGTTGTAGAGTGGGATCCCCAAACCGTAGATTTCTGTTCTGAAAATGTTGAAACGAACACGCACAAGAGAGGCGATGTTATAAAGAGATGACGTTAGAAAACGCCGCAAATTCTGATTTATGTGGAGCCAAAGTTGCTGTTAATTACACTAAATTTCCGCTGACACTAAATTGCCGCTAATTACACAAGAGCCGCTGAGGCATGGCCATGGCCCGCGATGATTTCTAATTATTTATTAATTCGTTTCCAGTGTCTTATACTAGAAGATACTAAAATTTCATTTCTCAAATACTCGGTTATGATTGGTGGAAAATTCGACCGCCTCATTTCAGTTTTTGGCTATTTTTCAATCGATTCTTTTCCCTTCGTTTCTCATACAAGTCACTGGTTGAAACAAACATTCAAACTGATTTTCTTATGAACAAAAAAATACCTACATTGTGCGTATGAGAAGTTCAGTCTGCTCTGCAAGAATACTTGCATAAAATTTTCGGCTCAAAGCACTTTTATTAGTTTGCTTAATTATTCTCTTATCTCTGATCAAGAAAGTGTATATACATGTACTCTACTGTGTTTATGCATGCAGAAAAGGTTTAGACAAATATAGAGTGATTACGTAGGCTTGCAATTGTTTATTAGGGAACACACTCCGACCCCCAGTGTGCTCCAGCTAAGCAAAATAACGTTAACTTAAAAGAAGCAATGGAATAAGCGGGAGAGTTCAAGTTCAATTAAATTCACCTATTGGCGTTCATGTTGGATTTTCACGGTTACAATTGCTTCTAGTTTATATAGTAACTGGTTCCAAGACGTAGTTTTAATATCAAATTATTTGTACAATAAATTAGATTTTGCATAGTATTGACGTGGTTTCTTTTGAACAACGACAAGAATTTCCCTGCTCACGTTTCCTAATAGTAGACAACAAACAAATTTTGCTAAATTGTTCAACCTGAACCATAGACGTAAATATGCATTAGAGTTTTCTGTATACATGTGCAACAACTTGTGGAACATTTTGGTTTTCACAGAATTCACTCAGTAGCTTTAAAGCTATGTATCAATTGGAAGTATTTTAGTATGTTACTTAAGTATTTCATAAAATTTTGTAACCTAAGTATTCATTAACGCGGACGCAATAATTAACTACGTTAATCCATAAAGCTATGGTATCAAGAATAGTAAGCATTCAACGTATCAGAACGAAGTTTCCAATAGATTCAAGAAGTGAATACTTGTCTCTTCTCTTATGAGTTTCCTCAACGTGAACTATTGAGGTCTTAAAAGTACAATTTTGCTAAATTGGTAACAAGAAATAAGCTTTTAAATAGACATTTTGTTTGACATGGATATCTTAAAAAACTTTGTTTTGCATAATCTAAGTCTTTTTACTGTAAGCTAGGCATTGTTTTATAACAAATCAATCAAAAGAACAACAAAGTTGACGTGAGAAAAAACGTTTAATTTCTAACCTTTTTTTAATTTTGCAGTTCCGTTAGAGGTTTACTTTTTTGAGCGCCATGAAAGAAACCTTTTCATACTACCTGTGAGACCGCTGATTCTTTTCAATAGCGTAAATTGCAGAACATAAAAGCATTATTGAAGATAAAGTTTTTGCGATATGATTACTCGTGAAAAAAACTTGCCTTGTACATAACGATTCTACCATTTATTGTTATAGAGGATAAAATTTTGCATGAAAATCAAAATGGTGTTAAAGTGCAATGTTTTTTTTGACAATAGTGGCAATTAGCACAACACGCAATAGTAAAACTCCACCTGGAACTTTCTTCTAAAAGACAGTTTTACATATATCTCACATTGTGTAATCTTAGAGAAAATTAAAATACTGCATTAAAAAACCCGGAAACTTTATTAGCCTAATTGCCTCTATAATCAAAACCAGTCGTTTGTCAGTTGTTATTTTCTCTGGCTAAGTTGGAAGAACTCAAATCAACTCCTCATAGGATCCATAACAAACAACGTTTGAAAAAAAATCGAAACCCTTTTGGAACAATAGCATCAAAACGAAGTGCGCACAACCAAGAATACTTGTTAACACATTGAAAAGTGAAACACTAATGTCCGAAAATTTGTAATACTTCAAATTTTGAACTTGAAGCACTATGGGTATCAGGGTTTTAACACTGGAAACTTTTCCAAATCGGTCAAAATGACTGTAGAAATACACTTGTCAGTTTGACGATGGTATCAGGGCGCCAATTTGATCTCTACTCTCGGTGTTGACGGTTTTTTATGGTAACAAAAATCAAAGTTAGTTGTGTTAACTGTTACCTAATGTGGTCATGACTTCAAAGTATCTCCATATTAGTTATTTTGCAATATTTAAAGTTCATTAGCAGAACATTCTTAAGAGAAAATTAATCTTTTAAAGAGTTGCACTGACCTCTCTTTTAAAGGATTAATGGTAAAAAATGTCAACACTGTGCTAATTTTGGAAAATCGGTGGCCGCCGTATTGACCGACGGAGTGTTTATAGACAACCAAAAAATGAGCAATAAAACTTAATCTGAATCTGTGATTGACCAATTTAAAACACTATTCCGTAAGCGGACAAATACACTGAAGTTTGTTCATCAACTAGTGTACCGGAGGTCTATCTGTGGTCGGACCGTATTTAACCTCATCTGGCCATGCCTCGCGGGCCATGGCCATGCCTCAACGGTCTGTGGGACTTGATATGAATCTATCACAACCGAACTACTGATTTATAAACCAATCACACTTTTATTACCAACTATGATTAAAACTGGCAGGTAAATTTCTCATTTTTTCCTTGTCGGCTAAACGTTCTGTCGATCAATTTTCCTAGCACCAGGAAAACTCTGTGTTATTTCTGTACTCTTCTATAGAAGAATGCAAAATTATACTCTTCAGGAATGCTTTTAGAACTCGTGAAGTAAAGATTGCATAATGGACCAATTGAATATCGTTTCAATGATGAAATCGTAAAACTCGTGAAAAAAAGCTATTTATTTAATTTAGATAAAAATCTTAATACGGCTTTTTAACTGTCTTTTTAGGATCATTGATTGCTTTTCTGATAAAACAAACAAACCAATTTTTGTGACCATTTTTTTCCAACAAAATGACAAAATACAACTCTTCGTTTTCTCAAAAAGACATCGGTTTCCATTACTAAAAAGAAATAGTTATAAAACTATAGTCTCACAAAGAAGAGTATATAAAACATATAGTTATTAAAGTGTAGTCTCACAAAGAAGAGTCTCCATAGTCTCAAGGCATTCTTTAAAAAATTTTGACAAACTACTGTTGCATTTCTAATGTCATTTCTTGAAACATATATACAAAGAATCTGAAAACTTTTTAGGTTTGGAATATGTATTTGTTCTTTGAAAAAAAATCTATTAGAACACAGAAATTGACGCAAAATCTATTTTGTGTGTTCATACGAAGTTGAAAGAAACATCAACAAGAGAAATATATACTTCAAATTTCTTAACTTTTGTCTAACAAATTTAAGATAAATTATAGGAAAAAATCTAAACTATATCAAAAAGCTTAGTAAAACCAGAAGGTCTCTTTAGCTTTTTTACATATATATTTAGGGGGTAGTTCAATTAGGTTGTGAGAACGTGTTTCATTTGTTCTGCGTTCGCAGCTGTGTAACATAACTCAATTATTATGACGTAATCATCACATGAATACTTTTTTTAGATCACAAACTCAAACTTGAACTTGAACTTTTAAATAGAGCGATAGGCCATGTTTTCCCATTTTATATTTGGTAATTCAAAGTTACACGGTCGCAACACCAAAAGTAGTCTTTTCTAAAATTCAATTATCTTTGAATAGTGATTTTAGATGACAAACTCGAACATTACCTCACAACTTTAACTTTTATGGAGAGTGATTGACAAGCATCACCATTTTAATATACTCGTTCATCGAAGTCCATGCTGCCTCCGATTGTTGAGTTTTGAATACTAACAAAAGATGCAATTTTTAAGTCAATTACCTTTGAATACTGTTTTTAGATCAAACACTCAAACTTGAATTCAATAGTTCAACTTTTAGGTAAAATGATCGGTCATGTTTCTCCATTTTATTATACTTGCTCATCCAAAGCCATACCATTACCGATTGAGTTTTGAAGTTTTTTTGTTCCAAAATAAACGAAAAGTACTTCTTGGAATCATTTAATGTCCGTTTAGTTTAAGCAGATGTCAAAAACAAACAAAATTTTGTTCACCTTAACCTCTATATTTAAGGTTTTGTTTGAGTTCACAAACCCAACAAGAGTGTTTGACTCATTATTGCTGAGAAACGTTTGATGAGGTTGATTTATTTTTCATTTCTTTTTCAGATAAACAAATTTTAAAAGAAATTCAATGAAATTTTGGAAGAAGCTTATATAGCAAAAATTGCAAAATCATGTAGCGCTGAACTTTTCTTTGAACAGCAATTTCACAATTACAGTCTTAGCTGGGAACACATCATTAGCCGAAGCTGAGGTTCCTTTTGAAACACAACTAATATATTGTTCTTTTGGCAAGCTGTGCCAGCAGTTTCCAGCTTATACCAAAAGCTGAAAAGTAAGGATTCAGAAAAAGTTGTGTAATACCTTACAACTGAAATAATAAGTGACTTTGAATAATCAAATGAAAACAACTATATACAGTCAAACTGCAGTTGTTTGGATAATGTAAGTACATGTTAAAGTATTTGTTTCCATTTAGGTACATACTATAGACTTTTCGGAAGCAAGCATATTTTTGTAGGGTTGACATTATAAGAAGAAATAGTGCAGCGCCGTTGTGAAGCACTCAATGTTTACGCCATAAAATCCTTCAATTTAGAATTTTAAGTTTGCTTTTTATATCTTTCAGTTAATTGCAATTGATATCAGACTTCATACACTGAATAAACAAAAAAACTCAGCTCTTGAACAAAAAACTTAAGCTTATGACTGATCCACCATAAGTAAGAAAAATACACAAAAAGTTGCACTTCAAAAAACAGAACATAAAATGAAATTTAATTGAAGTTTTAAAAATTAGAATCCTTCGCTAAACAGTAAAAACCCTACATTGATTTAAATAATTAAATACCACCTGATATATCATACTACGGATGTTTGTAATTGTTAATACAGAAAATTAACATTAAGTTGAAAAATGCTGAGTTAATGTATGCAACAAAGCTTTAGAGTCTTTCATATCCTTAAAAAAACTTCAAACACTTGATGATTTGTTGAAAATATTGACTAATACTGTCTGTCGGTCTGCGTCAGTCACAACACGTTACCTTAAAAGAGACAAAAGCTTCTATTGTTTATGTTAAACGAGTGTCTAGATATAAGAATTGTTTTCGTTCTTTAGAAAAACAAAAAAAAACATTGTTGTAGATAAGGTAAAGAAAATAATATTTGTAGGTAGTAAAAAGTGAGTAGTAGTAGGTACTTGTGTAACTTGAAGCAATAAGTAGTTGCAGTAGTTAGTAGTGGTAGTATCTATTAGTAGTTGTAGGTACTAATAGTAGGTAGTAGTAGACAGTAGATATAGTAGTTGGTAGTAGCAGTAGTAGGTAGCAGTAGTGTTGTGTTCAATTCCGAAATGTCTTCCAGACTTCTTAGCCCAATTTTATGATATATAGACTCTGTTTTTTTTAATTTCAAATTGCTCTGTATGTACCTCTTTCCGATGCTCATCAAATATCGTTACGGTAATGTTATTTTAAAACGTCGACAGAACACTAATTAATCCAAAATGTTAAGACAGGGTTACAGAATGCTGAGCATATTTGATTCAAGAAAGAAATATTTTGAACTCTTTTGATATCTGTTGGCTTGGGGTGCTCTGCTAATTTACTTCCACATTTACTGAAGAAGCGATTAGCGTTTGTTATGATTTCAATACCAGCATGCATTATCTACTAGTATTATTCCCAATACGTAAGCAAGACCTATACACTACTGGAGCTGTTTCTAGCAACCCCCCGCAGATACAGAGGTTGCGTCCGCTCTTGCTTAATTGTTCAAGTGGCTATTTAATTTTAAATATTTGGCGCGTTTTACAGTTCCAGTGGAAACTACACTTACATCATTACAATTTTTCTCTGATTCACGCTCTTGATGAATTCCTATCATTCTAATTTATTTAAGTAAAAAGTGCCGGCTGCCCCTGCATATCATAGTTTCCCCACCAACTTTTTCTGTTTTTTTAACAGAATATATTCTTTTTACTCAGCTCAGTTTATTGTTTATCTCTCAACAATTTATCTCAAATACATTTGTCCTGTAAATGATCTTGCTCAATCCTGAAAGGGTAGCTGAAAAAGTGTAGAGAAGTCTGTTTTCTCAAAAAACATGCTTAGAACATTAAAAAAATTGTAATCGTTTCCTGTTGTGACATTTTGATTGCCAATGTTTAAAGGACAAAAGCGTGAGTTTAACAACGCTGAAGGTCAAAATCTGTTTGGAAGATATAATAATAATGAAACGTGGAAAAAAAATAACAACATTCTCTTAAACAGCTAAATTGCTCTCCAGGGACTTCTCTCTCTCTCTCTCTCTTGTCAGACTTGCATGCATGTAAATACATAAATACATAAACACATTCAGACATATATAAATACATTCCACCGTAAACATATAGAAAAACGTACACATAAAATCACAAATGTCTTGACATATACAAACATTTAGAACTTCTACACACAAGCATACATTCCAGCTCATACTCATACAAACATATTACTAAACTTAAGCACAGTTATTTTTACTTATAAACAAATATATACACTTTCACGACTATATACATGAATACGCATAATTTTATACCTAACATTTTCATTCTTCCATTTCTTTCAATTGCTCATTCATACATAAAAAATGTGAATTTTGAACACATGCAAGCAAACAGACGTACTTGTTTAGATAGAAACATACATAGTTACAATTGTATACAAAAACTAAAGACTTGTTTTAGACATCATACTGCACCTTTGCAAAAGTAATGTCAACAAAAACTGCTTCTGACAGTTCTTTGACTTATTTCAGACTTTTTCAGAACCTGAGTTTCTCATGTCCTACTTGGTTGAACAAATTGAAGTTCACAAAAAATCACTTTTGTGTGCTCTTTTATTGCGCAAAATCCATTCCAGACCATTATAGGACTTTGAAAAATTTTTCTCAAAAATTTGAAATTTTTTATATGTTTCGACCCCTATACTGCTAAGATGAAAAAAGTGAAGTCAACAAAAAATCACTTTTGAGCGCTCTTTCATAGTGCAAAATCCATTTCAGACCATTTTAGCACTTCAAAAAATTTTGGTTTTTTTCTCAAAAATTTGAAATTTTTGTATGTTTCGACACCCACACTGCATAGGTAAAAAAAGTGAAGTCACCAAAAAATCACTTTTGAGTGCTCTTTCATAGAGCAAAATCCATTTCAGACCATTTTAGGACTTTGAAAAATTTTGAAAAATTTTCGAAAAAAAATTTGAAATTTTTGAAAAATTTTAGGCTTCTGGTGTCTTATATCAGATTTTTTATGTTTTCACCAAAAAGATTTAGTGAGAGTTCAAAACTTAGGTAACTCCTAATTCTATATACAGCGAACATTGAAACTGCGGAAATCTGCCATTTGACTGTCCGGGCGGGGGTCCGAACCCCACCCCTACAAGACTTTTTACCACCGAAAAACTGATTTTCTCTTTGTGAAACCAAGTTTTTTGGTTAAGTTGAGCCAGCCGGCTTAACATAAGAACTTCTCACAGGCTGACGAAACTTGACCAAAAAACTTGGTTTCACAAAGAGAAAATCAGTTTTTCGGTGGTAAAAAGTCTTGTAGGGGGGGGGGGGTCGGACCCCCCCCCCCCCCTACAGTCATATGGCGGATTACCATACTACTTACGATCAAACGAGAAAATATTTTTATATTCAAACGAATGCAATCGCCAGCGTTGCCGATCTAATTTTTTCTACCGAGTTACAAAACTTTAAACCTTGATAACTCTGTGAAAAAAAAACAAATTAAAAATAATCTATTTAGTAATGTATTTTACACTGGACGGGCTTCCTAATGACACCACTCATAACCCTCTAAGATGAATATATCGATCAGTCAAAACTGACTGAACAAAAAACTGCCTGAGTATATAGTTCCTCCTCCAGTATAGTGGGTCGGAACAAAAAGGCAGCCAAAAAACTAACAGTTACCCAGCTCAAACTCTTGCTTGCCAAGTGACAAATTTTTAACTTAAACCCACAGTATGCAATTTTTCTATTAGTTGAAATAGGGTGTAAGTAATAATAACAAATGAGATAATGGTATCAGCGCCACCTCTGCAGTAAATGATAAAGCTTCGTATGATTGGCAAAATTGAAATTTGTAAAATGTGGGAATGGTAGATCGACAGCAGTTTTGGAATGCATGCAGATCAATAGAATGTCAATAAGGTGTTTGAATGCAAGAGTGACCTTAGTTTAAAAAATGAAACACCTTAGACAAGATCAGTCGTTCTATTTTTTGGACAGTATTAATAAGTTTTTTTTGCATAGTTCGCAAGTTTCGAAAAGGGGTATTAGAATACTACCAAAAACAAGGAGTTACGTCACATATATGTCAAATAATTGTAATTTAGAAGGCTGGTCTCTCCGGGAAAACTAAGTTACTGGCTGTAAAAAAGAGGTTAAAATTTGGAGATCTTGATAACTGCCACAAAGATTACACAATGACCCGCATCTTTGATTATAATTAATTAGATAAAAAAACCACAGGTGGATTAGACCAGAAAAAACCGCTGAAAAGTTGGTTGCTGAAAACAGTTTTTGTATACAATATGAGACAATTTACCCATGAAAAAACACTACAAGTTAAATCTTTTGAGAGCTGCCCTGCTATCGCATTCTCTGTTATAAGACGGATTGGTTAACATTTCTCTGAATAAAAAATTGCATCAAAATTCAAGCATTGGGGGATAATTTTTCAGAATTTTATTTCTTGTCTTTTTTAAACTGATAACTTATTGCGCAGCTAATTGTTTATGATCTAAAAATGTTTGTTTGCAAAAATTTTTTCAGTGGAACAAAGAACTGGACTTATGATTGCTGAATTTTGAGATAATTATAGAAAAAATTGACTCATAGAAGGATCGGAGGGAAATTCTTATAGGTGAAAAAGGTTGATAGAATGTAGCTAATGCCATTTTATTTCTATTCCACTAGTGTATGGTTCGCTCAAAAAAAGTTGTCTTTGTGGCTTCGATGTTTTTAATTTTTTTGTATTTAAGGAAAAAACAAAAATTTAATCATATCGACAAAAAAGATGGCTTGACTTCATTTTGCAGCCCCTAAATATATAATTTCTGCCAGCATCAAAAAGTTTGGATGTATATTCGCAGAAATAATCAATTTTTTTCAAAAATGTTTGTTACACTTCTATATATATATATATATATATATATATATATATATATATATATATATATATATATATATATATATATGAGTTTTTTATTTAACAATGGCACCATTTTTTGTACCAAAGTTATATCACTTTATATGCTCCACAACCCAAACATCAGTTTTTCTTGATTTATTCTTAGTTTTAAACAGAATTTTGACAAGAAAATTTCCACTTGAGGCAGAGCAATTTTGGCAAATAGGGAATGGACATCCAAAAATACGATCAAACGAGAAAATATTTTTATACTCAAACGAATGCAATCGCCAGCGTTGCCGATCTAATTTTTTCTACCGAGTTACAAACTTCAACAATTCGATGTCACTGGCGCGTGATTTTCATGATTTTCCCAACTATAACCCATATTCAAGTCCTCCCAAATTAAAAAGAGAATTCAAAGAATATCTATTTGATTTAGCTAAGAAGAATTTTAATTACAAATTGTACCCATATGGATGGACAGTGTTGGAGGGAAATCAAATTCAAGCCCCGTTAGGTACTTACTAAGCTTGGTGAAACCAAGTTTAGTGAAATTCTTTATGATATTTTTATATATATATATATATATATATATATATATATATATAAGCACCCAATTCTGATGTCATAATACCGTTTATCCATTATATTTTGTTTTCACAGCAATAATACCCAGGGATCTTTTTGTCTCATAACATTTCTATGCAGTTCTTAGCAGAATTTTTCCTCCAAGTGCACTCACTTGCCCCATTGCTTGATATCACAACTTTATATTCTGGTGGTTTCCAAAAATAGTCATTCCAATTTTTTTTTGAAAGAAGAATGCTTCGCTTAAGCGTAATTACATTAATTTGTCATAAAATTTTCAAGCTATCGATGAAAGCATTTCGTGTAGGGGGCGGAAAAATTCAGGCATAGCTGTTAGCGTTTCGCAACTTCTTAACATCAGTGAAATATTGCGGCTTTAGGTGAATGTTTTTCCAATTAACAGATATTCATCAAACAACTTTATTTGTTTTAGCAATACAGCCAGATCTAAGATGTTACTTTGCTACGAGGCCACAAATTTTTATCAACCGAAGTTAAACGCAACAAAGATATCAAAAATGGTCCGTGCATTTTGGATAGCAATGATCGGATCAATGGTATTTTTAACCTCGGAAGCAGCTCAGGCTACAAAAAAGGACGACAACGCGACCAGTAATTACCTCGACCATATTCAGGCAGTAGGCACGTTCGAATTTGGTAAGCGTCTCAGTGCTCGTTGGTTCACAAAGCAGGATGTTACGTCATCTTCAACGGAAAAAGGTGATCTATTACGTAAGAACGAAGACAAAATTCAAGAGAACGAAATGATCAGATGGCTTCTAGAGGTCTCGACAATTAACGATTGAGAAAACACTCAGATAAACTTCCTTATGTCCATGTGAATAGCTTTGTTTTTTATTAAAGTTTCGTGAAATAAAGATTATTTACGTGAGTTTTTTTGATTATAAACAATAATTTGATTATCAATATGATCGAAGTCAATTTCACCCTAGTGATGAAAAAATTTAAAATCTTGCAAGAATCTTGCAAAAAATTTTGCAAGGGAATGCATAGTTGTGCAAGTGACTGAAGTTTATATGGACCGGGTTTCAATTAAAAACTTTGAATTGAGTGGGCTGATTTTTCAAGATGCTGGTAAAAATTTAACAACGTCAAATCTCATGAATATCTTTTCGACTGTTGTCAGCGCAATTCTAACTTGGATGTAGACATTAACATATATTTGCTCAGCAATCGCGTTAAGTCAAAATTTTTTTAAAAAAAAAACAAATTTTTGTAATTAAATTGGTGCATGTTTGGTTGTGACCCTGCATATCTTAACACATATCACTCCACCTCTCCATCAATTCACCCCAAAAATTAGTCGTCGGCATTACAAACGTGTTTTTTATATATAAGCAAATCAATTAATGGCATGTTTGGTTGTGATAGATTTCTATTAAGTTCCACTGGCCGCTGAGGCATCACCATGATCCGCGAGCCATGGCCGCCCCCGTGTTAGGTTTATCTAGAGTTAGGTTCAGCACAAATTGATTAATCGTACGCTTGAAGTCGGTGTTTTAGATTTCTTGGCCAATCAGATTGGTCGAGAACACTATACTGTGGTACGTCTATGTGTTGAGTCGTCATCAGTCTAAGTCTCTGGGCTGTTCCACAACTACAAATGAGAGTTGAATTGACCAATTGATTTATTAAATCCATTCACTTGAGTGTATCGATTGAAGCACTTTTAACTTACTATCTTAAAGCACTCCCAGTTCGAGATATGAACGCTAAAAATTGCTTAAAAAATATAAAAATTGCGGTGAATGCTGTGAAAAGATGTAAGAATTGCGATTTTTAGCGATGAATGCGGTGAAAAAAAAATTCAGCGCTAAAAATCACAAATCTTACAAAAATGCACCGCTAAAATTACCAAATAACATCACCGAAGAAATTATTGAAAAAAAAATGAGAGAAAAGCGGTGAATGCGTTAAAAGCATTGAAAAAATAAACAGCACCTGGAATCGCAAATCTTGACAAAAATCCCCGCTAATTTTACCAAAAATTACCACCTGGAGCCTGATTTGCCGTTGACTGGTTCAGGTACGAAACATTAACAAAAATTGTGGTAAAAAATGTTTAAAAATTGGCGAAAGCCGCGTTAGTCAGAGCAGAAAAAAGAAATTAATTTGGCAGCTGGGTAATGAAGCTGATCTTCAGTGAGAGGAAATTTAACCCAAAAAAAGTAAGAATTGAGATGAATAGCGGTGAAAAAATAAATTCTCAGCGCAAAGAACCCGCATCTTTTAGCGATCAATGCGGTGAAAGTGGTGAATTTTTTTTAAAGATTTCCGATGAACTTAGCGGTAAATTTTTGAGTAAGATTTGCAATTCTAAGCGGTGAATTTTTTAAACGCATTCGTCTAGTAGCGTTGAGTTTCTTTGAACAGCTACCTGGCGAATTCAGTGAAAAAAATCACCGCTAAGAATCGGAAATGTTACATAAATTTACCGCAAATCTTACAAAAATTAATCGTTTTCACCGAATTCATCGCTAAAAGATGCGCGCGTTTTGCGTTGAATTTCTACCGCTATTCGCTGCAATTCTTACATTTTTTGAACAAAAACTCGACCCGAACTTCATTGAATGTCTTCACTGGTTGTGTCATTACAAATTGGTGTCCGGCAAAAAACGAATTTTATAGATTTTATCACATCTTATAAGTTTTTTTGAGATCTGACATGGTAAAATAAAATTTTTGTAAGGTTGGATTCTATAGTGTTCATTGTGAATATTGTGCAAAATCTTGCGGGATCTGGCAAGTTCAATTTGTCATCAAGTTGTGTCTGTCCCAGAGCTTTTATTTCTAAGGACCTGAAAAGGTGGGCTGCTAAAATCTCATTTTTCTATAGCAAAATCTACATTTCTTTTTCTTTAACAGTACCGCAAGTTCAGCAACGCTCAAAAAAATCAATTAACATTGAGAACACTAATTTCTTAGATCAAGTAACTTCTTATCAGCGTAAAAAACGGACGCTGCTCAAAAAAAATTAAAATTCAATATGAGTTTTCCAAATATAAGAAATTGCATTCTTTTCAAAATATTACGAAATTTCAATTTAATCAGACGGAAAAAATATGTGAAATGTACGTCGGCGGAAAGTAAAAATTTTGGCCATCTAACTAAAGATTTTTTTTCAACTTTCTATTTGAAAAAAGAAAAGAAACTGCAAGGTTTGCTGTCTGTCCGACGTTTCTGTGGGGGAGAATAACACGGCGAGCATATGAAAACTCGACACTTATGTTATCTTGGAATCAATAACTGTAATTATATTGGAAAAAAAAACTATGAGAAGAATCATTTTTCGTAAAAATGTTGATTAAAAAATCTGTGTTTTTTCAGAGTATATATTTTCCAGTTGCTTGTTCCATCTCAATTAGATTTACATGCTTTTTTGCTAAAGCTTACTCTAACAAACGCTTTAAAAAGTCAGCCAGGAAATCAATTGAGGCCAAAGAAATTCTTTTCGTGGAACCAAATAAGAAACTGCACAACATCTGCTTCTGAAAACATAAATTTTTCGCCTCGGATCTCCAAAATACAAAAGTTTCTTATATTAAATTTATTAACAAGTTTTGACAGATAATCCAACCATAAAATGTTCAACTATATGTTTAAACAGAACATGGGCTAAATTATTAGAAGCTGCAATTGTAGGTTCCAAATGCTTTCGTTGTCAAAAGAAAACGACAGCTATGAAACAAGATTTTAAAAAAATATTAAAAAGTCACCAAGAATTTCCAATGGACATAAGAGTTGCATGATTTTAAGATGAACCTGATGCATTTTTGGGAAACTTTTTTTGAAGCATTGTCTGATAATTTTACGGTATGCACACTTTTTTACCTTAACCAAGTGGTTAATTCAAATTAGTGTATTAGATTTACTGAAAAATGATGACTAAGTTAAAATAACTGCTAATTAGGCCCACAAAATTTTATCAAATACAATTTTTCATAAACTCATTTGATTTTTACAGCGGTTCCTTTTAATTTTTAATCATTTTGACGTTTATCGTTCAAAATCATTTTGCCCTAGACAGCGTTTTACAAAGTGATGAAATTATTCAATTGGGTGTCATTGTCGTATGTTTCGTTGCTGTAAATTTTCTCTATGTAACGATTGCTTTCATTATGTAAAGATGACCCCTGCTTATTTAATGCAGAGACTTAGTCGTCGAAACTTAAAACTCTTCGAATAGTTTTTGCAAATATGCCATTAAAAATAAGAGATACCCACGCTAGGGGACATAGAAAATCACCAGCATTAGGCCTGGCTGCAATTTGAAAAATCAAAAAATCTTATGCCTGGTTTTCAAATGTTGCCAAACCATCAATTTTTTCATCATCGCATAAACAAATCAAGACCTATTATTGTCAACACAGCTGACACACGAGCTTTATTTAGATCATTTAGGTCAAATAGATAACAATGGCTCAATATCCAAACGCTTCTCTTGGATTCTATGGAAATAGATTTATTGTAGGGTGAATGGCCGGTTTTGCTAAGCAAAAGAAACGGCCAATAGAACAACAGAAAAAACAACAATTTTCATACTAAGTATATTTTTAAAACAAAATTTTATACAGCTTCAAACTGCACATTTTTGAGGATTCTGCGAAAATAATTGATATTAGCCTCTATAATGGCTGCTTCAATTCTCTGAGAAACATTCGGTAATTATATCTTAAGTTTTTGGTAAAAAATTTTAAGAACCGACAAACTGGTTGAAGAAGTGATCGTAATCTTTTTTTAAAAAATAAAAGGACGTTTAGTTTCAACTAAACCGCAGTTAACAAGCACGGTTTTTTGACAGCAAATGTCCTGTAAGATACTGTAAAGGTCTTTTTCATATTTTCTTGCGATTTCATCCCCAAATAAACTGCCCACTTCTCTTAGAACTAGTCAAAACACTCAGGTGCACATTTTAAAATGCCGAAATCTGCAATTCAAGAACTTAAATTGCCAGAATTTCCTATTTAGCTAGAAATTGATTTCTGTTTATACTAGTTGTGTTAAAACATGCGCATTTCGTGTTTTAGGCATGGCTACGTGACTCCGCAGAGGTCACTTCGAAAATCTAACTGAACATCTCGAACCCTTTCGCGGTTTTTCGATAAAAATCAGAAATTTTCAGTGACTTCAAGCAAAATTACAAAACCATTATATATCTATATCAGACAGTGAAAAATTTTTACAAAAAACTGATGCAAAAATTCCGCGGTGGAATTGTTTAAAGCAGAACCGTTCCTCTTTTCCTCATCACAGAAAAAGATAACAGGATTCAAAATAGTAAACACGCCTAACATACCATTCATGCCTATTGTTATCTAGACCGTGCTAGGTCGAAGATTATAGTATTAAATCATTGTGGACGTGTCTTGAAGAATTCACTAATAGGTCGGGTACAATGTGACTAACCGTCGTTACTAAGCAAAGAAACTTCAGGCACGTTAACTCAAGAACAATAGAACAGGAGAAAACATGAGTAAGAATAATCAATACAAGGCCTGTAAAAACAACAAAAACCATTATATGTCGAGCTTCTTAGAATGCCTGTAGAATGATGCAGAATTGATGATCTAGAAGTGGATGTTAATTCGATCAACAGACACAAGAAAAACCGTAGGCGGTGCACGTGATTTTTAAAGGAAAAGCATGAAATCGATCACAAAAGGATTCTGATTATGTAATATAGTCGGAGTATATTCGAGATGGAATATCTTGACGTACCCTTACATCCAACATGGACGGAAAAATCAATTCATTCGAAATTAAATGAGCCTCAATGAAGACAAATATAGTCAAAGTTCAGTCGCAACGGATAGGCAATGATGAATATCGGGCTAACTTAGAATCTCACTGACAAATCTTAGCAATACTTTGTCTATTCTTTGCTCAATGGTTATATGATTTTATAATAATAATATAATAAATTGTTTCCATCAGTCAATAAGTAGCTTTTCACAATTACTTGTACAAATACAATCACATATTTGACTGTGGGAGAGCACTATTGGGCCGATGGCCCGTTCTCAAGTGTCTCGTTCAGTTTATCTGGATGAAAGTGATTCAAAATGAAGACAGAAAAAAAAGAGGAAGCACTATTTTTGAAGGTAGCATTAAACCTAGTGAAAAACATTATTCTGGTTATGGAACGCCTTTGAGTTGTGATATTAAAACTCATACAACAGTCTGACTATGTCCTCATTACCCAAAATATAATTATCTAGAAATTGATGACAGAAATTTTTTGTTTCGGCAGTAGACATGTTTTCAATCTTTTCTATTATTTCATCATCGTAACCTAGAAGCATTCTTAAGACTCGCCTTATCCTAACTATTATTGAAAAACTGTGAAATAGATTTTTACCTTGAGTTATTTTGTTTTTAATCAACCGCTTGCATTTTTTAAGACAATTTTGCATTGAGAAACCCTTTGAAATTGGTGAAATATTACATTGTCCCCTTATGTTTTTTAGTGTCTGCTTAAGAACCTCATAGGCATGCAACTCCGAGGCTAAATAGATCCTATGTTTTACTCTTTCTTCGTAAGTGCTTTCAAACTTTTTTCGATGAAAAATTAGCCGCACGATACGTTTGATAACTTTGTCTATTTCCCTAATAGTTGTGATTGTTGTTGACCCGTATATCAGGACTCCGTATTGTACTATTGGCTGTATGTATGTTTTAAACGCTTTTATCATCTGTGATTCTCTCAAAACGTTTCTTAGTTTATAAAAGATAGAACAATTCGACAAAAGTTTTGTGACCACATGCTTTGAGTGCTTTGTGAAACGTAGATCGTTATCTATCGTGATGCACAGGTATTTGAAACTTTGTTTTTCTTCAATTTTAGTGTTTTTTATAAATGTTCTTGACACAACATTTTTTTGATTTTTCTTTACAAAAAGCATGCTTTTTGTTTTTTCCTTGTTCAGTGTTAGTTTATTTTTTATGAGCCAATCATTGACGTTATCTAGTGCTCTGTCGTGATCATCGTCAATTTTCGATGCAGAACTTCTGCTCTTCACAACAGTGTCATCGGCGTATAAAATAACATTTGATTTTTTCTGGGACAAACTTAAGTCATTCATGTAGATAATAAACAACAGTGGGCCAAGAATTGATCCCTGTGGCACGCCTAGTTCTATAAGATTCAGTTTGGACTTTTTATCTCCTATTAAAGTATATTGCGTTCGTTTGGACAAATATGATTTTAAAATGTTGTATATTGGACCACGCAGACCATATCTATAACACTTTTGCAGTAAAATCTTGTGATCGACAGTATCAAAAGCTTTCTTTAAGTCTAGAAAGGTGCATTTGGTTTTTTCACTGTTGTTGTGGAGATTTGATCTTATTTCCTCTATTAAGGTTGCAATGGCATCGAATGTGCTCTTCCCGTGCCTGAAGCCAAATTGTGAATCTGAGAGAATTTCGAAAACGTTTAGGTAGTTTTGAATTCGATCAAATATAATCCGCTCAAAGACTTTCCCTATAATTGGCAGCAACGAGATGGGCCTGAAATTTGATGGGTCATCTTTATTTCCATTTTTGAAGAATGGTAAAACTTTTGCTATTTTCAAACTCTCTGGGTATTGTCCAAGTTCTATGCATCTGTTAAACAAGAGTTGTAAAGGAGCTGTTAAGCAGTCAGAAACTTTTTTAATGAAAAAATAGTTCAAGTTATAGCAATCAAGACTAAATTTGTTTTTACAGTTGTTGATAGCGTACATTACGTCATTTGCAGATATCCATTATAGAAACATATTTGACTCTGGTTTTCTATCGTAACGGCACTTCTTGTTAAAAATTCTGCATTCAATTTTTTCCCAATGTTTGCGAAGAACTCATTGAACTCATCTACTTTATTTTGCGAGCAGACAACTTTAGAGGACTCTGAATTGCCGGCTAAAGATCTGTAAAGCTCAAAAAAAGATTTTTTGTTTTTTACCGAATCGGTTTTAAGTAGATTTTGATAAAAAGTTTGTTTTTTAGATCTGATGAGAGATTTAAGGTTTTTACAAGTTTTTTGAAAATTTTCGTGAATTTGTGGACTTCCAGTTGTATCTGCCAGTTTCTTAAGACTACGTTTTTTCGTCGCTAAGTTTTTAACCTCATTATCAATCCAATTTTTGTTCTTTTTTTGTGTACGATATTTTTCAGGAAGGTGACTGTTTAATGCTTCTGTGAGCAATTCGTGAAGTTTTTTGAAGGCTCTGTCAATTGGTAAGAGTTCTAAACTACTTCTGTGGACCTCAAATTGATACCTGAGATCCTTTTCGAGTCTTTCTTTTGTAATTGGATTATCTAGGTTATGCCAATTGCGGCTTTTTAGAGCTTTAAAATACTTTTCTGGACTGCCATCGAGGTCAAAAGAACCTTCTACCGTGTGATGATCTGTTATGCTGGTTGATTTAACTTTTGTTTCTATAAAAAAGTTAGAAAAAATTGCGTCAATGAGCGTACCTCTGCCATTTGATACCCTCGTTGGGTCGTTATTGCTTGATATACTGAGACCGTTTCCGGCTAAAAGGCTTTTTAAGCTTTCGGCTTTTTTGCTGTTTACTAAAAAATTCACATTAAAATCCCCACATAGTACGTGTTTTGTTTCTGGGTCAACCATTAGGCTGTCGAGATATCTTTCAACCGTCAAGAAATTGGCTTCACTAGTGCAATTTGGTGGCATGTAAATACAGGAGAACCAGATTTCTTCTTTTATGGTTTTGATGGCGACTGTTAGTAGTTGAACGGAATTCGTTTCTAATTTTTTAACTATCTGACAATTTATGTTATTTTTCAAGAAGAATGCAACACCTCCACCTCTTTTTTTACGATTGCTGGATATAATTGTTTGATAACCATTCAAAGAAAAACAGTTATTGTTATAGCTAGGATTTAACCAAGTCTCAGTAAGGCAAACTACTTCAGGTTTCTGAGACATGCTATTAATGTATACTTCAAACTCGTCTAGGTTCTTAGATACGGATCGAATGTTTTGAAGAACAAATTGGAACTGTACGGGATTACAGATTCTTTTATTTGTCATTGTTGACGTAGAGACACTTTTCGCTATCAATTCCCTGCCATTTCAGTCTGTTTTTTTTCTTGTATAAAACTATCAACTATTTTGATATAACAGTGCTTAATTGTTTTTTTTTTGATTTGTTGCTTGCGGAAATCACCAGCAACAAATCAAAACATTCTGTTTCATTGCTCTCCTGCGCCCTGTCTTCATGGTTGCGTAAATCACAACCGACAGGCCGCCGCCTGCGGAAATCACAGGCAGAGGGCTGAAACAATTTTTAAAGATTTTTAGTTGAAATTGAGGTTATCTTATACATATATAAGCTGAATTTATGAAATTTGAAAAAAAAAAATAAAAAAAAATAAAAAAAACTTAAGAAATGAGCAAAAAAGGTTTAAAAAACATGATCAAAACGTTACGCACCTAAACCTGGCGATAAGTTTCTACCCTAAATCTTGAGTTGTGCTCATATTATACACATTAAAGAAACCAAACAAAAATAATTGAGTTATGTTTTAGCTTTTTATTACAGTTACTGAGTTTGTGAGATGCCGTTTGTTCTATTCTTTTTGGATATTAAGTCGTTTGTATGCAGGTGAGTTGATAACATCGTCAGTAGAAGATATTTCGAAGTTTTTTTTTCGTTTTATAGCATTGATTGAGTCCAAATCTTCTATCTCGTTAATTTTAACGAATTTTGCCTTTTCTCTACCATTTTCGACTAAAACCAAGACTGCACAGTTGTGTGTTGCAGTAATCATGTTTCGTTTGTTTGCTTCGTTTTTGATCTGAGCTTCATATTCTGGTAGGGGCTCGTTTAGATAGATGAATTTGTTGTTTATCCTGTTTTTTGTTTTTCTCAGTCGTTTTCTTTTTTCATAGACACTTTGTTTGTCGGCAAAATAAATAAATTTGCATATTACTGTTGGCAGTTGAAACTCGTTTCCGGAATTGGGAATAATGTGACACGCTTTGATACTGTCCTCAGTAATTTCGACCCCCAAGAATTTCTCAAAAAATTTTAAAGTTTCGTGCGTTACATTACAAACTTGTCGAGCATCGAAGGGGGGATTAACGATTAGTAACGAGTCCTTTCGCGTGTATCTCTCTTGCGCTCTTAGGCGATCATTAATATTTTTTTTGCTTTGCTTTTAGTTCCCTAATTTCTTCGTCCTGTGAGTTATTTTTTGCTTTCAAGAGTTCGATTTCTTTTTTCAATACACTTACTTCTGTGTCTTGAATAGTACTCACGACAACCTCTGAAGCTATGGGTTTGGACGTTGATGATGATGATGTGGCCTCCATCTCCATTGCCGAGTGATAACAAAAGAAGAAAAAAATTAATAAAGTAAAAAGCAAATTAAATCAAAGACACTCAAATTGGAATCTTGTGCGATAAGACTGCAACAGCAAAGAAAGATTGTTCTTTTCAAGCGAACATTTAGAGTTTTAAAGTTTTCTCACAACGTTTCACTCGAGGTCAACCGACTGCTCTTCGCAAACCGACTGCTCTTCGCAGGTTGAAAATTTAGTCTGCAAAAGAGGTTGCAAATCAGTAGTCTGGGAAGCTTCGGAAAGTTAAAACACCTTTACTAAAACTGCCACAATTTTTTGTACAATCTGTTTTTTGTTGTTCCGGTTTCCAGCATTTAGTTTTCTCATCACACAGATTAAACATAAATAGCAGCGTTTGCAATCAGGTTCTCAAATAGGACATTTTCGTTGCTTAAACCATTTGTATGTTTAAACATGGTTTGGGGTTGCAAACGGACTGGTTTTCTAGGACTGGTGGTGGTGGTGGTGGAGGGGAGGGGGCAAAACCAGAAAAGATCTCACATTAAACCGCAAAGGTATACCCCAAAATTTCCGCCTTAGTAAAATTGTCTTGAAAATTAGATACATACAATGAACGAAATTAGGAGACATCCTTTGTATCTTACTTTTCGCAAAAGGGGTTCCGCCAATTTTGCGAAATGAAAGAACATTTGGATCGAAAAGTAGGTTACAAGTCTTGTAGCATGTTTCCGCTCAATTTAGGAATCTATTATTCGCATTAAAAGTATCTCTAATCCGCAATTGAGCCTAATTAAATGG
>NC_134471.1:49729893-50023085 GCF_964194025.1 Convolutriloba macropyga
CAAGCACTTTGCAACAAATTCCCCGACCCCGGATTAAAGTTTTGTTGAAAAACGGATGTAAGAATTGCGGTGATTAGCGGTAAAAAGCTTTCACCGCAAAGCGCTTGCATTTTATTGCGGTTAATGCGGTTCTTAGCGGAGTAGTTTTATTTTATCCGCATTCATTGCAGTCCTTTCCAAAGAAAACTTCCGGGTTCAAATTTCTGAGCTCCTGCATGTCAGTCGCTTTTTCTTCAGCTGTTGCGCTGTCAGTTAATTCTAGAATGTTCCTTTTGAAATTAAATCAGACTAAATCAAATGCGTTATTTTTTTTTTAAGATTTGCGTTTTCTAACGGTAAGTGTTTGTATGATTTGCGGTGAGATTCTTAGCGGTGAAATGTTTATGATTTTTATCACCTAAGCGACAAAAAAACTTGTCACCTATCCAAATAGAAAGGAAAGAAAATAAAATTTCACTCCATAAAGCCCCAAACAAAAATTTGTTGTTTTTACTGGTTAACTGACTTCAGATGTTTAGTTTCTAGTGGTTAAAGTTTTAGCAGTCAACGCAAAAAACAGCCACTCTTACAACCATGCACCAATTGCACCGCAATTCTTACAATTTTACAATTTTTAGCGTTGACATCTCAACACGCGATAATAATAAAGAAGCAAAGCAATTTTATTGACTTGCTGGAGCAAAAATATCGTTATCTGATCTCGTAGATAACTGTTCCAACCCCACTCAGTAGAGGGAGCAACTACATAATCAAATCATTTTTTTCTTTGTTTGTTCTGTCAATTTTGGCCGATCGATATATTCATTGTAGGATATCGTGGGTGGTGTCATCAGAAAGATCCTCCAGCGTCGAATTTGAAATTAATTTTTTTTAATTTCAGTTTTTTCGAGGGGTTATCCGGGTTCAAAATTTTTGTGAACATTTGATATTTGTTGTAATTTTGTTCTTTTTTGGCGTCATTTTAGCTAAACTTTTAACATGTATCAGTAATTTAATTCAGAATTGTATTTTTACAAAAAATAAGGGAAAATTCCGAGTTTCTTTAAAATGAGCAGCGATAAAGGCCAGTCTTGTTCTCATAGTGAAGTTTACAATCTAAGAGTTTCGATTTAAAATTTTCTTTTTGTTTTTTTCTCGTGTCATTTGGAGACAAGTATCTTCTTAATTACCATTTACGGACGAATTGCCCAATGAACGTTTATTTTGTTTTAGGAAACATCGCTGTTGATGTTTATGGCTTCCACACTGTGTTTCTGAATATTTTTTTTCCTGCAATGATTTTTTTTCAGACGTGTCAGTCTCGTTGATTAAAATTGCAATTAGTGCACTATAATAGAGGATTAAGTGATCCTACTTTTTGATTTGAATGCATTCGTAATGGTTTTTGAGACTTGAAGAAAAATTATTTACCGTTTTCAAATCTTTTCTGTGATCTTATAGGACTTTCACATTAATGCCATGTGGGTTATGCTTATTATTGAATCAAAACAGTTTCTGGTTAGCGGTTTTTTTTTCTAATTATTAGTTTTGTGATTTTGATACTAAGAGTTTGCCACAGATTTTGTGACCACTAGATTTAATCCATAACGGTGGTTCTCTTTCAGAATTGTTGTCATTCTATAGCAAATTGAAAGCTGCCATTGGCGTTCAAAAACTTTTTGATCAACCTAGGGAAAGTTAGCACTGTTTTAGTGGCTTCGGAAATTATTTTTTGCTTTTCCTTACAGACTTTTATTTGTTGCCTTTATTTGTTGTCCTTTTGCAGTCATAAGACATATTCTGATTACAAAATAATTTCATCGGCTTCCAACTGAGGTATACACTAACGTTCTTAAATTGTTTGTCAAGCGTGTTGTTTTAAATGACTCGGATACCAGGAGTTTTTTTAAGAATAAGTTATTTTTGTATATAGGCTACTAACAGTTGATGTTTTTAAATTCAATTTATCATAGTCTTAAGTGATCCCGTGGGTGTTGAAAAAAACGAATTTTTTACATTTTTTCACTGACTATTACATTTTGTTTTATATTTTCGACACTTTTTTTGCTTAATTTTTTAAAATTTGGTTTTCGCCCCTAATTGCCGTTTTTATGTGATTGTATATTTTTTCTATTTAATGAAAACTCTCAATAGTTTTGATTTGGTAGAATGGGTAAGTACCTTGATAAAAATTGTTTAGTTGATGGTTTATGGTTGTCTTTTTTTCTGTTAATTACTCTAACAATTTCATCATTTTTTTGAAATTTTTCTTGTTTGTTTTTTGTTGCTTTTATTGTCAACCTCAAACTTATTCTCATCAAGGAGAGGTCACATCCACTTTTTTGTGATATAAACGTCAGCAGTTTTTTCAGTTTTGAGTTACATCCGGTGTTTTATATCAATATCAATTTTATATAAATAAATATTATTGAAAATAGGTGAACAGTTTTCATATTTATGATAATTGAAATATTTTAAGTAGATGTTGAAATAATAACATATAGCCTTAAAATAATAGCTGGTGACCTAATAGTTTCAATACTTTGGATTCTCGTAAAATCTTTGTAATTTTTTGATATTTTTTCATCTGTAGTTGTTTCATTGTCCTCTCTTGTGGCTTAGTATCAACAAGACGGACCCTAAGAGGACTTATATTTTTTTGTTAAAGCTCTCTAGAGTTTGGTTTAATAAATAATTCATTTAGTAGTTTGGGTTTGCATTTTTTTCATACAAATATCTTTTTTTGTATATTTATAATTTGTCCCAGGCCTAGACCTCGACTTATGAAAAGACTTTAAAAGTCTAGTAGGGGGGCCAATATTGACTATAATTACACGGTCGAGCTTCCTAGTTAAAGTCGAGCTAATTGATTCAATGAACCCTTGATCAATAATTGATTCAATGAAACCAGCTAGCTTAAGTGTATTGGACCTAGTCCTGTTAGCCATCACAAAATTTCGGTGTTATTCAGTTTGTTTTCCCTTCCAAATTTATGAACTATTTTTAAAAAAATAATGCAGGTTTTTGAGGGAATTGTGGTTCTTCAGAATCTTGAATAATGAAGTGGTATACACGCTGACTACGATATATGCAATTTTGCACGGAACATTTTAAGGGCAAAAAAGCAGACTTATGAAAAGACCAATGATGGACCCATGAAAAGACTTTCACTCGACTTTGTTGGCAAACATTGTGTCGAGCTTAATTCCAGTCCAAATTTTAGGTCGAGCCAAAGTCTTTTGTAATAATTTGCGTTCAGTTAAATTCTTTTGCGAAAAATTTGAGTCGAGCTAAAGTCTAGAATGTCTTAAAGTCCAGCTAAACTCTTTTCATAGCTCAAATGAGTCGAGTATGGTCTTTTCATAGTGCATTTTGGTCGAGCATTGGCTTTTCATAAGTCTTTACATAGACCTGGGGTGTATATCTCTAATATCTCTCTGCGTTTGTTGGACAGTTAAATCACAACTTTTGATGAGCGGGGTCGGAACTTATCTCAAATTCTGGCGTTATATGAAATGATAGATGGAAGGGATAACCTTTGCAACACTCGAGCCCAAGTTCAGTTACTCGCTTGACTCTTCACTGGTCAAAAATTTTACACGCCTATTGCAAAAAAGTAATTATTTACCAGTAATGTAAAAACTTTGATTTTTTGTGAGTCTTAAAACAGTTATATTCAAGTTGAAGTTATGAAAGTTTTCTACACCATTTCAAAAAACTTTGTCTAACCACGAAGACTTAATTATGTTTACCTCGACACATGCTAGTCATTAATTTCTGCGTCCCGAAGTACTTTGGTCGAGTGCGGTGTTGTTTACGCCGTAATTTTAGTTTTCTTAAACTCATTTTTGGTGAGGCACTTTGACATTCTTAGAAATGAAACTACATTTTGACCAAACGTTGGAGCAAACCGCACGGTAGTTACCATAATTTCAGTTTCTTTTGAAAATTTTCGGTTAAAAAAAGGACTTGAACAATAAATGTGTTTCAAAGAATTACGGAAAAAAAAACTGATTCAGCATTGATGGTATCACAAAATTTTTGATTATGACTTTTGTTTTATATGATGTAATAAAAAATTGAAATAAATCATCTTATTTACAGAAATATTTATGTATATTGCAAATATAGACTGACAATTATTGTTGCACTACTTAAGCCTAATATCGACATTCACACTTTGGACGAATATTCTGTTTAAATCATACAGACTGCGGCAATAGAAAACAAAAGACTGTTGAATTGAGAAAAAGAAACATCGGATTTTATCCACATCAGTGACAAATCAGGTGTTTTGTATGAACATGATCAAATTTGCTTTTTTTCTGAAAAAGCTGCAATGGTGGAAACACAAACAATAACAAAATCACCACGAGAAAACATCCTTGTCAATAAATCAATTCCGGTTATATGCATCAAATCGCCAACCCAGTGGATAAAAACTGAACTTTTGGTAGCAAGAAATGAAATAATGTCTGGCCTAGTGCTTCTGTAAGCCATCAATAATGCGTTGGAATAGAAACTACGATTATTTGAAAGAGTACGATCGTTCTCTTTAAGGTCTTTTAAGGAGAGACTAGAACCCTTCGGGACAAACTTCAGGGGAAAGCGTGTTATCAAAATACCCTGTTCCTTACACTTCATGCAATGAACTATTCATTTTCACCGCTCAGCAAAATTAAAGGAGTACTTGACTAACTTTGCCACGATAGAAATAGTGTTTGAATGCAGCAAAAAATAGCGGGAACGTCGATTGCAATGGAATGGTTAATATACCATGAAGGTAGAGAAAAACAAATGGTCATATTTGCTACCAGAAATGAAAATTTCCTCAAAATAACAGGGGAGATTTGCAGAAGATAGAAACTGCAGTAAGACAAAATGGACATCGAATATTTGTAGCCATACAATTGCAACTGGTGTGACAATGAACCTTGTCGTAACCCTAGATGCTTAGTGAGCCTGATTTGCGATAACGACACCTTAGTTCGAATTTGTTTATCGGTATTTCATCTGTTGGAGCTGAGCTTAAGGAATAACAAGCTTGCATAGGCGGGGAAAATAGAAACAAAACATTTTCTGTTGTCTTAGTCATTTAATAGTTATAGTTATAGTTCTAGTTCTAGTTACAGTTTGTCACGTGAGAAAAAAGAGAAAAGGGGGAAATAACAAAAAGCAACACACAGAACTCAACGTAGTAGCCGCAGAAAACGGCTGAAAGTATAACTCAGCAAAATATTGCAAAAAAAATTGTCTTGAGCAGTAAATAACGTGTTACTGTGTCTTGAACTAGAAATATTCCTGAGCAGTAAATTGTTACTGTGTCTTGTATTCCAAATATTATTCTTGAGCAGTAAATTCTGTTATTGTGTCTTGCATCAACGAATTATTGGAGCTGAAATTCAACTGTCACAACCCCAACTTCTGGTATTCTCAACTTTTAATGCAACGGTAAGTACAGCAGAGCGGATATACAGTTACAAAAGCGAACTGCATAAACGAAGTATCCGGACAGATTTTGTAACCACTCAGAACGAACTGGGCGGTGTAAAACTTTCTTTGTGAAACACAAGGAGAGCAGCCGTTACATTTGGTCCGCCGACCCGGACAGTGGAATAAACTGCTGTCCAACCCCACAGTCGAAGTGACGAAGTCATCGACGAACGAGAACAAAACCCAACGAACAATTCAACAACGCAAAGCCAAATAGGCAAAGCAAATAGGAACGTTGAAACGCATAAACTAAATTAAAGCAAACAAACAAAGGAGCTGTAGAGGTTCAAGCTGCAGTCCCGAAGTACACAAGAAGTGACTCCGTCACAGAGTCAAAGCGTTTTGGATCGCCAGATCAACAACTTGCGAAACAAGTGGATTGAGAAACAGAAAGAAGGTTTTGAGCTCATTGATAATCGAGATCGACCAAGCAAGCTCAAGACTCTTTATCAGCAGATACTGCAATTGGACGACAGCATTCAAAAACTCGTGAATAAGAAAGCTGAGACTCTCCGAGACCCAGATATTTCTTTAAAACGCAAACTTGAGAGAGAAAAATACTTTCAATATTTGAACGCAGAGTGGTTACCGTATATCCACGGAGAGACAAACATGTCAAGCCAGCAAAGCCAGTCAACTCTTCATGCTAATGAAGAGCAACCACCTGCGAATAATGTGCAGCAGTTAGCACAAAACGTTGGAATTCCAGAGTTTAACCAAAACCATGGTAACACAAGCAATGCAACGACGAATACGGTTACACGGACAATCAACCAGGATACAGAAAACGCTTCGGAAACATCTTCAGTGAAACGTCAGGTTGAAGAACGAATAAAAGAGTTTGAAATTGAATTTGAAAGAAAGTTGCAAATCGAACGAGCACAATTTGGTCGAAAGAGGTTGGATCTAGAAATGCAAATGAAAGAACTAGAGATGCAACATCAGCTTCGGGAAAAAGAGCGAGACCTAGAGCGCCAATTGCAAAGAACAGCATTGGAGAAAGATGACTTACGTTCTCAATCGACTAAGGCGCGTGACAAGTCACCTTTCAATTGGACCCCAAAAGGGAGAGATGTCTCGGAGTGGGCGAATTCGATGAACAACACGCAAACACCAATTCGACCAAGAGCTCGCTTTGACGTCAGCCCTGAACGAAATAAGCAGAGGCATTACCCATGGTACCCAAACTCTCGCGAACGCTCAGTAAGTGTTGAAGGGCGGGATATATCGCCGATAGCTGGAAGGCACTACAACACTGGACATTCCTGCAGTAGTTTACCAAAATTGAGGTTGAACAATTTTGACGGAAACCCACTGGAGTGGCCTGAGTGGTCTAGCATGTTCATAGCAACAGTAGATAAACGCACGATTCCCGACTCAGAAAAAATGAGCCATTTGAAGACTCTGCTAACAGGCAAAGCAAAATCTGCAATCTCGGGAATGGGCTATTCTGGACAGTTTTATAGTGCTGCCTGGAACATTTTAGAAAGAAAATTTGGAAGACCGCATGTAATCATAGATGCACAGCTCGAGAGCCTACGAAAAGCTAATCAAGTGAAACCTCATGATTCAACCAGCCTGATTAATTTTTCTGTTATTGTATCTAACTTCGTGAACGTGCTTAAAGAGTACAAACATATTGGTGACTTGCAATCAAGTTCGACATTGTACATGGCAGTTGATAAGCTACCACAGGTTCTTAAAGAAAAATGGTGGTTCTACGTCGATGACAAAGACGAGGACTGGCCTGACCTTATCATGTTTGAAAAATGGCTATCACGAATGGCATTCGTGCATGAAGGGTTTTCAGCGTTTAAAGGGGAACGCAAAGAAGAAGACAGACGCAACACAAATAGAGAAAAACGATTCTCGAAGACATCGAACTTCAGTGCAAGTTCAAAACTGCAAGAAACCAAGCAGATGCAAAACAACAACTGCCCACTAGCGGATGGCACTCATAAAATATGGAACTGTCCAATATTTAAGAATATGAATGTCACCGATCGCTATGCAGCAGTGAGAAAAGAACGTTTATGTTATGGATGTCTGGGGAAAGGGCATGCAATCAAAGATTGTAAAGTCCACCCGTGCGGTATAAATGGATGTACCAAAAAGCACAACAGACTGCTACACTCAGAAAACCAAATGGACGAGGGTAGTCACGCAGTTAATGTAAGCGCAGCAACAATAAACCAGAGTAACCAAGTTACTAGTTTTCTTCAAATAGTTCCTGTATCGGTTCAGAGTGGTGGTAACAGGCTGACTACCTACGCTTTCCTCGATAGTGGTTCAACAGTATCATTCATCGATCAAAGTGTTAAGGATCAACTACAAGCAAAAGGCACGGACGTTACCTTAAACATAGCTGGCATACATGGGACGCAAGATTTGAGGACAGAGAAGGTTCCTATCACAATAAAGGGACTACATTCAAAGGTGCATTCGATTGAAGCGTTTGCACACCCATCAATCTCGTTGGGAAACACAACATATGACTACAAGGAACTGAAGAACAAATTCAGACACCTGAATGTTCTCACTAACAGAACATTCAACCTGATGGAAGTAGGTATTATACTTGGACAAGATGCCTACGAAATTCAACGTCCATTGGACTATAAGATTGGAACACGAAGTGAGCCTTTCGCCGTCTTAACAGAATTAGGATGGGTAGTCAGTGGTCCCATGACAGGCAAGAAAAGTCAAAATGTTTGTCATTTTGCCTTCACAGAAGATGTGAAAGTGGCAGAAAATATCCAATCATGGTGGGACATAGAAACTTACGCTTCCAAAATAAATGTTGTAAGTCAATCAAAGAAAGAGCGACAAGCTCAGAAGTTTCTAGAGAGCACTACAAATATTACAGGCGAGCGGTACGAAGTGGGCATGCTCTGGAGTGAACCAGAACCCAATCTTCCAAACAACTACGGCTCGGCCCTTGGTCAGCTCTACTCACTGGAACGCAGATTCCAACGAGACCCAAATTTAAAAGAATTGTATCAACAGTCAATTGATACAGATGTTGAAAAGGGATTTGTGAAGATCCTTGGTAAATCGGAAGTCAAAGGCACTTTCGGAAGAGAATGGTATTTGCCACACCATCCAGTACTAAACCCCAACAAACCGGGTAAAGTTCGCCGTGTTTGCAACGCTGCAGCAAAATACAAGGACGTATGCCTAAATGGCAAGCTGTTAGCCGGACCCGATCTACTACAAGGGTTGATCGGAACAATATTCAGATTTCGAGAAGGACCAATTGCCCTAACCGCAGATATTGAATCAATGTTTCTGCAAGTGCAAGTTCCTGAACGGGATAAAAGCTGCTTGAGATTCTTGTGGAGACCAACAATGAACGAACCTGTGCAAATTTACGAGTATCAGCGTCATGTTTTCGGAGCAAAGAGTTCACCAACATGTGCCAACTACGCTCTGAAGCGAGTAGCGATCGATAACGAGGACGAGTTCCCAATTGCAGCAAAAACAATCCAAAACAACTTCTACATGGACGATTTCATCAAGTCAGTCGAAACACCTGAAGAAGCAATCAAAGTTTTCAAACAACTGCAACCTCTTCTCACAAAACATGGATTTGAACTGAAGAAGTGGATCACCAACAGCGACGTGGTAACCAACGCAATCCCAGAGGACTTAAGATCAATCAGCAAAACAAAGCAGGTTGAAGTAGAACCCAGCCAGGAAGGGTCATCAGTGCTTGGGCTTCAGTGGACGATTACCGATGATAGTCTACAGGTTTGTAGAGGTACAAGCAAAGAAGTTGAGACCCCAATCACCCAAAGGAAGATCTTATCTCTAGTTTCTTCAGTGTTTGATCCTCTTGGACTGTTTGCACCATTCAGTGTCCATATGAGACGACTCCTGAAGAGCATCTGGACCAAAAATGGACAACATTGGGACAACTCAGTGGAACCTAACGAAGAAGAAGAGTTTCTGAAATGGAAAGACCAGCTTCCAGAAGTAGCAGAAACCAGCATTGATAGAAGATACTTCAGCACAGCCAAGGACAAATGGGAACTTCATGTGTTTGCCAACGCATCTGAAGACACAATGTGCGCAGTGGCATACCTACGTTCAAAGCCCAAAGAATACTCAGCAGACTTAGCATTTGTAATCGGAAAGTGCAGAGTCGCACCGATGCAACAACTTTCCATACCACGCTTGGAACTACAAGCAGCAGTGATGGCGGTGAGACTTAAAGAACAGATAGTGAAGGAACACGAATCGAAGATTCAGAGTTGCAACTTTTGGTCAGACTCCACTACTGTTCTGCAATGGATTCATAGCTCCCACCGTAAGCAACAGGTGTTTGTTGCAAACAGAGTGGCTGAGATTTTGGACACAACTAATGTTTCACAGTGGAATCATGTGAGTGGTATTAACAATCCAGCTGACATCGGGACACGAGCGATCAATGTTGACGAACTCAAGAGAAGTGAATGGCTCACTGGGCCGGCCTGGTTGAAGCAACGAGAGAACGAATGGCCTGAACAGTTGAATTTAACTTTTGCTTCAGACGAACAAAACGACGAAATGGTCTTCTCAGCAAAGGTTCATGAGAAGAAGCCGATGATTCAGTGGGAACGATTTAGCAGTTACAATCGACTAATAAATACAATGGCATACATACAGCGTGTATTCAAAAAACACAAACCGGCAACAAAAACACTAAGTGTTAAAGAAAGAGAGGATGCACAGGCAAGCATCTTCAGACTACTGCAGCAAGAACAGTTTACTGAAGAGATGAAATCTCTCAAGGCTGAAAAGGAAATTCCAAAAAACAGCAAAATCCGCCAGTTTTCACCATTCATAGACCAGCAAGGACTTATTCGTGCTCAAGGCAGAATAGGTAAAAGTCAATTGGGCTTCGAAACAAAGCATCCAATACTGTCACATTGGAAGCACCATGTAGTTGAATTATTTTTGCGAAATGAACATAGGAATAGTCATCACGAAGGTACTGAACATGTCAGAAACATAGTTCAGCAGAAATTCTGGATCCTAGGCATACGAAATGCTTTGAGATCGATCAAAAACAAATGCATTAGATGTCGAAAGGGAAGAGCCCAAACAAAGGCACCAGTAATGGCAGAACTACCTGAAGAACGATTAGTCGCATCAACAGTGTTCTCGAATGTGGGCGTAGACTATTTCGGACCATTCACAGTAAAGATTGGTCGAAGAAACGAAAAGCGTTGGTGCTGTCTTTTCACATGCCTTACTGTACGTGCGGTACATATAGAGATTGTACCAAAACTAGACACTGATTGTTGTCTGAACGCAATTATGCGATTCATTGCACGAAGAGGCAAACCGGTCAAAATGATTAGCGATAACGGGACAAACTTCGTTGGAGCTGAAAAAGAACTGGCAGAGTATATAGCAGCATGGAACAGGGTGCGAATTGAAGAACATCTGATTCAACAAGGTATCAGATGGAAGTTCAACCCACCTGCAGCACCACACTTTGGAGGAGTGTGGGAAAGACTGGTTAGGAGTTGCAAGAAGGCAATGTACGCAGTGCTGGGCAATCGATCAGTCACGGAGGATGTTCTGTCAACCACGATGTGTCTTGTTGAAAAGACGCTAAATGCTAGACCGCTGACACAAGTCAGTTCTGATGCTACCGATTTAGAAGCTATTACTCCAAACCATTTCCTACTTGGCAACAAGAACCCTTGTTTACCGTATCTATCAGGTGCAGAGCAATTTGTTGATCATAGAAAGCTCTTCCGACAAACACAAGCTTACGCAGACCTCATCTGGGACAGATTCCGTAAAGAATACTTGCCAACGTTGAATAGTCGAAAGAAATGGCAGACCACAACGGAAAGAAGTCTTCAGCAGGGTGATCTTGTGTGGTTAGTGGAAGACAGTGACAAACGTGGATATTACAATCTGGGTCGAATAACCGAAACATTTGAAGGTTCCGACGGAGTGATTCGATCAGCGAAAATCCGAACAAAAGATGGATACTACAAGAGGCCCGTAGTGAAGCTCGCTCCACTACTTCCAACTGACGATGATGTTTTCACGAAGGAAAACAGGGCCGGCGATGTTGGAGCTGAGCTTAAGGAATAACAAGCTTGCATAGGCGGGGAAAATAGAAACAAAACATTTTCTGTTGTCTTAGTCATTTAATAGTTATAGTTATAGTTCTAGTTCTAGTTACAGTTTGTCACGTGAGAAAAAAGAGAAAAGGGGGAAATAACAAAAAGCAACACACAGAACTCAACGTAGTAGCCGCAGAAAACGGCTGAAAGTATAACTCAGCAAAATATTGCAAAAAAAATTGTCTTGAGCAGTAAATAACGTGTTACTGTGTCTTGAACTAGAAATATTCCTGAGCAGTAAATTGTTACTGTGTCTTGTATTCCAAATATTATTCTTGAGCAGTAAATTCTGTTATTGTGTCTTGCATCAACGAATTATTGGAGCTGAAATTCAACTGTCACAACCCCAACTTCTGGTATTCTCAACTTTTAATGCAACGGTAAGTACAGCAGAGCGGATATACAGTTACAAAAGCGAACTGCATAAACGAAGTATCCGGACAGATTTTGTAACCACTCAGAACGAACTGGGCGGTGTAAAACTTTCTTTGTGAAACACAAGGAGAGCAGCCGTTACATCATCCTTTCGTTCGCTTTGAAATGCAGCTCAAAACTGGATCAAGAAGAGCAGCTGGCCGAGATCTTACTTGAGCGAACGACAGCGACAGTAGCAGGGCCATTTCTGTCCATTTTTTTCTTTACAAAATTTCGAAGAAGGTGTTGTCGGGGTCCTCTCGAATTTTTGCTTGACTTAAATTTGCAACTTCAGGATTGCTTGAGAGAGCTTCATTCTTGCAACTGATTGCCTGACGTTTTACCATCAAGATGCGAAACTGAAGAATCACAATCAATACAAATTGCTTAATTTGATCCATGCACCTACGTAACATTAGTAGCTCAGAAAACGACCAAAACTCACATTTGTCCTTTAGTTGAGTAATCTTCTTGTAGTACCTTTGTCACAAAAGATTGCATTATTTGCCTCAAAGTAATTTTGTTTTCAAGCGGAAATCCCATCATCAAGGAACCATTTGTGTTGTTGAGAGTTTGGAACTTCACATGGATCAATGTCTTAGTCGCCACAGCGTCAGAGTGACAAGAGGAGGCCCCTGTATTTTGAGTATCAGAGCGAACTAAAAGCTGCAAAAACTGCTATATAATCGTCAGCTGCTTAACAAAAAGTTTATTTGGTTTAACTGAAAGGCTTTTGAAAACAATTTTTAAAATATGAGAGTTGATAGAACATTCAGCAAGATTGTCAAATACGCATTTTGTTAACTGAATAATTGCCCGTTCACCTCCCACAACAGTTTTTCCAAAATTATGTTCTACTAAAAAAAATCTCTAGCTTCACAATTTTGGACTCCCTAAAAATTTTGCCTAGAGCTTTTGCAAAATTTCATCAATAGCAATTAGACAGACGCCACCTCCATTTTTCTTCACGGTTGTTAAAGAGCAGCAACATAGAGTGCTTGCAACACAGAGTGTTCACAAATTCAAACAAAGTTTTTTGTGTTAACCCCGAATAAACGTCATTGAACCAAATGGGGAGATATGGCCACATGCCCTTTGCTCGAGCCAGCCACTGTGTGCTTTGGAAGCCTTGTAGTTGCTCATACTCTGCATTTTTGACTTAAAGTTGACTCTATGCCACAAGAGATTGAAAAATTTAGCTAATTTATACCGAAACGGAAATCTTGCAAAGAATTCAGGGTACTTTTTTATTAAAAACAGTTTCCTCTACTGACGACAGTTTCCTCTACATTTCAACCGAACAAAACATTCAACGGGAACAAAACGTAATGTTGGAAAAAGAGCATAACAAATGCACTTTTTGTTCTCAAAATACTCTTTTTTCTAATTTTTATGCTTCAATTTTTTGTGGAAACTCTTCCTGAATTGCTTTATAAACACATTTCGGGAGCACGGTACGCCCAAACTGATTTTGATTTCACCCAAATGTCATACCACCACCATCATACCAATTTTTTGTGTATTAATGTGCGTTCAAAAACTTGAATTTGATAGAGACTATCCACATTTTCCGGAAGACAACAACAGTTCAGACGAGTACAGGTAACAGTGACTCGGAAATTGCCATTGATGCCTATATGAATAGTTATAAAATTGTTGAATCAGATATTGTTGCGGTATCAAATTTTATGTTTTCAACGTATTTTTAGTCTATTGTCCGTCTTTTTGAGTTTTGTTTGAGGCAATCGGCATCATACAACAGGGACAATCGGTTTCTAAGCTATCAGTTGGTGTAGAGTTTTACTCAGCAAAATGAATATGAAGTTTGTTGCTGTAAAACGTAGTCAGTACGAACCGCATCGCATCAAGAAAGGTCACAAAAGATCCTGGAGCCAAATTAAAACACTTACAAACTGCACTTGTTTAATTTAGTCCACAGCCCCTCGAAGCAGAAAATCACGAAACCACTGTGAAAAAAAAACAAAACAATGAGATGCTTGTGCCAAGTATTTGAATTGGACCTTAAAATGATTAAAACAGTAAAAGACAAAAACAACAGGAAAAATTAAAATAAGGAGGAATTTTTAGGTTCAACTCTATTTTATCTCATTTGTGCAGTTCTTTTTTTTGTTTTAATCATTTGTCTCTTGATTTTCCAAATTTATCTTCTTTTAATCAGAGACTTTAAGCAATCACTTTTGTTCCAAATTGTCGAAAGAAACGGTAGTTGGTGTGAGAGTGTAGCTTAAACAATTTAGGTACTTAATAATGTTCACGCCTTTTTGCTTTCAATCAGCCGAAGCTTCTTTTAACATCAATAACAATAATCTTTGACTCAATAACATTCTATAAAAAACCCCGTTTTTTTGTCTCGCCTTCAGTACACTAAAGTTTCAACCCTGTGACTAAAATTGACTAGTACATATTTCAGTTTGTCAATGCTTTCTGCTCAACAACTGTTGTTTTGTTTTCGTTCATCATGCTGTTAAATATGTCGTGCAAAATTCTTATCTTTTGGTATCGCTGAAGAAAACTTCTTCCAATAAAAAGATTTTGGGAAACATTCAATTTGTTTTTGGTGTTCGGTTTAAAACTAATTTCATGAAAAATGTGACATTTTCCTAATAAACACACTTGTCCCAACTAGTAGGAGATGCTTCAACTTGTACTGAAGAGCTCACGAAAACAATATACACCATAACCAATGGTTGATGACATTATACCACAGGAGGAATTGATTAGCAGAAACAAAGGCTGAGAAAAGATTTTGGACAAATTTAACTTTGGAAATTGAAGAAGGAATATTAAGGACGTATCTCATTAATGCTTATAGTTTTTTATATTAGGTTTGTGCAAATAATTCTCATATCTGCGCAGCTAAGCAATAAGCGCAAAAAAGCGCGTGTTCTCTTGAGCAGGTTACGCCAGAAATACCATGGCTGAGTGTTTCAAACTCCTGGCTGTGAACACCGATTGGACTAAGAATTACAATTTCTCTTTGCTTGTCACTGAAAAAAAGAGCACCTTTGATTTCATTTACCGTCAAGTAGAAAATCAAGAAAATGAAAAAAAGTGTTTATTGCCGCTCTTTTATTCTAGGCTCAGGTGTTTAACATAAATGCAAAAACCTAATTTTCGTGCAATAAGAGATCCTTGAGAAAGTCCGAAAAGAGAAGCAGCTACTGGCTCCAGATTGATAGATATCCGTTGTGAAACAGAAAATTAATTTCCAGATCTGGCAAAAAAGAAGAGCGTTGTGCTGGTTGAATGCCTTCCCGTTGAAAATATACAATTTCGATGTAACCAAAGAAGATTTTAGAGATGACATTGCCCTGAGATACGGCTGGGATGAGCCGTTCGATCACATATCGAAGCAGGAAGGCTTCAGAGACAACCTGTTTTGATTTAAAAGTGTATAATCCGTTTGATAAGAGTTGCCCTAATAGCATACCCTATTCATTTAAATATTAAGAGACCATCAAAAAATTGAAGCATGATTAAAGAGTAAACGGAATCCGGAAGACCACCTACTTTCTTCTGACATTCATCTGAAAATAGAATTCAAACAGGATTATATAAACCTGTACAAAACTTAGCTGCGCGTGCTTGCTTTTCTTAGAAAACCAACCTGTCCTAATTTGTAGGAGATGCTTCTACTCGTACTGAGGAGTTCTCGCCAATAATATACACCATAAATCATAGTTCATCAAATTCTGTTAAAGGAAGAACCATTATGCAGAAACAAATAGACCAATGATAGGCTGAGGAACGTTTTTGGACATACATTACCGGGTTGCCGTTGTCTAAATTAACGCTAGCATTCATAATGCCGGGTCAAGCATGGTTTCAATAAACCCAGTAACACAATAACTTCCTCTGGAAAAATGAAAAAAAAAGAATATGAAGGAGGTAATTTTTTTAAGGCTTTGCTTTTTATATTAAGTTTGCGCAAATGTTTCTCATATCCGGGCAGCTTTGCAATAAAAGCATAATAGATCGTGTTCTCTTGAACAAGTTACACCAGAAAAAGCTCGGCTAATTGTTTCGAACGGCTGTCTGTGGGTATCGATTAAAGTGGACTATTTATTTTATTTTCTTTTTGCTTGTCAACGAAAAAAGGTAGACCACCACTGTTTTCATTTATATTTAAGTTGACTTTCAAGAAAATGAAATGTGTTCGTGGCCAATCCTTCATTCTAGGCTCAGTTGCTTAACTTGAATGCAATAACCTAATTAGCATCCATCAACAGATCCCTTAGAAAGTCTGAAAGAGAAGCCGCTACTGGCTCCAGATTGAGAGCTATCCGTTGTGAAACAGAAAATTAATTTCCAGATCTGGCAAAAAAGAAGAGCGTTGTGCTGGTTGAATGCCTTCCCGTTGAAAATATACAATTTCGATGTAACCAAAGAAGATTTTAGAGATGACATTGCCCTGAGATACGGCTGGGATGAGCCGTTCGATCACATATCGAAGCAGGAAGGCTTCAGAGACAACCTGTTTTGATTTAAAAGTGTATAATCCGTTTGATAAGAGTTGCCCTAATAGCATACCCTATTCATTTAAATATTAAGAGACCATCAAAAAATTGAAGCATGATTAAAGAGTAAACGGAATCCGGAAGACCACCTACTTTCTTCTGACATTCATCTGAAAATAGAATTCAAACAGGATTATATAAACCTGTACAAAACTTAGCTGCGCGTGCTTGCTTTTCTTAGAAAACCAACCTGTCCTAATTTGTAGGAGATGCTTCGACTCGTACTGAGGAGTTCTCGCCAATAATATACACCATAAATCATAGTTCATCAAATTCTGTTAAAGGAAGAACCATTATGCAGAAACAAATAGACCAATGATAGGCTGAGGAACGTTTTTGGACATGCATTACCGGGTTGCCGTTGTCTAAATTAACGCTCGCATTCATAATGCCGGGTCAAGCATGGTTTCAATAAACCCAGTAACACAACAACTTCCTCTGGAAAAATGAAAAAAAAAAGAATATGAGGGAGGTAATTTTTTTAATGCTTTGCTTTTTATATTAAGTTTGCGCAAATGTTTCTCATATCCGGGCAGCTATGCAATAAAAGCATAATAGATCGTGTTCTCTTGAACAAGTTACACCAGAAAAAGCTCGGCTAATTGTTTCGAACGGCTGTCTGTGGGTATCGATTAAAGTGGACTATTTATTTTATTTTCTTTTTGCTTGTCAACGAAAGAAGGTAGACCACCACTGTTTTCATTTATATTTAAGTTGACTTTCAAGAAATTGAAAATGTGTTCGTTGCCAATCCTTCATTCTAGGCTCAGTTGTTTAACTTGAATGCAATAACCTAATTAGCATCCATCAACAGATCCCTTAGAAAGTCTGAAAGAGAAGCCGCTACTGGCTCCAGATTGAGAGCTATCCGTTGTAAAATTAAAAATAATATCCTGATGTCTCAAAAAAGAAGAACGTTGTGATGGTTGAATGACTTCCCATTGACAAAATACAATTTTGATCTAACCAGAGAGAGTTTAGAGATAGCATTTCCCTCATATGCGGCTGGGAACATGTAAAATGACATGCATGTGGACGAACATTTAACAGAGCGCATGCGTTATATTATTCAAAGGTGGCAACACTCAGATCTGGAACAATGATAAACGCGATTCAATGGCCGATTTGCCAAATAAATTATCTGATGGCTTCGATGTTAAGGCCTTCACATAAAAATTGCCACAAATGATGACGCCAATCGATCCTAAATCAAGCAATTGAGCTGTTTGGTTCGCGCTTCAGCAATATTTGTTTTAAATTGAATGTGAACATTCCGTTTGCTAAGAGTTGACCTAATAGCATTCCGGACTCACATGAATATTAATATACCATCAGAACGTTAAAGCTTGATTTAAGAGTAATTGAAGTGCAGAAGGCCGCCTTCTGTTTTTGACCATCTCCTGCAATAGGGGAGTATAAGCCAGTCAGCGTCGAAAGCTGGAGGTTGGCTGCAAGAGTTTGTGAGATAAAATAGATTCATATTCAGACAGGATTACGTAAATCAGGACAAATATTGGCTCCGCTTGCTTCCTTTGTTCCATCTTCTGCGTTCATTTCGCGTGATCAAAGTAAAGGAATCCCTAAATTGACGCTTTTTTGGAGCCATAGTAGAGCAGGAGCACTTTCTCTTCTTAATCACCATATAAATTATCCAAATCTCTATATAAAACAAATTTGTTCCCTTTCATATTCCTACAGAAGCTAGTTTTTAACACCAGATGTCACTTTTTCGATGTTAATACAATGGGTGTGTGTGTTTGTGTGTGTGCGTGCGTGTGTGTGTGTGTGTGTGTGTGTGTGTGTGTGCGTGTGTATGTGTGTGCGCTTGTTTGGGTGTTTGATTGTGCATGTGTAACTGTGTATTAGTTAAATTGTCTTTCCCGAGTTAACCGACTACACTCTAAGGAAGGGGATTTTTTGTTTGACGGATTTTTACAGGCTTTGTATTACTATTCCTTGATTAACAGGTACTGGTTGTATTCTTGTTCGGGAGTTGTATTTTTATATGCTGTCTACTCAAAGCCAATTTTCCCACTACATTTTTCAATGCAGAATCTTTAATTCTAATTTTGTGCAAAATTTTTCCGCTGATAAAGATTGCCTGCCTTGTTGTTACCAAAATCTTTATAGTGTCATCCTTATTAAAGATTGTAATAGTTTAAAAAATTTGCGTGTCTTGATATTCAAAATAGTTCATTATGCTTTTTCAAAATTTATGTTTTTGATGAAAACAGTTTTTGAAAAACCTAGGGTATCTTTAAAACTTAATATTTTTTGTAGCAGTATTCCCTTAATCGTTCCCCTAACCGTGTAAACTTTTGCAATGATAAAAACATTTGCGAAATTTTTTTGCCTGTAGGTGAAACTCACTCTAAAGGCTCAGAATATATAGCACCTTTGCGCTTAGTTTTTTTCATGAAGTTTTGACTATTTTAATCGAAATAAGTGGTATCACTTGCTTTCCGTAAATTTTCTGCGTTACAGACTTATTGTTTTAAAGTTTGTATCTCCAACACCAGGTGAGGCAATTTTTTTGTTTTAACAAACATTTCTAAATGTTCCTTCGATTAAAGGGCATACTGATTTTAGGAGTCTTGTGTTTTAGGTGGCCGAAAAGACATCGTTATAAACGTTGCTCGTTTTAAGTGCAAAAATGTGGCTACGTCTTATAAGCAAAATTTTAAATTTATCTCTGGCTGAACATCAACTTATATCAAATCATCTTCAGCCATTGTTTTCGATGCTCAAATTCTGTTATTACAATTTTTACTGTCTTCGACAGTAAAGACTTTTGTGGAATGATATTGTTGAAATTGTATCCGCATAATATCATACAAAAAGAAGTAAAAGCGAAAATGGATAGAAATTGCCAGATAAATTACAATAATACTTCATCAGAGGAAGCTCCTGACAAACTTCCTCAATATTAAAGTACTGCTCGCCTTGTTAGATAAATTAGTTTCTTGATCTCTCATGTGTCAATTTTAATCCACTGCAGGTCCTTTAGAGCATTTTATGCGCCTTTGGACCAATTTTTTTCCCTCTGGTTCTTTTTGTTTTATTATTCACTTCTTGTGGCTTTTTCTCCGGATTAGGAATTTTCGTTTCCTACTTACTTTTCTGTATTCTCCTTAGTCCTCAAAGAGGATTCGCTTAAATCCGTGGAAACTATGGCTGCCTCTTATAGCACTTTAGTAGTTTTATAATCTTATTTCGTACCTTCATTCTCAAAGGTTCCATCCGCTAAAATTGCAGGTTTTCGGACTTCTCCCTTTCCGGTTGTTCTGTTGGTTTTAGATTTTTTCACTGTATTTGAAAAAATTTTTTTCAATTATATCATCTTTGTTTGAGTTATCCCAATAAATATCTTCCTCCTCTTCCATTGTTAAATTTTCTTTTGCATTAAGACCAAGGACAAACTGCTTTTCTTGTGTTTCATGTTATTCTAATCGTCATATAGGACCTTAAAAACATTCTTTGTCTATTTGTCTTTCACCTTAAAATTTAAACTGTTTAAGGCTTCCTCAATGGTTTTTGGTCATCTATAGAAAGAAGTGATTTCTGGTGTATCTCTGGTTGGATTAAAAATTAACACTTCTTTTCTCATTTTGTAGCGTGGTCCATATTCTGGCGTTCTGGGTCGACATCGATAAACTCTTGCGTTTCCAGCAGCTGTTGTTTCATTTTGGAAAAATGTCTTTTCGTGTCGAATGTATTGCGGTCTGTGGTGTGCTATAAACATATTCTATAGGTAGTAATAGTGGCAAATTCAATACAACAAAACCACATATGCTGGGCTGTGTTTTGGTAAACTACGGATTGTCAATTGGTAGGCCAACATCGCTTGAGGGACAAGTTTTGTCCCCTCTTTTTGTTATTGGGCTATTTATTTGAAGAAGCATCCTTCAATTGTTTCGTTGGATATTTCAATCATATCTTTCAATTGTAGGTGGTAAGATGTTGTTGATGTCCTTGGGGGTCTTAGTTCACTAAAAAGACTACGAAATAATTTCGACTTGAAAATTCGACTTTTGGTTACTGGGCATTGTTCAACAAACGCTCTTGCCACGGTTTTTGCCTGTTGCTTGGGTAGAGCTACGCCTTCATACCAATGTGTTGCATTGATATCCGATAAGCAATATACATGAAAACCTGAGCGCGAAGTGGACCCATTATATTGAGAAATACTTGCCAAGATGAATGACTAGGCTTCTGTTTTGCGAGCTAATGTTGATTTTTAATTTTTGTGCCTCTCTTTTTTAGGTACGCGTCGCAACGTTCTATCCAATATCTTACGGTCCTTCTCATACACGGCCAATGAAATTCTTTGCAAGCCCTTTATTGTGTTTTCTCCTTCCCAAAGTGACCTGCACTAGGAAAGCACTACAACATTTCAAGCGCGCGGGACACTCCGACGGTACCAGTATTTGGTAAACAGTTTGATAGTTAGGACCGTTTGGTGTTGTTGAAACGAAATCCTTTCTGCGAGACAATGATTTGTATACTGAATCCTGTACTTCCGTAACTCCTTGGAAGCTCGATTTTTCATTCTTCTTGGTTCTGGTTTTTTTATGTTCCATGAGAAGACTTCATTGACTAGATTGTGATTTGGCTGCGAATCTCGCAATTTCATCATCCTCAGTATGAGTGATTGCCAACCTCGACTCCAACAGCGGAAGTTGTATTGCTCTGCGTTAATCGCAGTAGCATTAGTAAAAGCCGTTTGATCCTCATTTTCTTTGTTTTTTTGCGGCATACAGTCATCGTGTGGAATTTTTTTCTGCTCTATGCTTGGTTTCAAAATTAAACAGCACAAGTTTGTCTTTTCATCTTGCGCATCATGATGTCTGAACCTTCAAAACTGTTGATCCATACAATAGCTCTTTGGTCCTATAAGCAAAAAATGTTGATAAAGTAAATAGTTCACAAAATGATGCGTAAAATGATCACTTGGATTAGTTCTTGTTAATTTGCTTAGTAGTTGCGTTGGCTTTTATTCAGAATTTTGTTAGCATATGCAATAATTCTACCTTTGGCTCTCTGATTTTGTGTGAGAATTACTCCAATGCATGTTCGCGAAGCATTCGTAATTTTTGAATACGGATCCGTATCATTTGGGTCTCTTAGAAATCGGTCTCTCTAGAAAAGCTTTTTCTTTAATTCGGTTAGACCACTTTTGCACTCTGTACCCGCTTTATATTTATCTGATTTTTTTAGTAACCTGTAAAGAAGTTCTGCTGTTTTTCTGAATCTCGTAATGAATTTTTGACAATAGTCGACAAGGCCTACCAAAACCCGGATCACCTCCAGAGATGATGGTTCTTTCATTCTCTTTACCGTTCTTTTTTTTCGGGTTGATCTCGACAAAACTTTTGCGTATAATGCTTCTCAGGCACGCTTTTAGAGAAAATTGCCTTTTCGATCATTTACCGTTTAAATCATTTTCCGCTAATCGTTGGACAACCAGTTTTAATTCTTTCAGATGTTCATTGAATTTGTTCATGGACGTTCATGGATAGCGTCATCTAAGTAAACTAGATCTATTTTTCAAGAGACGCCAGCAACAAATAATTCCAATGGGCTTTCAAAATCTCCTGGCGCAGAAACTAATCCGTTAGGATATATTTCCCATTTATGCAGTCTTATAGGTGTCGTAAAAGCTGTTGAAAATTGACTCTCTTTGATGTCCATTTTGATGTACCTTTTATTTCACCGTAACAGCGAGCATGCTTTCTAAATTTCTTTGATTAGACCATGACAGTCTACAAATAATTGATAGGTTTCTTCTTCTTTAGTACCAGTTATGATGATGCTGCCCAGATGGAGAGTGTTTGTTCGACTAAGTCATCTCTCTCCAAATCTTCAACAATCTTATTTATTGCTTTCTGATTCTCAAATCTCATGCTGCCATATCTACGGTTATATGTAGGAGCATCTTTTTTTTCAATTTTTTAAATGATTAATTCGTTGGGACAAAACCCTTTGTTTGAATTTTACGAAAATATTATATCATTCCTAATTCACAGAGCAATTTCATTGAACTCGGCTTTACATGCTTCTCAAAATCAAATTCATCTCCTGATTTTTCATTTATATGGGGTTTGTTTTGCTGTACTTTTGAAACTTCTCAATGTTTTTATCATATGCGCTTCTGGCATATTTTTATAAATTTTCCGTGTTCAGAAGTTGAGTTTAAAACTCGAGCCCATTTGACATCAACAACCATGTCATTTATCGATCTGGCTATTGATAAATCTGATCAAATCTGATTTGTCTGCGAATTCTTTTATGGAATCGACAATAATATCTGCTTGTTGTGTTTTGCTACCATTTTTTCATCAACCAAATCCAATCAATTAAAATTTCGCATTAAGAAGCTATTTCATCACCTTCCGCTGAAATTAAAAACCGGTTTTCGCTGATTCGCTGTGATGTGAATAAATTCAATTTTTCCCAATTTTCCCGCAAAGTAGTTCATTTTTTCTTGTGTTCAAAGTATAAACAAAGCTGTATACATACTATATGCCTAACAAACAAGGCGTTATTGGTATTCAACTGTTTTTTGTTCAGATGTAAATTTTTGGTGTTAACTTTAGACAGCAGTTATCCACATTGCATGCAATTCCGGTTGTTGGAAGTTATCAATATCTTTATTGCAGATTCTGATCTGGTTATGTACTCCCAGTTGCCTATATAGTGTGTCGCTTAAAAAATAAATATTACATCACTGTCAACTAAGACCAATATCACTTTGTGTGTACCCATTAATTTTTGCAAACAATACTTCCACTGCGCTGATCCCGCAGCGAAATTTTTTTTTGCCCGTTGGAAGTGCAGCCCTGCCATCTTCAGCTAGTTCTCGTTTAAGCACGTACAATTTTGTTTTCAATGATTTGGGCTCACCTTAAAAAATCCTGAATGCACTGAATGCATGGTTTTGTTGACAGCAAAAGCGACATTTTTTTCTCAAAACTCTCTGCTGCCTCTGACTGCTCAGGAAAACTGCTGTGTGACCGATCTTGACTTCTCTTCTCTTTGCGCTTCCTGATAATGGCGATTGTGCCCTACTGTCCTAAACGTTTCGTATATTCACAGCGCTGCGTCTGGTATAGCTATTATAATTCCGTTTCTATCTCCGCTTTCTTTTGAACCTCGCGCAGCACCGCAGGAAATTTTTTTGTCCGCGACAAAACTTTCCAGTTATTTTTATCGTTATGGTAAAAAATCCGCAAAATTCGCCTTAAATTCTTCATTCAAATAACTAACTGAGAGTCTTAATTCGACTGGAGGGCAGAAAACAGCTGCTCATTATCGTCCTCCTCAAGTCTCGCCTACTTATATATGTAGTGCTTTTGCTATTCTTTTGTTCAAAGTCATATCCATTTTGCCTATGTTCTTTCTCATGTCGAGCTGCACCTGACTATTTTCTATGCCTTGGAGGAATCTCCTCAAACTAGGTGTTCTCTCATCTCAGTAGACTCTTGGGGGTACGCTTTTAAGCTAAATTTTGCAAATCAACGGGAAAATCTGTTAATTTTTCAGCAAACGGGGAGATTCTCTGAGCTAACCTACTCGGAACACTATTGTTTTCTCAATATAATGATATCTCAAAGCTTTAAAAGTCTCAACATAGCTCTTCTCATTGTCCTCTGAACGTTTACCATAGAACTCATTAGCCGAAATTTGTAAATTTAACACAATATAAATCGGCCGTTATCAATTTCAGTCTTGGCACCGTTTACTGATACTTTGACAGTTTTGAATTTGTGACAAGGACTCCAGTTAATTGTAACAAAACTTTCTAAATCATTTGATTCTGTGAAGGGTTCAACTATCAGTGTTTTGAGGGGTTCAGCGACATCCTTGTTTTATTTAAACGCTTTTGTTTTTCAATGTAATTCAGTAATTCCCTTTAAAGCTGGAAACTAATTTTGACACTCAAGTTCAACAATTATGAAATCTTATTAACCGTTTCTTTCATTCCTGAAGGAGTAAAGAACACTAAAGTTTAAATTTTTTGTTTAGTCAAAACAGCTCAAACAAAAATACAGCCAATTTTTAACGCTAATTTATTACCAAAAAAAAATTTGTTTGATTGCACTTATGTTATTCAAATTGTTAGGGAGTACTCACCAAAAAAGTTTACGAGTGCAGTTCTTCTTGTGAATCCCGACATCAATCCACACTTCCTCTTCCTGGTTGTGAGGTTGAGACATCAAACTTGAGTTAATATCAATTTTCAGCAAAAAAAAAGAATTGAATGAGGTCTTCGATCAAAAGAAATCAAATGTTGGTTTCCAATTTACATCTAATCAATGTTGCAACACTAGCAGCCAATCCCTGCGCAATTTTTTAAATATGTTTTTAATTGAACATTGTACTTTGTGAAAACACACAGAAGAAGTTTAATTTTTTAACCGGTTATGCGGAAAATAAAATTGTTAAACTAAATTCGATATATTCTTCAGCTCCGATAAAGGATTGTTGATCATTGAAAGAATGACATTCTTACTTTGGTCAGTGCCAATTATCGGTTTATCACATTGGCAAACTAACAACGCTATTTCAGTTTTGTTAAAAAGTTGCTCAAAGCCTGAGCTCTGTCTGATCAAATGTCTATTTTGTTTTCTTGGCACCTATCAAAGGTACACCTCTCCGACCTGTTTTGTCGATACCTGGTAGTTCCTACGAAAGTTGAACAAATTTCTGGCACAGTCGTTCTTTAAACTACTGGGCGCAAACATTGAAACCAGCACGCAAGATGCTAGAAACACTTTAGAGCCACCCTCTCTTGCGGATAACAAGCAGATAAGATCTCTTGAAGTAAAAAAACTGAACACCAAAGTGCCGGTTGGAGAGGCTATAGAAATTTCTCTAATAGAACTCTATTCAAGCATTCTAGCTCCAGAGAATTTGTGACAAGGACTCCAGTTAATTGCAACATAACTTTCTAAATCATTTGATTCTGTGAAGGGTTCAACTATCAGTGTTTTGAGGGGTTCAGCGACATCCTTGTTTTATTTAAACGCTTTTGTTTTTCAATGTAATTCAGTAATTCCCTTTGAAGCTGAAAACTAATTTTGACACTCAAGTTCAACAATTTTGAAATCTTATTGACCGTTTCTTTCATTCCTGAAGGAGTAAAGAACACTAAAGGTTAAATATTTTGTTTAGTCAAAACAGCTCAAACAAAAATACAGCCAATTTTTAACGCTAATTTATTACCAAAAAAATTTGTTTGATTGCACTTATGTTATTCATATTAGTAGGGAGTACTCACCAAAAAATATTACGAGTGCAGTTCTTCTTGAGAATCCCGACATCAATCCACACTTCCTCTTCCTGGTTGTGAGGTTGAGACATCAAACTTGAGTTAATACCAATTTTCAACAAAAAAAGAATTGAATGAGGTCTACGATCAATAGAAATCAAGTGTTGGTTTCCAATTTACATCTAATCAATGTTGCAACACCAGCAGCCAATCCCTGCGCAATTTTTTAAATATGGTTTTAATTGAACATGGTACTTTGTGAAAATACACAGAAGAAGTTTAATTTTAAGCGGGTTATGCAGAAGATAAAATTTTTAAACTAAATTCGATATATTCTTCAGCTCGGATAAAGGATTGGTGATCATTGAAAGAATGACATTCTTACTTTGGTCAGTGCCAATTATCGGTTTATCACAGTGGCAAACTAACAGCGCTATTTCAGTTTTGTTAAAATGTTGCTCAAAGCCTGAGCTCTGTCTGATCAAATGTCTATTTTGTTTTCTTGGCACCTATCAAAGGTACACCTCTCCGACCTGTTTTGTCGATACTTGGTAGTTCTTACGAAAACTTGAACAAATTTCTGGCACAGTCGTTCTTTAAACTACTGGGCGCAAACATTGAAACCAGCACGCAAGATGCTAGAAACACTTTAGAGCCACCCTCTCTTGCAGATAGCAAGCAGATAGTATCTCTTGAAGTAAAAAAACTGAACACCAAAGTGCCGGTTGGAGAGGCTATAGAAATTTCTCTAATAGAACGCTATTCAAGCATTCTAGCTCCAGAGATTTCTAGGTCCGCGATCAAATGTTTATTAAGGCTAGTTTGGACAAATAATTATTTCAAATGTAACGGGATCTAGTGTGTACAATGAGATGTTTTTCCGGGAAAATTTGTAGAATGTGAGTCATACAAAAACTAGTTTCATGCAAAATGCCAAAACAAAACAAATGAGGGATAGGCCATTATGAAGGATGTTTAGATTTTGTTTGTACGTATTGCAGCAATCAGCAGAGAGAGAGGCAGATTGTGGGGAAAAATTTTTCAAAATGTATGTGAATGACACCATCTGCACAGCTCGTCATTACACAAAAACTTGCAAATTATCTTACAAAAAGTGAACACGTATAAGGATTTGGTTTTTTTCAGATCAACTTAAACGTGAGCAGGGAAAACAAAATTACCTGCCATTGGCATCCACTGATAGAGGAATAAAACTGATTTTTCCAGAAGTGCACCACTTCAGCATAAGAAACATGTGTTTCAAGGGACAGTCTGCAGTGTTTTTAACACAACATCTGTTTGGTTGTCTTTAGATTAGGCGCTTGAAAATAACAAGACAGGCTGGACCAAAAATCAATATCCAGATTTTTGGTCTTCAAAGAAACAGTGGAGCAGACCTTAGAAAAGATAATAAATGGCATTAAAGATCAATTGAAAACTGTGAAAGAAACTTGAAGAAACTATGTGACTTGCAAGTGGTAATCATAACGCAAAATATAATATCATGCCTCCCACACTAAAATCATCCTTCGATAAAAGCTTAATTCCATAGTGGTATGTGAGATAAATTTTAATGGATGCAGATGTTGGGCAGACAAGCTTGTATGTTGCAACTAGGATATCAGACCATCAAATGATGAATTCACAGGTGGGCCAACATCTTGTTGGATGGTTTGGCTACACGAATGACATTGAATGCAAAATTCGGGATGCTTGTCGTACAGTAGAGAAACTCATGACCATCGAAGCAATATACGTCGGCAATTTGAAGCGGGAACTAAACACACACGATGAATATAGGGGGCGGGAACTCATGCTAAAATATTAGGTTAAATCATAATTTTATTGAGTTGGAAAATAAAAATAGGCCAAAAAATGCTTGGTGCACGACAAAACACAATTTTCAGCACTTTCAAAAGGGGATGCTTGGGCTTAGGGCAAAATCAGAATTATTCGAGAAAAACGAAAACATGGTCAAAATTGAAAAATTAGGAATAGGCATATCTTTAAAGAAATCAATAACAGCTATAAAAATGAGTTGTAAATGGGATAAATAAAGTACAAGCGGCAAATTTCTATTAAATTTTTTAATATAGTTCTTAGAATTGTTTAAATTGTTGTCTCAGACAAATGTAAATACATATTCGTTTTTTCTTTAACAATTGTGAATCAGTTTTAATCTGACGGTGAACGTAAATTCGAAAGCGTTTGTTTTAAATATTAGAATTAGTTATAATTTGGCAACTTTTTTGTCTATATCTACCTTGTTTCGGCCATAAATCAGGTAATAAAATATGTTTTAAAATAAACATTTGACTGTGAAGTCAAATCTTTTTGGGTTTTTCCTACTATAACCGCCTCCCCTCAATGAAAGTATAGACCCCCATTATGATATAATTAACACGATTGGGGAGGAGCGTATATGTTATCTCATGACCGAACTTTGGGCCCTATAGTGGGAAACACTTCTTTTTATATACATATAACACTCACACTTTGAACTAATAAATCAATAGTAGTAGTAGTAGTAGTAGTAGTAGTAGTAGTAGTAGTAGTAGTAGTAGTAGTAGTAGTAGTAGTAGTAGTAGTAGTAATAGTAGTAGTAGTAGTAGTAGTAGTAGTAGTAGTAGTAGTAGTAGTAGTAGTAGTAGTAGTAGTAGTAGTAGTAGTAGTAGTAGTAGTAGTAGTAGTAGTAGTAGTAGTAGTAGTAGTAGTAGTAGTAGTAGTATTAGTAGTAGTAGTAGTAGTAGTAGTAGTAGTAGTAGTAGTAGTAGTAGAAGTAGTAGTAGTAGTAGCAGTAGTAGTAGTAGTAGTAGTAGTAGTAGTAGTATTGGTAGTAGTAGTAGTAGTAGAAGTAGTAGTAGTAGTAGCAGTAGTAGTAGCAGTAGTAGTAGTAGTATTAGTAGTAGTAGTAGTAGTAGTAGTAGTAGTAGTAGTAGTAGTAGTAGTAGTAGTAGTAATAGTAGTAGTAGAAGTAGTAGTTGTAGTAGTAGTAAGAGTAGTAGTAGTAGTAGTAGTAGTAGTAATAATAGTAGTAGTATTAGTAGTAGTAGTAGTAGTAGTAGTAGTAGTAGTAGTAGTAGTAGTAGTAGTAGTTAGTAGTAGTAGTAGTAGTAGTAGTAGTAGTATTAGTAGTAGTAGTAGTAGTAGTAGTAGTAGTAGTAGTAGTAGTAGTAGTAGTAGTAGTAGTAGTAGTAGTAGTAGTAGTAGTAGTATTGTAGAAGGCTTCTGGAATTATTCCCCGGGTGGTTCACACCCTTATTCTTCAGTTAGATGAGTTTGTGTGGATGTTACAGTCCGTACATCAGCAGTAAACTCTCCAGATACAGGGTTCGTTTTCCACAAAACGTTTCCTAAAGAATCGCGTGTAGATTTTGGTTATCCTTTCTTTTCTTTTTGATCTGCTCCTTAAATCTGTTATTCTACAAAAAATGTTGCATAATATTGCCGCTCTCATCCAAAGATTTTCATCGCTTTTACATAGTCTTGCAACAATAACTTCATGTGTGCCTTGTCTTGTTTTTTTTTCATTTGTGTTGTATTTAATAAACTGATTTATATTTATGATGCATTCGCCGTTGGCAATATTACAGTAAAGTAAGAGACTGTGGAGGTCTAAGTACATCGCAAGAGCTAGAATATTCAGATTCAGAAGCCTGTTTTTGTAGTCGATGGAGTTTCCAAGGATCCATTTTGTTGCATTTTTCTGTAGTTTCTCTAGCAACACAAGATCCCTTTTGTTAGGGTGCCATAACTCGCTCGAGTATGATATAATGGGGACAGCATAGCCTTTATACGCATTTATTTTGTTAATGACTGTCGTTTTGTTTGATATGTTTCTTCTAGGTACCAGAGTGCTCGCATTGCTTTGGAAAAACGTCTATTTGCGTTCGCTGTCCAGGTGAGATTTTCCGTGACTACGACGCCTGAATTTTTTTGACTGTTCCCGGGTCTAACGATTTGGTCACACATTTTATCTGGTCCTTTTTTCTTGATAAAAAGTATGCTACATTTGTCTTCGTGAAGGAACATTTCGTTTTCTAGGCACCAGAAATGTAGTTTGTCCAAATTTTTTTCGAGCGAAATATAGTTGATACTGATCAGTTGGTAGTCGTCGGCATATCCATATGTAAGTCTATTATCTATCAATTTTGGGAGGTCATTTATATAGGCAAGAAACAGTAGTGGCCCAAGTAGGGACCATTGAGAGACCCCGCTTGTAACTATTAAAAATCTAGAAAAAATTGTTTTAAGATCAAGTTTCCTATTCCGTCCAGACCTTTGCTTTTACTGATGTCCAATTTCTGTAATATAAGGCTAATCAGATCTCTTGTTCATGGTTTTATGTTATGACTTTTTTAGGGAATTGTTGGTTGGTTTTCTTGGTTTTCGAGCTAAACACGTTATGGAAACACTGGTTGAATAATTCGGTTTTGTTCAAGTCGTCTGTTGCTCTGTTTTGGCCATGAGAAATTTCGCTCTAATACGGTGGTGCTTTTTTTAACTGACCTTAGAAAACCTTGCTATTTTGCTGAACCTTTTGGAGCTGAACACTTCAGTTTCACAACTCAGTTGATCTTCTGTCGTTCTATTAGATAATTCATCATTCAAAAGAATGATTTTAGATAGTGTTGCTTGGTTGTTCTTTTTTCTGCTTTTGCGATGCATTGTGTCTAATTTTTTGATAATATGTGACGTTTATTTAGAGATCCAAGAAGGCAGGTTTGCTCTGTGAGTTGTCATTTTTGGTACGTCTTTTTTCAATAATTTGTTGAACCAGTGGTACCACTGATTCATGAGCTCGTCAATATTACTATAGCAGTACGGCTGAAAGGGTCTCTCTTAAATTATCTCGTTTAGTTTTTGCAAATCGACTTTGTTTAGAGCAATATTCGCCAATCTATTTGTTTCTGATTTGTCGACAGAGAAAAAAAATTTGTTCGGAATGGGTAATGGTCTGAGCACTTAGCGTTGTTATTTTGTATTGGTTGCCTAGAGTTTTATCAATAATAGACTCTATCCAGATCTTGGGCTCGTTTACCAAAAAACACATCTAGTTGCTTAATATTACCCGTTAGGTCTCTGAAATCAAATAATTGTTCAAAGTAAAGTTCAGTTAAGAGGCTTATATAGTCATTTTCATACTCATCGCTTGAATGCATTGTTTTCTAGTCGGTGCTTACAAAATTAACATCACCTGTAACTTTTATTGATTTGGAATCCATAGAATTTGGTTTGTTTGTCACATGATTAAGAAATTGCTGGAATGTGTTGAGGTTCCATCTGTAGGGACTGCTTTGGTGGATTAGAAATACATGCGATTATATAGGAAGAGTTACTTGAATATGTAAATTACAACGGTGTACGAATTTGGGACTCTGTGTCTTTTGCATTCAGGGTTTCTTTGACAGCAACATGAACGCCTCTGTGTTTGGTGTTCCCGTCATCATATAGTTATTCTTTTCGAAAAATTACCTAACATTTTAAAAATAGAGCTTCGTTCGGGACTGCGTCAGTGAGCCAGTTTTCATACATAGTAAAGAGTTCGCGAGACAGCATCTCCGTGTGAGCTCCAGATTGCTTTGGACATTAAAAGTAACAGTTGTAATCTCAGCTTTGTTCAGTTGATTTAGTCAATCCTCCCAATCTTCAACTCAGTCATTGTTGACTTTCCTAAAGAGCTTAAGATTTTGGATCTTTATTTCACTTCTGTTAGTATTGCCCATTTGGAGCAGTTCGGGTCTTCTTCTCAGTTGTTTGTTTTCAATTTGTAGTTCTTCAGGTGTGAATTCTTTGCAAATGTAGACCTCTTTATTATAGTTCCGCATTTTTGATAGAGACATTAGTAAGATTAGTTTGTCCCAGCTGTTAGCGAGTTTGATAAGGATTGGTCTACATTTGCTCTGTTTGTATGTGCCAAGTCGACAGCAGTCGTTGATTTGGGTGTTACTGTTCAGGAAGCTCGTTATTGCATTTACTTCTGACTTGTCTGACTCAGCCTTTTTTGTCGGGTCCTCATTTTTGCTTTCTTCAACTCCTCGGAACCTTACTTCATTGTCTTCAACTAACAGCTTGTTTTGGACCTACTTTTTTCAGTTGGAAGTTTTAGTGGTTCTCCCGTTGGTACGGCTAATACCTTAAGCTTTTCATTATCTTTCTCTCAATTGTTTCGTTGACCACACTTTTGAAAACTGATTGTCAGCTCTCTATTTGTTGCTTTTGTGATTATTCACTGCCTCAATAATGATATCTCTTTTATTCAGAGAGACATTTTGGTTGCAGAGGAGAAAGGTGATAATATTTAATTCTTGTGGAGCAGCTATGAATTGTTCGCTCATTTTTGTACATTTGGATTTCACATACATTGTCTTTTCACAAGATATGCACCCAAAGACGGCTTGATTTTTATTTATGTTGTATGCGCATGTTTCGCATTCCATTGTGAGTGTTTCTGATTGCTCATTCTGCGGTTTTCCAGCATGTGGGCCTATTGTTTAAATTTAAGATTTTCTCAAAATTTAAAATTAAAAAAACAGAGAAAAAACAAACAATGTCCTGTAGAGCCCAAATGCGCACTCTCGGAGTTTTTCTTTTATTTACAAAAATTGAGACTGGGGGTAGCGTTTTCAGACAATTCACTACTGCAACCGAAAAAGGCAACCTTGGATCACTGTGCGAAACTGCCGCACTTGCACGTAACTGCACATTTTATGTGCTCGGATGGCCTCTGCTGTCAGTTGCGATTGAGTAGTTTTCGTATAGTATTTTGTTTTTTAAGATTTTCGTTAAGGCCGAAAATGTTCAGGTGCACCCCGTCATCGTCAAAATGATGTACGTTGCTGTATAGTTCGTGCAATATCGCGTTGCGACTCAGGGATTGAATCAGACTGTTTGTAGCGACTGTACGCTTTGTCGATTTGCCTCGAGGTGTTTTTTCAATAACAAAAACTTTTGCTACTAGCACTAATGCGTTTGCAAGCTTTCTGTGTTCCTCAGCAACGTCGATTGGCTCTTTAGCCGTAAGTCGGTCGCCGTATAATAAATCGTTACCACCGATGAATAAAACGATTGTTTTGTAAACGTCTTTTTCATGGGCTAATATAATCGGAAGCGTGTCGTATTTGTGCTCCGGGGAGTGATAAAATGTTGAAATTTGGAAAAAATAGGTTTTTCGCTGGTGAGTAAGCTATTAATAAATTCCTCTGGGTTGATGTCTTCAATGTGTGGAACCTCATCGGATTGCACCCGTCTAAGCTAGGAAGGGACGGGTCTTGGAAATTATCGGAATATGCGTTAGAACCCAATCGGGCACTCTTGGACACGAAAAAAGCTCGTTTGTGTTCCTAGCTACAGTAAATCTGAAATCACACGATTTGAAAAGGGGAAATGATCAATTTATTAAGTCCCGGTATTTATCACGTGTATTTACTAACGGTTTTGAATTGCTGATATAGATTGCTTCATTTGTCATTAGTTTTTCAAACCGGCAAAATGCGTCGAATATGTCCCAATTAAACTTATGCGATGTACCACAACATTCAACGATGTCCTACCGTTGAGTCTTTCTTTTGATGTTCTGAAATTCTAGTGGTATCATGCCGCTAGATTGGCCAGTTGCATGTTACAACTGGTGCTAGGACAATAAATCCAAAGACAACAGATTGAAAGGGAAAATTGGGACAATAGATTGAAAATTAAATTGTTCGATTTGCGTATTGGCCAATCAGATTTGAGCGCTCATTTATTATACAGCATATAACATGTTCTGTTGTGATATTTTGTTCGGTTGTGATAGCTTCATATTAAGTCCCACGGGCCGCTAAGGTATGGCTCGCGAGGCATGGCCATAATGTGGTCATTATATTTCAGCTCGAAAAAACTCTTAATTTCAACCAATAAGAATAGATTGATTTTCGGTCTATTGTCCCAATTTTTCTGTTCTCGATCTTGTTCTTTCGATCTATTGTCTGGTCGCCGTTATAACTACATGCCGCCAGAAATGGATTTGTATCCATTACATTTAACTTTATATACCACAACCGATTTCGAATCTCTATCAGAAGGTGAGCACGCAAGTTCTTAAATTTCTCGTTGTGAAAATGATTTGAACAGCACACAAATGATGTTTCCTCTGTATTGGACTAAAAACCTTTGCTTATGCCCATTTTTAAGACGATTGTTTGCGTTGAGATTTTGTTCTTTCGGGAAGTTCTGCTGTAAGGATTTTTATTCAACGTCTTTTTAACAACACCGGATGACCACTCTGTTTTTGTTCCAGGTCTTGATTGTTTTGTCTCTCCTGATAAAAGCCACAAAAGATTTCTATTCATGGCATGTAAAATGCAATGTATGAAGTCCCTTGACTCATATTTTTCTTAATTAACGGTGCATAGCCTAATTGTTGTGATAAACTTATTAAATAGTTTCAGATATAATTGAATGTCAGGGTAGCCGTGGTTGCCCCTTTTGTAATGTTGATTGTTGGAGCTAGCTCACTGCATCATTCTCTGGAAAAGTGGGATAACATTCGAAAACGACTCAGAGGGAAGGTCATCTCGAAACCAGGATACAATCTACATCCAAAGGCTAAAGATAAAGACAAGATAATACAAAATCGATTGCGATACGTTGAAAAAAACACCAAAATTATATTGTGGCACGATATTATCAATAATACGGTAACAAGCCCGACAAGCGATAATAGAACACCCCTCAACGGTGATCAATTAAAAGTTGAAATTGAACGTCTACAACAAAAAGTTGATATAGTTGGAGTTGTTTATTGTGTCAGAGAAGGCGCTCCTGAAGTCTACAACAAATTGAAAGAAACTGAGATACCAGTGTTGCATATAGTCAAGAATCTCTTATCTCGCCGAAAGCAAAAGGATATGAAGGTGTTGAAAAAGTACAGTAAGCTTCACTTGGATCCATTTCTCGAATTGAAAACGCTCTTCTCAATCGTACGAAACATCGGTGATTTGAAGCGAATTTGCAAAAAGAAAAATAGCAAACCCCAAAAACAACGAAAGAAAATTCCGCCAACAAATAATCAACTTTGCGGTTAGTTTAAGTTCTGTGAAGTTCCTAGAGATTAAGTTCCGTGGTCCGGATCAGAACTTTTAACCTGAAGTCCCAGTCGTTAAGATTATTTTTTGAGAAATTCCTAGCAATTAAGATCCTTGGTATTGCTCAGAAAATAATATAACACGAAATAGGGAAAAATTGTAAAACTTGCAAGAAGACCGTTAACGCGAACGAAAAGAGTTATACTGGTGTGGCATGTAATTGTAACACGCATCTGACTCCTGAATGTACAGCTCTTTCTCCAGCTGCAATTACTGGCATTAAAGAGCTTGGTATGAATGCCATGCTACTCTGCAATGATTGTGTTGAACAAAATGAAAGGGATAACGTTATTCGTTGTCGAACCCTGGCAAAAGTTGCTGAAAAAATCGATAGCTTGGATGTTGTGGAAAAACTGAAGAATATGGAAAAGCGATTAACGGACTTACTGGATGAGAAAATTGGAAATGTTACGAAAATGACATGTGACAAAGTTGAAAAAACATATGCTGCTGTCGTTGCTGTTGAAACTACTTCAGGAAAACCTAAAGGAGTTAAAACTGATGTAAACTCGAAAAGTCACAATATCAATAAATGTATAAGAATACAAGGGATACCTGAGGATCCTAATAAAACGAAAGGGGAAAATCTTGTCCCAGCAAACGATGAAGTTAACGATCTGCTCAATTCGATAGGTGCAATTGCACATGTAACGAAGACTTGGAAAATTTTGAAATGATAGAAAAAAGCCAAGGGCGATATTAGTAACCTTGACAAATGAACAGGAAACAAGAATCACTCTTGCAAAATGTCAAGAATTCTGAAATAGTTTCGTCGAAAGAAACATTTAAATGCTGCCAGCGTTGTCGAGGGATGACGCACTGAAAGAAAATCAAATGTTAAAAAAACGAAAGGAGCTGCTTGACGGAGGTGTACCTAAGGAGAAATTGAAAATTCGAAATCTTGAACTTTACAATGATGGGGTCAAAGTTCAGTTGGATGTACCGAATGCCCACTGACTAGGAGGCTTTCTCCATATCCTCCAACTAAATACAAGAAGCTCAGTAAATATCGAAAGAAGATCAAAATTCGTAAATGCAGTAATTAACTCAGATTATAATGTTCTATGTCTATGCGAAACCTGGTTGAACGATAACATTCATGACTCCGAACTCTTTCATAACGATTACAAAATTTATAGAAGTGATCGGGCCACGATTGGAGATAGAAATGCGCATGGAGGTACCCTCATTGCTGTGAAAAATACTCTGATATCGGAAAAATTAAATTCCACTCTACCCAACTCATGTGTAGCGTGTAAAATTACTCTGAATGACACTCAAGTATTTCTATATGCGTTCTACAATCCACACATATCAAGTTCATATCAATACACGATAGAGGACTTCCAACTGCTCCTGAGAAACATTCCTAAAAACAAACCAATTGCCATCTGTGGAGACCTTAATTTTCCAGAAGCAAACTGGAAGTTACTGTATAGGACCAACGAGACTGAAGGCAAAGTCATCGAAATGTTTGAGGAAAAATTGTTTCGGCAAATTATCGACTTCCCGACATGTGGAAACAACATCTTGGATACTGCTTTCTATCAAAATTGTCATCTATCCGCTGAATTAGACAAATCTTTTCCATCTATCTATAATCTAACTGACCATGAAGCTATTCGTCTATCCTTAGAAAACCCAGTTACTGAAACAAAACCATTAATACAGAACTTTAGAAGTTTTGGAAATGCTGACTATGACGCTATAAACGAGCATCTTGTTGAAAAACCGTTCCAATCAATTTGTTACATCAACATCAACAAAATGAGCGAACAATTCACAAGGTATCTTGACGGAATTTTTTATTTGTATGTCCCGAAAAGAACAAGGCATAGACAATCACTGCCACCTTGGATTTCCTGTGGTACTTCAAATCTGATTAATAAGCTGAAGACACAGAAACGTTTATTGGAGAATAAACCAATATCTTACAGAAAACAGTTGGTTCTAAAACTGGAAATCAAAGTCACTGATTCAGCTGAAGAAGACAGAGTTGTGTACCAAGAAAATTTACTGGGATCGAGAGATACAGACAGAATTTTTAAACATCTGAAAAGCCTAAACAAATCTGCCTGCCTGCCCAAAGTTTTGATGAATGATACCAAGCAAAGTTCACCTCGAAGAGAACAAGTAAATATGTTAATTCAATTTTTTCACTCCGTGTTCTCCCCAAAAACTAATTTCAGTTTGAAAGATTTAAAAGTACAGAAACCCTCTCTCACAAATTTTGACATCTCGAAGAGTACCATCAGAAATAAAATGGATGATATTGATGCCTCAAAATCCAGAGGACCGAACGGTATACCTCCGATTTTTTACGTAAAGACGAGCAAGAATCTCTGCAGTATCATGCATTCTGTCCTTCGGAACATAAAAAGGCTGCGGAAAATACCCGATAGCTGGAAAGTTGCTGCCATAACGCCTATTTTCAAAAAAGGAGACCAAAGAAAAGTTGAAAACTACCGGCCTGTCTCACTATTGAAAATTGATAGCAAGATTCTGGAAAAATGTATACACATTGCCTTGTATAATCATTTTCAAATTTTCCTATCTAAGAGTCAACATGGTTTTGTAAGGAGAAGACCTGTGCAAACAAATATGCTGCTGTTTCTTAAAAGAATATATGAAACTCTTGATCACGACCCTCAATCAGAGATTATTGCTTTCTACACTGACTTCTCAAAAGCTTTTGACAAAGTACCACATTATGAGTTAATTCAAAAATTGATTGACATTGGAGATGGAGGATGTTTGCTCGAAATTTTAATCGACTACTTGAGTGATCGACGACAATATGTGCGTGTGGACAATAACAGTTCGAGGATACTCGATATAACAAGCGGGGTACCACAGGGGTCACTCCTAGGCCCTATACTGTTCTGTATATTTATTAACGATCTTCCAGATGTTTTGATGTTTTCTGAGACCTTATCTTCGCTGATGATCTTAAAATTTTGGCTGTACAAAGAAGCTACTGGGAAGTCCAAGATGATCTACATGGGATTGAGAACTGGATAATCCAAAATAAAATGGAGCTGGCAATAGACAAGTGTGCGTATCTGAGTTTCAGAGGCAGAAATCAAGAGTACAAATTGATGGGAAAAGATTTGGCGAAATTCACGACTGTCAAGATCTTGGTATTCACGTGGCGGCTGATGTATCGTGGAAACAACATATTTGTGAAATTGGGATTATATAAATCCTTAATTCTTGCCGGTATTGCTGTATGGTTTCACGTGCTTGACTGCAGGAAGAACTGAAATTCAAATTCTGGAAAAGTTTCAAAAAAGGTAGTCCAATGGATAACGGGAAATGAAGATACAGAATACAAAAGCCAGCTTCGACTATTAAACATATTGCTATTACCAATGTTTATCCAACTTAACGATCTATTGCTGGTTTCAAAAGCTTTGAAAGAAGAGAATAGCGGCATCGAGCTACCTGAAGTACATACGAAAGAAACAAGGAACAACTAAATTTTCAAAATGACGAAAACTAGAACAGAGAAAGCGCGCAGCGAATTCACCTTTAAAACCTGTCGAATTTCAAACCGTCTAGAAAATTTAATAAACTTTAGGGAACCATCTGGACTGAAAAACCGAATATTACGTACAATGTGGAATTTTTTCGAGAAGAAATTTTCTGAGCGAAATATTTGCACTTGGCAATTGTTCTGCGATTGTCAAAACTGTAGAAACTATTGGACATTATTTTAATTTGATGACTGGGATTTTAGACCCTTCAGCACAACTGTAAATCCGCAACAACAACAACAACAACAACAACAACAACAACAACAACAACAACAACAACAACAACAACAACAACAACAACAACAACAACAACAACAACAACTACAACAACAACAATAGCTACGGAATAGCTTGTTTTAGGAGTTGTTTGGATTTTTCTTTCTTTCGGTTCGCTCCAATTATAACCTTTTATGGTATAGTTAACATAGTTGGGTAGGATTGTGCTATGAGATAAATGACCAATTACAAAAACTGCATCAAAGGATTGGAATTCACTTCCTAAATAACTAAGGGGTTTGGAAAAGTAAAAAAACCTTCCCAAAAGAATTGAAAAAATTTTATAAATCTTTTTCTGATAGTAAACAATATACAACTTATGGGTCGGTTAGTTGGAAATCTGTCAGATTTTAAAAAAAAGTTCACTAAAACACGACTCATGAATTCAACACTACCTGGTCGTGCTAAGAATTAACTTAATTTAATTTAGTTACACTTATGTACTGAAATAAATAACCACACTCCAGGCAGTATTATAACAATGGTTGGGTCTTTCCCATTATAGCCCCCCAGCTTAGTGGTCAGATAACCTATATCCCCCCAAACATGGTAATTATACCATAATGGGGGGCTATAATGGAAAAGACTCCAATGGTCAAACTCTGTTACTTTTTATTGTTGCCACCCGACCATTGTTGCCACCCAAAAAGATCTCGGAGTCGTAATGTCTCGAAATCTCTCTTGGAGCGCAAACTGCCAACTTAGAACAACCAAAGCGTGGAAAGCCTTCTACACATTAAAACGAAATGTTTCGAGCAGAACCTCAATGGAAACAAAACTGAACGCTTACATAGGATACGTAGTGCCCGTACTCACTTACGCCTCCCAAGTCTGGTACCCTTCGAAGACTGACATGAAATCAATCGAGAAGATCCAGCAAAAGGCAACAAAGTGGATATGCGGTGGAAACGACGAATACCATCAAAATACTCCCACTCTCCATGTACATGGAAGTGCACGATGTCCTCTATCTCCTCTCAATGATAGAAGGCAATTACTACGTCCCCGAAGACAAACTGCCAAAGCGAAAAGACAACGAAACAAGACAAAAGCAGGAATTTGAACTCCCCAAACACCGACTACATAAATCAGACGAAAACTTCTTCTTCAGAGCCGCAAAGCTATTCAACATCATCAGTAGGACAACGGAGACGCCAATGACAAAGAAACTTCTGACAGAGATGTACCAAAACTATTCCACAGAAGCTATAACGAACTCGACAGCTGCACTTGGAGACTTCTGTGGAATCTGCAATCCAATGAAAAAACTCGTGCCAAACGAAAACTGAAGGTTTCCACACCCGAGGGCTCCGACCCTAAAGACTCTCCTACTACTACTACTACTACTACTACTACTACTACTACTACTACTACTACTACTACTACTACTACTACTACTACTACTACTACTACTACTACTACTACTACTACTACTACTGCTACTACTACTACTACTTATGAATGTTATGATTAATAAAGTCTTTTTTTATGACCACAAAGCGGCAGGATATAATAAGAAAGACCTTAGTTTTGGTATTTTTTCGCTGTTTAACTAAATATCCAACTGCTTGTATATATTATACATTGTCAAATTAAAGCGTCTTTTCTTCACGCTCGATATCTTTTAAAGTAGTAGTAGTAGTAGTAGTAGTAGTAGTAGTAGTAGTAGTTCAGGCTTCTGCAATGCACGGGTTGAAGCACCCTTGTTGATCGTTATAAATGAGATATTTTTGAAATGGGGTTACAGTTTTTGCACAGGCAGCAAATTCTCCAAGTGCACATGTCAATTTCGTGAAAACTTCTAAATAAGAATTTCCAATAAATGTCGCTGATCCGATATTTTAAATTTTTGTTGTCTGTAAAGTTTGTCTGTTTGACAATATTATAGAGATAGGCTGTTCTCGACCAGAAATTTTCGTCGCTTTTGAATAATCGTTATTTCGTAAGTTATTTCACATTTCGCGCCTTGTCTCGTCCGATTATTGTTGTTGAAATGTATAAACTTATCTATGGCAATGTTGTATTTATTGTTTATGAGATCACATAGTAGTAATAAGCTGTGAAGTTCGAAGTAAAAAGACAGAGGTAGAATTTTCAGTTTGATTAAACGCTCCTTATATGTGAGAGAAGAACCTATTATCTATTTCGTCGCACTTTTTTGGATTCTTTCGATGAGTACTAGATCGCATTTAGACGGATACCACACTTGGCAGGCGTAGGATATAATTGGTACAATGTAACCCGTGTATGCGCTTAATTTAACTTGAGGGAGAGTTCTGTGGTGAAGATTTCTTCTGAGGTACCAAAGTGCTTTAAGAGTTTTGGAGGCTCGTGTGCTTGCGTTTTGATGCCAAGTGAGGTTATCACAAACTTGTATTCCGAGATCTTTTTGATGAGACGAGATGTTGACAGTTTCATTTTTTATTGTAAAGAGTGACTTTTTCTTGAAACAGAGGATCTTGCATTTGTTTTCATGGAGGCGCATTTCGTTGTTATTGCACCATTCATTTAATTTCTGGAGATCAGTTTGAAGTTCATGTTTGTTATTAGAGAGCAATTTGTAATCATCTGCATAACCGTAGGTTTTACTGTATTTGATTTTTTGTGGTAAATCATTTATGTAGACGAGAAAAAGCAGTGGCCCCAGGATTGAACCCTGCGGTACGCCGCTAGTGACGTCACGAAGGCTCGACGTTGAGGTTCCAATGCGAACGCGTTGTTTTCTGTCGTCAGAGTAGTTGGCTATTAATCTGACCGCTTTTCCCCCGATCCCTGATTCCGACAGTTTTGCAACAACGCGGTGGTGTGGTACTGTATCAAATGCTTTCTGGAAATCTAGGTAGAAAACGAAAAGTTCATCATGTGCAATTGAGTCGACTTCTTTGTACAGTTGGTCTAGAAAGCATAACATTTGAATAATTGCTGAACGTTGAGGCCGAAAACCAAACTGGGAATCGTGAAGTGTTCCTTTAACATGCTCATAGAGTTTGTTGAAAATAAGTTTCTCGAAAACTTTTGAGAGGCAACATAGGCAACTAATTGGTCTATACATTTTGATTGCGGCTTTATCGCCCTCTTTGTGTATTGATGTTATGTCACTTTGTTTCCAATATGCTGGAAATTTACCTTTGTTAATGAATGTTTGAAAAAGTAGAAGTAAGGGTGTGCTTATTGTTTTTGATAGATTTTTCAGAAAAAGGTTACTTGTATCATCAGGGCCGTTGGCTTTACTAGTATCAAGTTTGTTTAGTATACTTTCAATTTCTTTTTCTGAAATATCAAAGCGATTAAGATCTTTGTCTTCAAAATTGAACTGGTTCTCAACATTTGATATTTTTGAATTGAAAACACTCTGGAAAAATAAATTGAATAACTCGGCTTTCTCTTCATTGTTGTTAGCAGTTTGTTCATTTAGGTGCATCTCGCTTGGGAATGGTGTGACTTTTTTAATTGATCGTAAATATTTTTGAATAACGCTGAATTGACGTGTTGCGAAAATCTCGCTTTCATAGATGACTTGATCGTTTTTACAAAGTGTGTTGACTTTTTCTTCGAGACAATCTATTTTGTTTAGTGTGCTTGGAGCAGGACTTGGATGGGCAATTGCTTTTCGTTTCAAAGTTGATAGTTTTTTCATTTTATGGGATGTGCTTTTTGACACCCACGGGGGGAGCTGTGATCTGTGCCTAGTTATTCCTGGGACATTTTGATCGAAAAGGCGATTGAACCATTCATACCACTGTTTAAGACGTTCGTCAACGTTACTGTAACAATAGGGGTTAAATGGGTTTTTTGAGATGTTGCAGTTGAATTTAATCCAATCTATTTTTTTGTAAGCGTATTTTGGTCTGCTGCGATCGGTCGCTTGATCGTAGTTGTATTCGTATCGTGTTATGTAAGCGTAATGATCTGAGCATTTTTTGTTGTTGAGGGCATAGTTATTACTAATTTTGGTTTCGATTTTCGATTTGATCTAAAATTGTGGTTCGTTTGTTAGGAAGACATCTAGCTGTTTTTTGTACCCCAAAAGGTCAGTGAAGTTTAGCATTTGTTCAAAATTTTCATTTACGAAATAGTTGAGCCAGGTGTTGTCAAGTTCATCTGGTGACGACATTTGTTTCCAGTCAGTGGTTGAGAAGTTGAGATCTCCTGTAATGATGATTGATTTTGGCTTTGTTTTCTTCTCTAAAAACTTTAGCGTATGTGTGAGGTCTTCAAACTTCTGCTTGCACCATCTGTATGGGCTGCCTTTAGGTGGGTTGTAAATGCAGACAATTAGGATTGAGTCATTTTTAGTGTTAATTTTTACAATTAGGCAAACCTCACATGTGTTCTTAACGAACAATTCTGTAGATTGAATGTTGTCTTTTACCGCCACTAGAACACCTCCATGTTTTGAGACACTGCATTTTGAAGTTCTGTCATTTCTGTGAATGACATAATTTTTGAGAAAGAGTGCTTCGTTTGGAACTTCTTCTGTGAGCCATGTCTCGGTTAGGCAAAGAATGTCTGGATTGTAGGGGACAATAGCGTTTGCAAATGCAAATCTTCGTGGTAGATCAATGAAACTATGTAAATTAAACGTTAGAATTGATACCTCTTGTTTTTTGTCTGTATTTTTTGCGAGTCAGGTGGAATACCGAGCATTGTCTAAGTACTCGACCCAATTTTCATCTTGTTTTTCGTATAAAGTCAGATTCATTACTTTCAAGTTTTTTCTGGGGAAACCTGCGTCTATTAAGTCTTTTCGCTTTTTCAGACAGTTATTCAGTTGCTCTTCTTCTTGTAGGGAGTAGTCTTTGCTAATGTACACTGTTTTGCTATATCGTTTTAATCTTGAGAGTGAGAGTAGTAAGATGCGTTTGTCATACATGCATGGCATGGTTGCAAGAATGGTACGATGCCTTCCATCTTTGAAAGCACCCATGCGCCAGCAGTCCGTAATTTGGCAGTCTAGCTTGAGGAATTTGAGGATTGACTGTATTTCTTGTATATCTTCTTCAGCTCTTTCACGAGCGGTTTCTTTCTTAATTTCATCTATTCCTCTTATTCTGATTGCCAGGTCATTTGCAGTTCTAGCCTTTACTGTGGGGTTTTTTTCAATGTTGTTGTTAGCTTTTGGCAGTTTATTCTCAATTTAATTTATTTTGCTGCTATTAGTTTCTTTGATTGTGGTTTGAATGTCCTCTTTTATTTCTAGATTGTTCTGTTTTTGTGGTGGACTTTTTGATGTCCAGAATCACATCACGTTTGTTCTGCTGTACGCAAGCGTTGCATAGAAGCAGAACGTTTTGATTGACCTGTTGAAGTGCATTTATTATTTCGATGCTAAGTTTTGTGCAGCTTGGGGACATGTGCATGATTGTGGCACAGCATACGCAAAGGAAGATTGCCTCTTTTTTACCAATTGACTTAGAACAGGTTTCACATTGGATACTCATACCCTCTAATTGAATTTGTTTACCAGATGTTTTGGAACTCATTCCGTTGTGTGTGTGATTTATAGAAAAATTCGAAGTTTAAACGGGTGGAACTAATAAATTGGGGAAAGAAAAACTTTTTTACCTTTGGAACCAATTACTGGTACCGTTGGTAATTCGTGGGGTTGTACGAACCACACTCGCAGTTCCCAGCACAGTGGTATTCCTTTGGATGGTCTTGTTTGTCTATGTTTGCGCTGAAATTTGTGCGTAGGATTTTGTTCTTTAATATGGAGCAGATTCCTCCAAGGGCCTTCCCGTTGAGGTGGACGGCGTCGTTACTCAGGTGTAATTCCGGGGAATAAACTTCTTCAGTGATGCCTCTGTATTCCCACTTTTTACTCTTTTTTTTGTAATTTGTTGATGAATTCGTTTGTTGCTTTGGCCTTCATTTTACTCGCACTGTCGCTTCCTCGTGATGGGATGCCAATTACAAATACTTTCTCTGTCGCAAGGGGCACAAGTTCTTCGGCTAGTAAGGCAAGTTCTTCAGCTGTTTCTTCTGGTTCTTTGTTCGATGGTGTTGAGCCGGTGAAGATGTCGTTTCCACCAATGTATAAAACTATATTGTCGTATTGCCTTTTTTCGGGTAAGAATTCTGATAGATGTCGAATTTGCTTTCCTGGAAGTGATAGGATGTTAATATTTGGAAATCGGAGATGTTTCAATTGGGAATCTGCAAAAATTATGGTTTTGGTCTTGGAAGTTTTAAAGATATGAAATCGCATTCAGTCTTCTTTTATTCACCCGTCCAAGCTAGGAACGGACGGGGCTTGAAGGAAAGATAGATATAAACCGTTGGAACCAATAACTGGTACCGGTGGTCTTATTGATATAGTTCCTAGCTTCAAATGATCTATTTAATAAGTTTATCACAACAATTAGGCTAAAGTTGTATAACTGGTCAAAGTTGTATAACAGGTCAAAGTTGTATAACTGAAGCACCTTTGGCTACTATAACCCTGCCAAAATACTGTGCTGGATGACCGACGAAGAAGTAACCAAAGGGATGACGAACCCTAACGTTCTGCTTTCTGATCAGCTAAACATTTTTGCCTTTAACATGCAAAGTTTTGAAATTGGATCTTTTCCTTTTGTCTAATTACCTAGGGGATTAGCTCTGGAGCCTCAAATATTATTGATATATTTAGTTTTGTGCTATGTTTGTAGAGTGAAATGTCTGTGTCTAGTTTTCTATCTCCCATGTTTTGGGATGAAATAGGAAACTCCAATTATGTCAGAATTGAACTGTACTCGATGAACTGGACTCTTTTGGATGTCGATTTGACTGCACTAATTGGTGTTGGTGCTTCATACAGTGGACCTGTTGCTCTCAGGCTTGATACCAATAAGCTTGTTAAGTCATCGCTGGCTACCAAATGGAAGGATATCACAATATTCAGTGCATCGGGAAATTTACTTGCCAAAGTAGAGAAACCAAACAAGCTTCTTAAGATGGGTTGGTCACTGGAGGAGGATCTTGTTTGCGTCAGTGAAGATGGACAGGTGAATTTGTTTGATATAGATGGACGACCCAAGTTGTCATCATCGAACAAAATATTATCGTTTGGTAGTGATGTGCGGGATATTGCTATTATTGATGCAGTAATCTACAATGACACCAAAAAGTTGAACACAGGTAATCTGTCTACTGCAAAGCCTATAAATTGATGAATAAATTAACTCAAAGCTCTTTTGTCTGCCCTACTATCATATCAGTACTTGGTTAACGTGTGTTGAGTTAGCGCTCTAACATAAGACAAAGAAATCTAATATAAGTCAAGAATATAAGGTTTATTTCGACAAGAGCGTGTTGAAAACATCACTGATTCAATTCTTATGAAATAATCTGCAATATACATACTTTTCATGTGATAAAGCAACCAAATTATACATAACATGGCTCCCCCAACCTTCGGCTTCCCTACCCCCCCCCCCCCCCCCCAACCTTCGGCTTTTCACTCTCAACCTTCGGCTTTTTCCATGAAATTATCGAGACCCTAAGGTGCCCGTTAGCGGTCCCACGGGTAACCAAAAACTACTTATCTGATCGAAAAGCTCAAATTTGTAGGTCACCTCAATCATAAAACGAACCCCTAATTATCAATTGCAAACTCCTTGCCCTTGAAAATGACTGGAGACAATTGTGCCGCGTGCCATCAGAAAATAAAATCGGACAATAAATTTGTCTGCTGTATCTGCAATAAAACACTCCATACAACAGCTGAGTGTACGGAGTTTGACAAGAAAATTAGCGATGTTCTAATAAAATTTAAAGACAATCCACATCTGCAATGCCTGTAAACTACAGAAAGGCAAATTCTTGGAAAAAATCTAGGCAGCAACTGAAAACAAGATTGAAGGTTCCAGGAAAAAACAAAACAAATGAAATTGCTCCCAGAATAAATTCAGCTTAAACTGAAAAATAGAAAAGTCCAGCAACATAATAGCAAATGTTAAAACTGAAGTAAAAACAGTGAAAAGAGATACGAAAACTTCCAAAAAATCTTTAGGAAAAGTCAATAAAGGAAAATAGTTGTTGAGATGCCTGAGAAAACGTCACTAGGAATTTACTTCCGAGGCATCTCCGAAAAAATCTGATTCTTCTGACGAAAGCCTCTATCATGAAATCGCAGAAGTCGAGTCAGTCCTTGATTTTTTTAAAGTTGATGACAGAAAGCTAGTTAAAACGCAGAGGCTTAGCAAATACGACCAAAGCAAAGGCTATCCTAGAACCCTGCTCATTAATACGCAAACCCCATTAGCCGAGACCTCATTCTAAAAGCTGCTTACAAACTTAATGAATAAACAGATATGAGCATGCAATCTACATAAACCCAGGACTTATTGAAAATGAGGAAAACAAGTTGACATCTTAAGAGGTAAGAGTTTGGAATCTTTCTCGAAGTCTTTGAAATATTAAGTGGGGTACGGCTTGAAAAAAAAGCTCAATTTAGCGAGAGTGATTCTAGCGCTAATGAGTTTGGTTGACTGTTCATTTCAATCCTAACATTCAATACGCGAAGCTTGCTTGATTTGAAAAGATGAAGAAAATCTAAGCACTAATAATTTAAGCTTAATCTGGTACTGAAACATGGTTAACCGACGAAGTGGTGATGACTATCAGTCATGACACGGAGGGGTCCTTATCGCTGTTAAAAACAATTTTTGGCATGAGCATATCCAATTAAAAGTTGATCACTCTGGTCCTCTAAGAATGCCTAGCCCCTATTGATTTGCAATTTTTAAAATGCCCCAAACCCTAGTCCATATCAATGGGATTCGGTAACACTAAACAGTCTCCTAGAACACCTGAACGCTTATGCCAAAGAAAATAAATGCAAACAGGTAGTCATAACAGGTGATTTTGACTTTTCACAAACAACTTTGCCTAAAATGTCATCAAAGAACCCCTATGAAGGTGAAGTTTTTATAAATTGGTCGAACATAATTTTGAGCAATTTTGCAAAAGACCAACTGTATGTATTTCTCAGTAACGACCCTTTTTTTCGATAAAAACTTTTTCTCCGACCGTCAACCAATTGAAACCAGAATCGAATTTGACTCAATCAAAGCTGCACATGAAATGCCCAGTGTAAAATATGCGTTTAAAAAAGTAAACGAGTGGGAAAAATTAAACGAAATTATTGAAATTGAGCCTTTTATGCCATATTGTTTTAGTAACGTAGATGAATTAGTACGACCATATTATAAATTGGTGTGGGAGAAAATTGACAAAATCATTCCCCGAGTCAACAAACAGATCAAAGTTAACACCATGGATATCGAGCTCCACTTGCAATCTAATAAAATGACTCGAAACCCTAAAAAATGCAATAAATCATCCTTATGTAAACTGATCAAACAAAAACTAGAAAAACAAGTCAAAAAGTGAAGCGAAGATGATTTAGCGGATTGGGAAAAAAAGTGCCTGAAGGGCGTTTGTTTAGTAGTATACATAAGTACCTCAAATGCATTCGAAAAACCATCAATCCCGCCAACTGTAAAGTACAATGATAATGAAACTTCCGATGACACATTAAGCCGAATACTTAAAAGCCGAAGTATTTTATATCCGTTTTCGGCGAATCTGAAGATTTTAACGACTCAATTACACAAGAACACAAACACAATAAGTTGCGTCGAAAATCAAATTTCTGAAATACTCTCAGAGTTGAATCCTGATAAATCAACGGGACCAGATCAGGTAGGAAATCTTGTCATAAAAAACCCCCACAAATCACTGTGCACGTGCCTAAATGCCATATTCCAAACGTGTACCAACAAACAATGCTTTCCAACACATTGGAAAATAAGTCAAGTAACAACAATTTTCAAGGAAGGCAATAAAGCTGACATCACTTGTTATCGTCCAATTAGCCTTCTCTGCTGCATATCAAAATTTTAGAAATAAAACTGCGGCTTCTTTTGTACAAAGTTCCATCCGAGCCAGTTCAGTTTTCGAAAACGTGGATAAGCGACACTTCAATTAATTTGTTATCTGGATCAAGTTTATGAATTCAACGATCTGGAATCCGTGAAAGAACTTAGCGTCTTGTATCTCGATTTCGCTAAAGCCTTCGATACCGTACCGCATAAAGTGTTTTTTAAATACCTGAGATTACTAGAAATAGGTGGAAACGTTCGGGGCTTACTCATTGAACAGAAAAGAAAAAAATAAATGGTAAAAAATTCTCTCCTGAATGTAACCAGTGGAGTCCCACAGGGGTCAGTTCTCGGCCCTCCTCTTCCTGTTGTTTAAAGGGACTGAAAACTTTGAAAATGGCTCGAGATGAATAAACTGATGGCGAATACAGAGAAATCACATGTATTGAAGATAAAATAGATATTGAAAACCAGTTACAGCCCAGAAAGATTTAGGTCTTACTGTCCAGCACAATTTAAGTTGGAAAGAAAATTGCTATAGCTATCAAATGAAGCAATGGGTGCTCTCTTGCAAATTAAGCGCAATTAACAAACTTGTGTGACTGGAAAACTAAATTAAATGCCGACACTGGTTATTTAGTACCCATAGGGGTTTATGCCTCCCAAACGTGGCTACCTAACAGAAGGAACTTGCATGAGTAAGAAAAGGTCCAACATCATGCAACAAAATGGATGCTGAATTCAGATGTTAATCCCCGAATGAGACTTGGAACACTTGAAATACTACCGCTGAGCCTCTATGTTGAAATGCATGGCCTGTTTCTACTGTCACTAAGAAACGGAGAGTATGGCATTGAGTTTTCTGACTCGCAAAGAACCAAGTCCGCAAAATGAAAGGGGAGAGTACATCATCCCCAAAAGTTGTATAAATAAAGCAGATGACAACTTTTTTCGAACAACAAAATTACTCTTCAACTATGTTCAAGATTCTTCCACGAATACGGGAACGAGTTGAGAAAAACTACTCTGCAAAAAATGTATCAAATTTTTTCAGGAAAAACTACTGTGAAGAAAAAAATGCAGTTGGAGAGTGACCTGCAGATGTGGAAACTGAAATATGAGTGAAAAACTTAAAAACTGATTTGTGAAAGGTGAAAACCCGGGAGATCAAGCTCTAAATCTTTAGTTACTATTTTCTTTATTATCGAGGAACATAACATTTATGCTCGACTATCTATGTGATGCGGAGAATGAATTCACTCATTCGAGAAGTGATAGTAAGAATCTGTAGAGTGAATTTGCGCTCTCGAAGCAAAGCAAAGAATAAATCAAAGCGTGAATCTGAAATGTTAGAAGATGTTCATGAAAAAGAGCTCGTCGAGGCCAATATGGGAGTTTGCGAGACAACTATCACATGAAAGGATGGAGTTTATTAATTCTAGCTTCAGTTTTTTGTGACGCTTGGAATGAAAAATTAACGCTCCCCAAGTTTGAGGATTTTAGATTTTTTGGGAAAACAAGAATGACAGGTTTTAGGTAAAACAGGTTTTAAGAAATGAAAAGATATTCATTTTATCTCGTTTTTGACCAAATATAAATCAGTAAAGCTTGATCAGTCAGCTAAATTTAGGATATGTCAATGTAAATGTGCTGTGGCTAACTTGAAATTGTTTTTTTTTTTCGATTAACTAAGATTAAATTATTGGTTTTTGGAAATCAAGATATCTGAAGTTTCAGCTACTAGTTTTGTGAAAATCCTTGTCCTTCTGAGGGTTCGAGAATTCTTAGCCTAACAATTGGATTAATCAGGCCATCAAATAGCCCGAGTCGAAATCATAGAAATTGACTCCCGGTTAACTACGGTAGACTGCGAAGTCTTTTGTATGTCACCCATTATCTCTGCGATTGTCTAATAAAAGGGCCTTTCCCTTAAGGTTTTCCTTCGTGGTTGACGAGAAAATGGTACGAACAAAATACTTTGCTCCTCACATTTCTTGTAATGGATATGGTACTATTGCTAGAACTTGTGTTCAATTGGAGAGATGAGTCACGTCGTCAAAAGCAGCTGGTCGGTTAGCAATCCATGATTGTGAAAACATTGGTCTGGATTATTGTGCTGCGATTGGACGTAAGAAGCAATATAATAAGCTTGTTTAGCTGGAGGTATTTGCTAATTAAACTGTGATAGTTCCTTCGGCACGATTTGACTGGGCTACTCTTTGTTCACTGTTGTTGCTCGGCAAGTGTTCATTTTTTTTGTGAGTTATGCGTTGCAATTCTGCTTTTGCGACCGTGACAATATAAGCATTTTCCAACCTTAACGTAGAAAGCATTGACTTATTTTGGAATTGAAAGCATTGGCCGATTTTTGGTCTGACACATTTGACTTTTCGTCCCCAGAAACGGGATAAAGAGGTAGCGGCCAGTGGGCATCAAGTTCACGTAGAGCCTGTCAGCTCACTAGTCTCCAAGTATGCGATTCACAGAAACTGTTTTGGAGACTTATACGTATGGTGTGAAGGGTGGTTGTTAGAAATTGATCCCACAGTCGGCACTTCGTAGTGTATTGTTGCTAAGAGTCGGCAATTCAAGGTTTTACATCGTCATTTTTACTGAAATAAATTTTGTAAATTCTATCGAGTTTTTCGTTCTTTACCTTTGATTGTTGATTAGCGTTTTCGAACTAGCGTTGGGTTTGAGCAGCAGAATGGTTTTCCTGTATAATTGTCGGGAAGCTTCTTCACTTTTTATGCAATTTTCGAGCGTTTTTCTCACTTTCCTTTGCATTTTCCCGGTTTTCTGTATGTACGGCCGTGTCTGTTGCTTTTTTATCAGATGGATATCAATCACTTAATGATGGCCATCTATATTGCAAGCTTTTTGCCAATATTCGTTCCGGAATTGCAACTTGTGAAGAAAAATTAATTCCTTTATCGAAATGATTAGTGAATTATTTGAAAGGCTCATTTTGTTTAGTGAGGGGATGGCTAGATCCCTAATGTATGTCTGCTTCGAGTCCGTTACGGAGTCTTCAGGTTATGATTTTTCAAAGATCTCTTCATACTTTTTCATGATTTTTAAAGTCAAATTGAAGTGATGATTTTGGTCACGCCGAAACAGGATGTGGAGCGAAAAAGCGAGTGGTTTTGCGGCGTGAAATTCGTTCATTCCAATTTCAAATGAGAAAACGGTGCTTGAATAAAGTTTCGTTTTCTCGCTTGTGGTTTTTTGTCCACAAATGGCTATTTGACTTTGATATTCACTGTTTTCCGATTTTTACTATCGCTTCTTTTTCACAATCCATTAGTACTCCATTTTTGGTCTAGTTTTTTTTGTTTATTATTGAAAATTCTTTGAATTGTTTAGGACTTCTCCTGCTTTGTTTTTTACAACTCGAGACAAAGAATTTGAATTGTATTGGGGTTCTGTCTTGATTCAATATTTGTTCACAGATTTTCATGGTTATTAAAGTCAAATTGAAGCGATGATTTTGGTTACGCCGAAACAGGAAGTGGAGCAAAAAAGCGAGTGGTTTAGTGGCGTGAAATTTTGAAGTAGAATAAGAAGAGGGTGTGTGAAAAAAAATGCTTTGTCGTTAGTGGTTTTTTTGTTCACATGCGGCGTTTTCGCTTTGGTTTTTACTGTTTTTGATATTTTGATGGGAGTTTTTTTCTAAATGGTTTTTACAATCAAGTCATTATCCGTTCTAGGTCTAGCTTTCTTTTCAGTCGATGAAAATTCTCTGAATTGTAGGTCAGGACTTTTTCTGCTATGTTTTCTACTTCGGCGAACAAATTTTTTTTCCTTAGTTCACTGTTTTTTTTTCGACATTTTGCGTAAAATATTTTCGACTTCTCTGGACTCGTTTCATTGTTCGCTCATTCTGCTCAAAGCTCTTTTGAACAGCAGTGGATCAGTACAGCATGCTATGATGAACGGAATCATAAAAAAGGAAATCAAAATAGAAGCAGGATAAACCCCAATTTTTGATGCTCGCTACTCGAACTTTGTTCTTATTTGTCTCAGTTAAATTCTCTATGGGTTTCGGCATTAATAATAGCCCGTGCATTCTCTCATTAAGAAACAGGAGTATGCATAAATCCAATTAAAACAGTTCGCATTTGAAAAATGTTTTTGTGCAATAATCAATTTTTATCATTGTTTTCTGTTCCTTCAATCCCAATCGGTTATGGGAATCAATGGCCGCTATTTTCCGCTAATCTGCAGGGTATGTTTTTTTATTGTTTCACAACTGAAAATTTAGAATGTTTTAAGCTAATTGCCATTGACAAACTGTCATATCAATGAGCAGTTCCTTCTTTAAAGGATTGTGAATACGAACAGATAATTGTGATTTTAACCTCACTGGCTAGGCTATCTTATATTTGGAACTCTTTTAAGTTTTAGAAATCGACTTGTGAGCGATTCCACGGGAGATCGCTAAAACACGGAAACAGTTGAGGCTGTTGGTTTCCTGTCCTTTTAAGTATCGCTTGACCAACAAAATGAGCTTGATGAATGAGCAGAATTTTGTTTACCAAAAACAATATGCCATCACTGTCGATAAGGGATTTGCCCAACTTTCTTGCCAGGCTCTTTAGATTGAAATTGGAGGTTTAATTCGGAAGATTTTTTAATGAATAGGTTTTTTTAAATAAAATCAGAAAAAGTACGAGACTAGTCTGAACATTCCCTGTACAATTTCAATTTAGGTGTTGCTATATTGACGACGCAGTATACGTTCTATGTAATGCCGAGTATAGAGCAGGAAAACTACATCAGATATCCAGATCTTCCTGGGTTAAATATGCCACCATCTTGTTGGTGCGTCTATTTCCCGCCAATTCCAGACGAAAAGCGCGAAAGCCAGAACCGTTCCAGAGCAAGTATTTTATTAGCCAAAGACAAATTTATGCATACGCTTTCACCTGATGGATCAGTTACAGATACTCTGATCCAAACGAGGAACCCTGTGGATACGTTTGTAGCCTGTGCTGTGTCAAGCGATGGGAATTACTTAGCGCTTCTGGGCAACACGGGTGTTGTTTGGATAGGCAAAGTTGATTTGAGAACAAAATTTGCGGAGTATGACACGAAATTAACCTCGTATGTCCCAAAAGAGTTTGCATGGTGTGGAACGTCAGCCGTAGTGATGTACGAGAATAAAACGAAGAACTTGTCTTTGATTGATATCAGTGGACAGTGTTTGAGATATGACGTGTCTAACGATGTCTTTCTAATCAGCGAAATGGATGGACTAAGAATTTTCAGGTTAGTCATGGTGTTATTTGATTTGTTCAGAATTTGAAGACAACTATTTTGTCAATATCAATTGCTTTTGATAAGGAGACTTTAATAAGGAGAATTTTTTCATACCAATTTGGCTCTGCTTATGGTAATAATTGAGTATGTGTAGGTTTCTAATTAAGTAGTTGTTGCTGTTCGCGTACACACAATACCTTAGTTCAGAAAGAGGAGAGACCAAAGGTGGCACTGTTTGACGCTGATTTTGATTTAAGTGAGACGAGTCATGAAATGATCCAACAAATTCCCCAATCTGTCGTGTCAATTGCTAACATGGCTTCGACTACTGCAGGTGCCAACTTGTTCGCAGCTGCTAAATTGTTCGCTGAGAAAAGTGCTAAGAGCTACGATTATTTAGAGGAGTACAAATCAGACATGGAGGTAGCGGTTGATCAATGTATACTTGGTTAGTTGTTATTCTTTGTTAGAAAGAAAGAATTGAGTTCTTTGAGTGGCAACCTATAAATGAGACAACGGAAAATAAACTTTAAGATTATTCATTTTCCAAAGGGGACAAAACGGGGAAGGTCTTCGACCAAACGAATTGTTGCGAAGATAGGACTCATTTTAAAAGCTGGTTCACTTCAATTGGACTTCTCGATGTCTAGATGAAATAGTTCTAGATGACAGCGACAATTGAGTAGAATATCGAATATTCTCAGGACCGTTTTGTTTCCGACTGAGATTGTAATTGTTATTAATGGAAACATCAATCTAATGAGTCTTAACTTTTTCCAATTTTTTTTTAAAAGTGCCACAATTTCGAGGCTTCATTGACTGCTTTTTAACCGTAATTTGAGCATTTATCTCAAAAATTGCAAACGAACAAGTTTCGCAATTGTTAATGAAGATGATGTTTGCTTTCAGCTGCTCTTGAGTGCTACTTTCCAGATGATCAGGAGGAACTCCTGAGAGCAGCCGCGTTTGGCAAGTGCTTCACTGTAGATCCATCGGGTGCAGAGAAGTTCGCGAGTGCTTGCAGGACACTCAGAGTGCTCAACCAAGTCAGAGATCCAATGATAGGTTTGTAAAATATCGAACTGCATTTAGCTTCGAGTAAAAAACTAGTTGAGTAAAAAAATAGTTGGAAACCCAACTTCCAAATGAGTTAAATAATGACGTGCCGCACTAGAGGGCCGAATAGAACTTCACTTAAAAAGATAACGTGACAAGACAAACAACAAAAACATTAATGGCAAAGCTCAATATCTCGTTTTAAAAGCACTTAGTAATGAAGTCAAAGTAACATCATAAAACCTAAACGACACAAATTCATTTGTCCTTTACTGGAAAGTCGATGCAACCTTGTCCTGAATTTGACTAAGTAACAGGTCGACAAAAGAAAGAAAAAAGAACAAAAGAAGGGGTAGAAGTGCATCAATCCATTGGCTTTTAACTAAAAATACAAAATAGGTTGATTCAGAAGCCAATGGGACCTTTATATAATATAGAAACACTAAAAAACTTACAAAAACACAAAGCATCGAACCCATTAAAATTATTAGATTTTAATTGAGTATTATCTATTATCTATTATTGTTCTTGAACAAAGTCTGAGGTAATTGTGTTATAGAGCATTTGGTGACTCCTTGAGTGACTTTTTCGCGCTTAAGTTCTTCATTTCTGAGGGATATAAGTTGTTCGTTTTCTGAAATAAATTTTTCTGTGACTTTTACGCCCTTGACTTTTTCGTTTTGCGTTATCTGAAGTTCTCTAATTCACAAGTGTCCGCACCTCAACACAAGTGAAGGCAATTTAGAAATGAGACTCAATTGAAAAGTGCGCCGAAATTGATGTAATTTTGTTACTTTAAGTTTAATCAGTGTGGTTATAGTGGTATATGATGACCTCTAATGACGTCTTTTCAAGCCCCTCTTTTCGCAACCACCGACTGAAGGAGGCTGAAATAGATTCATGATCCCACGAGTCGATTGTTTCTTCAAACGTTAGGCGGTTATGTTTTGTTTATTAATAGCCGCCCTCATCTTCTCAGCCAGCTATTATAGCGCTCCTTTTTTTTATACTTGTCGAACTTTTTCGCTTTACCTCATTTTGCCGCTTTTTCGACATTTTGCGTGAAATCTTTTTGACTTCTCTAGGCTAGTTTCACTCGTCTGTTATTCTGCTTTTAAACAGCAGCTGCTCAGCAAAGCAATTCAAAATGAAGGGAGTCAGTATAAAAAATCAAAGTCAAATATAATAATGGGATAAACCCATAAAGCCCATTTTTAGATGCCCGGTACTTGAACTTTGTTCTCATAAGTTACTATCTATAATGCTTATTGGTATTGCTACTAGACCCTGTAGCCTCTCACTGAGAGGAAGGAGTATGTTCAACTACAAAATGACATCAAAATAAATCGCACTTCGAAATGTTTTTGTACAGAAATCATTTTTTGTTGATATTTTCTTTTCTGCCAATCCCAATAGAGTTTTGGGAATCAACGGCGGCTATTTTCCGGCAATTTGCCGGGTATGTTTAATAATAGCCGCCCTCATCTTCTCAGCCGGCTATTATAGCGCTTTTAATTACGACTCGAAGAGGAGTATTGAGATTCTACAAGTTTTTTTGGCAGAAAGCAAGTTTGTTCGTTCTTGCTTCTGTTCGAGCATTTACCTCCGTTTTTAATTGTTGATTTATGTTTTTGAACATTGAACTTTAACAGTAGCTTAGTTCGTAATGTATGGTAATTAGGAACTGCTGGTAATGTGAAGAAGTCATTTTGAGATTTTTTGTTCCTATATAAGTCACCCCTAATTCTCTAAACTACACCGCAACCCCCCCCCCCAACTACCCCAGCACTACCCACCTCCCCAACCTATCTACCCACCCACCCCACCTAGCTCCCCCGCACCTAAAACATTGTCGACATTTTTAACACTTTAATGTGGCTCGTTGGACTACTTTTCTTTTTTCTCTTGTCTATTTTGCTGTTCTGATTTTGGTAAGGTTAGGTTAGAGATTATAAAGAACGACGATTCGAGTTGTTTCCGGTATTCTACCGGCTATGTTTTTTTAGCAGAAAGCAAGTTTGTTCCTGACTTGAAATTCGACTTCTTTCTTTTGAGCATTTACCTCCGTTTTTTATTGTTGACTTGTTTTCGAACATTGGACTTGAACAGTAGCTTCGTTTGTAATGTATAGTAATTAGGAACTGCTGGTAATGTTCAAGGTGAAGAGGTCATTTTGAGATTTTTCTTCTTGTATAAGTCACCCCTAATTATCTCAACTACACCGCACAACCCCCCTTTTTTCTGTTGTATATTTTGATGTTCTGATTTCGGTAAGGTTAGGTTAGAGATTATAAAGCACTACGATTTGAGTCGTTTTCGGTATTCTACCGGCTATGTTTTTTTTACTTCGTCGAACAAAAAAATGTTTCGCTTTACCTCATTTTGCCGCTTTTCCAACATTTTGCGTGAAGTCTTTTTGATTTCTCTAGGCTACTTTCTCTCATTCTGCTCAAAGTGATTTTGAACATCAGTTGCTCAGCAAAGCAATTCAAAATGAACAGAGTCAGCATAAAAAATTGAAGTCAGAAATAGAAACGGGATAAAGCCATAAAGCCCAATTTTAGATGCCCGCTATTTGAACGTCGTTCCTATAAGTCTTAGTTACCATCTCTAATGCTTATTGGTATTGATAGTAGCTTCTGTAGCCTCTTTCTAAGAAACAGAAGTGTGTTCAACTACAAAATGCCATCAGAGTAAATCGGTCTTAAAAAATGTTTTGGTACAAAAATTTTTTTTTTCAATATCTTCTTTTCTTTCAATCCCAATCACTTAATGTTCAAATATTGACCACAGACAAAGTTCTTCTAAAATACGTTTAGCATCCAAGCCCCAAAACGTGCGTTAGAACATAAAATCGATTGAGGCGTTAAATTTTGCTTTACAAAATAAAGTCGATGGGACCTGTCATTGTAACGAATAAATTACAAGTTGACAAGAAGACGAACAAAAAGGGCCAATTTTTTGAAAACAATTCTAATCAAAATTGGATAAACCAATTATCTATCTATTGATGGCTTCAAAGAGGTTTTTAGAATGAAACCAGTAAGTAAGCAGAATAATTCCTTCGAGTACAAAAAGAACAATAATTAGATGCAAAAAATAGAATTAACTAGAAAAATTCGCATAAAGTATCGAAGTCATTAAAACCGTTAGCTATTAACTGAAAACATTATGTATCTGCAGTTGGAACTGAAAACATTATGTATCTGCAGTTGGACTTCTATTGAATGCCAATGTTACCTGTTGTTCTTCTGAAAATGTGACAGGACTTCATGAAAGAACCTCAATTATATGCAAATATCCGAAAATCTCAATTTTTTTATTAAACACTTGGGAGTATCAATGACACGAAAACCATTAGCTATCAATTGACTGCATCAAATAGGTCAATTTCAACCTCAGTTTGTAGCCTCAGATGAGAACTGTTATGAAGCTTGTGACTTCAAATAGAACAACAAATACAGGTAAAGGCAAAATTTTATTAAAAAAGTAAGAGAAAGTGTCAAAGCCATTAAAATTAGAATCTCTTCATTGGAAACTTTTAATATTTTCATTTGGGCTTCTTTTTGGTGACAATGGGAACCATCATTGTTGTGGTAATGTTACCAGACATCATTAAAAGACCATATTTATGTACAAGTATCTTAAAAATTACCAAGTGGTTATGAAAACTCGTAGTATCGACGTCATAACACATAGTTGAAATTAAATGCTGTGAACAGATTAATGGGTCTCCAGAAAGAACGAGACCTGACATTAAGGCCACCGGGAAGAACATTAAGGTCACCAGAATTTTTGTCATGGGATCTGACATTAAGGAGACTCAGTTACAAGTTGGCAGAAATACTACTATAAAAAGTCAAAGCTGTTAACTTTTCGTGTTTTTGATCTTTTAAGTCGTAACAGCCATCAGGTGTCAACCAACTGCATTAATTTGGTTCGCTTAATCCTATTTAGGTAGAAAATTTGACTTCTGATTAATGAAACTAAATCATTAGACTACAAAAGGTTGAACAAATGCAGACACAATTCAAAAGTTGACTAAATGTCGAAGAAAACCGTGTAGAAGCCATAAAAGCTAAGCTTACACTGAAAAGATAATATATGTAAATGGGATTTGTCAGTATTAGAACGTTGATATAAAAATTGACTTGTCTGTAATTGCCATAAACTGGTTTTAAAAAGATTTGGAAATTTTTGAAAGTTGGTAGCGGAATTTTGGTCAGTTCTTATTGGCCTTACTGGCTGTAAATTGTAATGAGTATATTGAGTAGTATATTTTAATTGCTCTTGAACGAAGTTCATAGCAATTATTGAATACGTTTGTGTCTTTTTTAATGCAAATTTTTCGCTTGACAATTTTGCGCTTTTCTAAAACATTCTTTGACTTCTCAAGTGACTTTTTCACGCTTTCGTTCTTCATGTTTGAGTGATCTCTATTGCTCCGAAGTAAAGCTTGTTGCTAATATAAAATCGGTTGCAGCTAAGCAGAGGTAAGTGATTCGTAGCGCAGTGGGTAGTGCGGGTGGTTGTGGATCGGGAGGTTAGTCGTTCGAATCCCGGCGGGGGAAGGGTTTTTGCACCCATAAAGAAAAATTGATCAAGGCGACAGCACCTAAATTAAATTGCCTCGCCTGTTGTTCAAGAGCAATTCTTCCGACATTTGTCTGTAAGCTGAGCGGAGCTATATTGCGGTGCTCTTGGTTTTTACAATTCAAAGAATTTGAATTGTATTGGGACGCTGCCTTTTTTTAATATCTGTTTACGCATTTTCATGATTTTTGAAGTCAAATTGGAGTAGTGATTTTGGTCACGCTGAAATAGGAAATGGAACGAAAAGCGAGTGGTTTTGCGGCGTGAATTTTTTCAGGTTTTGCGGTGTGCAGTTTCACTTTGGTTTTTACTGTTTTTTTTTTCAATTTTTTGGATAAGATTTTTTTCTAAATGGTTTTTCCAATCTATTCATAGTTCATTCTTGGCCTAGTTTTTTGTTAGAATCAGATTTACATTTCTCGCTAGTGGTTTTTTGTTAATCAGATTTACATTTCTCGCTAGTGGTTTTTTGTTCTCCCTAGCGGCATTTTGACATCGATTTTCTGTTTTTTTTAATCTGATTTTTTAGAATTGGTTTTTGCAATTCCACTCATAGACCGTTTGAGGTCTAATTTTTGTTTGGTCAATGCAAATTTTTTGAATTGTACGTTAGGACTTGTCCTGCTATGTTTTTTGTTTCGTCGTCTGACGCTCTTTTTCGTTTTACGTTTGTTCACACAGCAAAGCTGAAAAGGTCAATTTTTCTGAATGACTTCTTCCGCTCACTAACGTTTCCGCACGTGACGTCATTTCTCATTCTCTCTAGCAAAGGTTTTAAGTTCATTTCAGTGATTAGATTTTGATCATAGCTGACTTACCTCACTCAATAAAATGACTTTTGCCTTTTAAAACCTAAGTTTGATTTAATTTAGTTTAACGTCAAAAGAACTTATATGTGAAGTAAAGGTCCCTAATAAAAGGCTTCTGCGGATTGCTTTTTAAGAAGCTTTTAGTTTATCGCAGAATGTTTTTTTAACTTGCTTTTTGAGTGGTGTCGTTTTTTTAATAGCCGCACAGCGATAGCTGGGGCTATTATTGGCCTTCTCTTGGTTTTTTTACAATTCAAAGAATTTGAATTGTATTGGGGCGCTGTCTTTTTTTTTAAAATCTGTTCACTCATTTTCATGATTTTTGAAGTCAAATTGGAGTAGCGATTTTGGTCACACCGAAACAGGAAATGGAGCGAAAAAGCGAGTGGTCTTGCGGCGTGAATTTTTTTCGCTCCAAATTTAAAGTTGAGTGAGAAAACGGTGTTTGAACAAAAATTCGCTTTCTCGCTAGTGGTTTTTTGTTCACATGCGGCAATTTCACTTTGATTTTCTTTTTTTTCGATTTTTTGGATCGGATTTTTTTCTAAATAGTTTTCCCAATCCATTCATAGTCCGTTCAAGGTCTAGTTTTCTGTTTAGTCAATGAAAATTCTTTGAATTGTACGTCAGGACTTGTCCTGCTATGTTTATTTCGTCGTCATGATTTTTGTTACGACCATATGACGTCACTGCCACTTTTTGTTCATTCGTTCATGCAATTTCAACTGAATTGAATGTGTGACGTCATTTTTCGCTCTTAGTGGAGCGAGTTTCTTTGTTCATGCGCGTGATTAAATTTTTGGTCACACTTGACTTACTCACTCTCAAAAATGACTTCCTCACTTTGAAATTGACTTTTATTTACTTTAATTCAAAGAGATAAGGTCAAATGGGTGTGTGTCACTCTAAATGAAGGTTATTTGAGATCAGCTAATAGAGACAGCAATAAATTATACAGATTTTAAATCAAAATATAACAGATCAGCCTTCGATGAAAAGACGAATTTTTTAGGTCTCTTTTTTACTGTTTTTTAGACTGCCTATCTACGAATCTATTGCGGCTATTTTCTGGCAATCTGCCAGCTATGTTAATTTAGATCTGTATCTGTTTCTATCTCTATTATACGGCACGCGGGTCTATTCTTTCGCAGCTCTTCCGGCAATCTGCCGGCTATGTTATATTGTAATAATGTCTTCTGACTGGTCTACGATTAGAAATTTTAGAGCTACCTGAAACAGCCCTTTATTACTATAGAAGTGCGTACAAATTGTATCTCATGTATTAAAGGTCTTCCTTTGACACACCAACAATACAAATCACTCGGAGTAGATGTAATCATTGACCGAATGATTCTTCGCAACCTATGGCCTCTAGCAGTGTCCATGTGTGACCATTTGCAAATCCCAGAGTCAGAGGGTGCCAGTCGTGTTAAAAAGCACTGGGCTTGTTGGAAGATAACCCAAGATTCTTGTTCATCTAGAAAAATGCCAGATGAAGAGCTGGCTAAAGTTATCCGAGACAAACTTGACAAGTCAACTGGTATCTCGTATGCTGATATAGCCAAGCGAGCTATTGATTGCAATCGAGAGGAATTGGCGATCAAACTGTTGAACTACGAAACACGCAGTTCTCAACAAATACACTTGCTCATAAAGCTCAATAGACATGGTGTTGCACTGGACAAAGCAATCCAAAGTGGAGATCCATTCTCAATTTATGACGTCATTATCAATCTCCAGACATCGATGGGAAGTCTGGAATTTCAGAGACTGATGACTTCGAATCCCCGCGCGTTGAGTTACTACCTGAATTACCTGAAGAGCTTCAAGAGAGATCAGTTGTTAATGATGCACGGTCAAAGTGATGATTTTTTGAGTCAAGGTAACTATTTCGCGATCCTTTTCTGTATGCTTTCAAATGACCTTAATTGACGTGCCTTTGGGTACCCTATTGTGCTTTTCAACGCTTTTTATGAATGTGTGTTTTAACAGATGAAACATATGTTTTTTAAACAGAAAACAGTGTTATAGTGGTTCATAAATTACGATTATTTGTAAGATATGAAATCAGAATATAATTGAAACTGAAATATTATTGAATTAGAGCAGATTGAACTTTTTAAAGCAACGCATTAACTTGCAATTTTGTTGATCTTTTCCATTTTGTAAAATTTTGTAGAATACAACCTGAAACAAACTAAGTCAGTCATGAAGTGTAAGTTCGGTGTAAGTGTAAGTCAATCAGGAAGTGTAAGTTCTATTGGGGAAACTATGAATGGGAAACGAATAATTGAATTCCTGATGTGGGAAAAATTTAGCCCAATGGAACAAATATTTTTAGGTCTGTGCAAACTGGACGAGAGTTATTTCGAAATCAACAATGACAACAAAATCAGCGTTCTCAAAGATGCCAAATCTGATTTTGCGAGCGCAAAAGCAGAAATTGTAACTCAACTGACAGATGATCAAATCCGTCTTTACAAGTCACAGCAAGCGATGGATGACACATCGAGGACTAAAGAGTTCTTCGGGCTTTCATTGCACGAGTATTTGCTTAAGTTGATTCAGAAGGGAAAGTACAAGGAAGCAGAGAATGTGAAGAAAGATTTCAAAATGTCGGACAAGAAGTATTGGTGGATTAAGGTGAGATACATCGATGAGTTTGGGTACCGCTTTTTTGGCAGTTATTTGCAATTTTTTAAGTATAATTTAAAAAAAATGGACTTCAAGGAAAGCTCATGACAACTTATCCAAGCACAATTGATGAGCTCTGAGAAATACTTGCTGGGTTATATGGTTTCGTATAATGCTCCCTTTGAGTTGGAAAACAAAGAACAAAAAACAAGGACTTATAAACAAGGACAAAAATGAGGTCTGATTTCTGAACCCTGTTTTAGATTGAAGCTTTGGCCTCGAGAGAAGACTTTCTTGAGTTGGATAAATTTTCCAAATCCAAGAAAAGTCCAATAGGCTATGCCCCATTTGTAGAGGTGTGCCTCAAGTACAACAGGAAACAAGAAGCAGAGAAATACCTTCAAAGAATACCTACCGAAGACAGAGTTATGTGTAAGTTGACCTTGCAATTCGTTAAAGCTACAAAATAGGACACATCAATGAAAGTTTGATGCAACCAAAATTCAATTACTTCTCTCCAAGCTACTTAAAGCCCATGCTTTCTTAGAATTCCGGTTTAAAATCTTTTTTAATGCTGCGAAGCTGTAAGAGCGTAGTTATATTGCGGTGATCTTGGTTTTTGTAAAGACTCGAAGAAGAGTATTGGTTTTCTTGAGGTTTTTTGCGACTCGAAGAGGGGTATTTGTATTTACAGGTTTTTACGACTCGAAGAGGAGTATTTATATTGTACAGGTTCTTTTAGCTGAAGTAAGTTTGTTCATGATTTGAATTTTGACTTTCTTTCTATACAAACATTTTGAGTGTTGGCTTCTGTTTTCGAACAATGGACTTTAACAGTAGCTATGTTTGTAATATATAGTAATTAGGAACTGCTGGTACTATTCAAGCTAAGTCATTTCGAGAATTTTGAGCCCATATAAGTCCCGCTCACCTACCCTCTCCCCAGCGCCATCCCACTGTCTCTATTTGACCCCACAACACTTACCCCTACCCATCTACCCCCTGGGATTCTATCTATCCTCCTGCCTGCATCCCCCACCAACCTTACCTCCGGCACCACAAATGCCTACCCCACCCCCGCACCAATTTACCCCCTTCCAACCTCCTACCCTCTACACCAACCTAAGACCCCTGTACCTATCTGTCCCCACTCACACCTACCTTCCCAACTTCACATTCCCATCCCTAACTAAAAATTGATTGTTTCTAACTATATATTGCGATGATTTATTTTCTTTTGATACTTTTGTAAAAAGTAGTGTTAATTTTAAAAAAATTTTCTTTGAACGAATTGAGTCGTTTCCGGTATTCTACCGGCTGTTTTTTTAACCGGAAGTACTATTAGTTGAGACGGCGTTTTGACCTGAGAGCGAGTAGAATAGCCGTTTGAACTATTATTGAGGGAGAAATTCTTTGATCATGCAGTGCTTTCAGTGAATGATTTTTTGTCTATAAAAGAGTTCTTGACAGAATTTTGTGTTTTTTAGTTTAATTGTATTTTGGATTTAATTGCGGGAATTTTTTTTGCACCGCGAGGGATTTTAATTTCGTTTTTTAATAATTGAATTCTCTTTGATCGTTGACTTTTTTGAGCATTATACTTTGACTAGCTTAGTTTGTAATATATAGTAATTGGGAACTGCTGGTAATATTCAAGGTGAAAAATGTCATTTGGAGAATTTTGATCGCTTATAAGTCTCGGGTATCTAACATACACCCCTACCCCAAACCCATTGCACTACACCTACCTGACCCCCCAAAACTTATCCCCTAACTATCTACCTTCTGGAAATCTATCTCCCTCCTGCCTGCACGCACCCCCATCTACAAGCTTACCACTTCTCCCCGTCACCACAAATACCTACACCACCCCCTCAACAATGTACACCCTTTTTACCCCGCACCTTTCCTCTACACCAAACTCAGCCCTCTGCACCTACATACCCCCTGCCTAGGTACATACCACCGACCCAGCTTTCCCATTCTTACTTAAAATTGATTGTTTCTAACTATATGTTGCGATGTTTGTGTTTCTTATTTGATGCTTTTTAATAGGTAGGATTAATTGAAAAGTTTTTTTGCAAGACTCTTCGAGTCGTTCCCGGTATTCTACAGGCTGTTTTTCTATCGGAAATGCTGTTCGTTCAGACGGCGTTTTGACTTAAAAGCGAAAGCGAGTAAAATTGCCGGTTGAAGTTTTCTGATCATTCACTGCTTTCAGTGAATGACTTCGTCTATGAAAAAGTTTTTAACAGATTTTTTGTATGTTTGTTGGTAGTAATTGTATTTTGGGTTTAATTGCTAAAAATGTCTTTGTGCTCCACCAGGGATTTTAATTTCGTTTTTACTGATAATGAAATTTTCTTTTGGCATTTTGTGAAAAATTTTTCATATTTTTTTGCAAAATGTTTGTTTCGAATCTTTGAACTGTTTTCATTTTTTAATGGGCAGAGGACGATGGCAATATAAATTTTCAGGCCTTGATTGCTAAATAGTGAAACCCTTTCTGTAAGATCTACTTCAGTTATTTCAATTTAATTTTAAACTTTCAAAAATCATGTTTTTTTTTACAGCGTGTGCATATTTTCCACGTTCTATCATGTACTATTTTAGCATTGTCCTGAGACCTATTGTTTTGTATGCTTTTATCAGTTGTTAAAATTTAAAATTAAAGAGGTTTCGCCTTTTTCTTAGATTTTCTTTCATTTTATTGGTTTGCAATTGATTTCTTTTAGTATAATCCGGTACTGAGATTTTGTGGGAATTCCGTCTACAATTTGTGCCTGAAACTTTACTGTGACTATTCTCGGGGCCTCTGGTTTGGTTTTAAACAATTTTTCGCCTTTGTATGTGCGGTGAGTTCTCAGCTGAACTGGTTGACATGTTTTTTATCATAGCTTAGCTTACTCTCTAAATTCATTGAGGTTACTTCATTGAGGTTATCTGACCCCTTTCAAGAAGTTTTCGTCGTTAAATTGGTTTGCAACTGCAACTCAATTTTGGAACTGTTGCTATCTATATTCTAGATCTTGTAAGTCTGTTTCCGGCTATTTCAACAATCTACCGGGCATGTTTCTTTGGAAACAGACCTGAAATATTCTTGTAAAACTGCGAGATAGAAAAATTATTCGCTCAATGTGATGAAATCTTCCGCTAAGCGAATAAGTTCATTCATTCACTATTTACTTAAAAAACAAATTAAGATATTTCAGTTTCTAATATTCGGCAAGTTATCAATACGAATGAACAATTTAACCACGCATTGTGAGGCTCACTTTTCACTGTGAGAAGAATGTGCCATTAATTTGATATATAATAATATATATGAAATTTTATTGGAGCAAATTTTGACGCAGAAAATGAGAGCGTGAAAGAATTTGGAGTGGTTTGGGCTGAAAAAAATTGAAGAGTGGAGCGTGTTTTTGTTCATTCCCCTATTTTTGAGAGAGCGAGAAATTTAGGCGCGAAAAAATAAGCGAGCAAAATTTTTAGTTTGTCTGCCTTTTTAAATTAGTTTTTCATAAGGAGGTTTTCATTAGGAGGTTCAAAAAAATTTTCATTAGGAGGTTTGATTTTAACATTGCGTTAAATTTAGGCTTGCTTGGATAATGGTTTGAAGGTTTCTGGAAGTTAATATAAGTTTTATGCTTTTTTTTTTATCGTTTCTCAGCTCTTTTGCTGATTTTCAGGCGAATTTTTCTGAATGCTTCGTTTTACTGCCTCAATTAGGATTTGCAAACGCGTTAATTACTCATGGAGTTTTTGGATAACAAGTAAGAACAGTTTTGTTGGTAAAAAATAATCTTCTTTGTTAAGAAATTTCTTGGCTATTATGATTTGCCTACTGTTCTGCGAGCATGTTAATTCTCTTCATTACTTAAATGAACTCCTCTTTGGCTTTTTGTACCCTTGTACTATTAAAAAAGTTTCTAGTATTTTAGTTCAAGTTGTTTTTCAGGCTTATTTGTTCTTGAACAGATTTCCAATATTTTATTCTCATGAGTGGTTTAAGTAGTTACAAATTTTTGGAATCGGGCGTTTTTTGATAAGAAGTTGCTTTTTCCGAATTGTTTCAGGAACTCTTTCGTTTTTTTTTTGGATAAATGAGCGAGGAAGAACACCGGGAGTTCAGGGTGTGAATTAATTTTGAAAATGTTGAAAAGCGGAGAAAATTTTTTTTGGGCCTTTCCCATTATAGCCCCCCCCCCCCCCCCATGAAACTATAGCCCCCCATTATGGTATAATTACCATGATTTGGGGGGGGGGGGGGCTATAGGTTATCTGACCACTAAGCTGGGGGGCTATAATGGGAAAGATGCAGTTCTTTAATGTTTCTTTTGAAACAGCGATATATATAGGTGTAAAATTGTTGATGAAAGAGCGATTTTTTTTGTTCGCGTCTGTTTTTTTAAAGCTGATTTCTCAATTAATGCTGAACGAAATTTGAAGCAAGTATTTTAAACGTGTGTACGTGTGTATTATTTTTGAGTTTTCGCGCTTTTGTTGTAAAACATTCTCTGACTTCTTGGGTGACTTTTTCACAATTCAGTTTTTTCATCTTTGAGTAATCTAAGTTGCTCTCGTTCTGAAGTGAAGTTTTTTTGCTAATATAAAAGCGACTGTGAGCGAAGGAGAAGTCTTGATGAAATCTGTCGGCTAATTAACAGGCGTGTCTCACAATTTGTGTGTCGGCTAATTCCCCTACACCACCTTTATTTATAATATGAAAAAAATAGCCCGTGGAGGAGTGAAAATTTTAATTTAGAAGGGGAGGCTGGGGCAGATGTATACAATAAATTTTTCATTGTTGATTCTTGACTAACTGTTTTTGCAGCTTACATCCGAATGGGCGACCTTGAAAAGGCTTCAGAGCAGGCATTTGTGAACAAGAGCATAGAGGAACTGAACAAGGTTGCGGAGCGCTGTTCAGTCACGTTGTCCTCGGCCGGTGGAGTAACAGCAACTAATTTACGGCATCTGATGACGAGGATTCAAGTCAATGTCGAGAAGTTAAATAGCTAGTGAACGTGCTAATTCGTATTACATCGCTATTATTTTTGATTTTTCCATAGTTAGATTTTACAGTTATCGATTTATAATTGTGCGATAAATTATCAAAATCTATTTTCCAAATTATAATTTTCAATAATTTTCTTCTTTTTCAACTGCGCGGTTGAAACGTCAATAATTTTTCTGAGCTGTAGTAAATTGTTCGATAATAAACAAAACAGCTCCTATAGGTAGATGGGAATTTTCTAGTTCAAATAATTGAGTTCAAATTGTTTTGGTGTTTGTACAATTTGTCTGAACAAGTTTGTCGACATCTAAGTTTCCATATGTAAGTTTGTCGACCTTTCATATGCCGTATTCAAAATTAAAGCAGTTGGTCTTTTGAACATTTTAAAGCCGCCGTGTTCAATTTTATTCCATCGTCTAAAACTTGTTTTTTGTATTACCTTTCAGTCTCAAGCGTGAAGTTAGCCCTGATTACTGAACATGTACCATTTTAGGACCAGATATGTGTCCTTATTAATCATACAAAAGTTAGCCCACTTGACAAACATAGTCGAGACAATTTGCTCTCAAAGGACAGCTGATGTCTGCTGCACAATGCTACATTACTCCTTGTGTGAAAGTGATCAATTAGTTGTACTAAATTGATTAATGAAACGTTTGACTTAATTCTATCACTTTCGTAGGAACAATTGAGTTTAAGTAACAAAAATCTGAACTAGAGCGATTGAGGTTGCGGGGGGGGGGGGGTGTTGATTTGGGGAATACTATAATAATTAGTTGTAGGAGAAATCAAATTGATTTAATGTAAACAAGGTTGTATAAAAAAGCCTACTTCACTTCACTAATTGCTTCAATTTTAGTGTGGGAGAACTAAAATCGATAGAATTCTCAAAAAATCGAAATCGTTGAGTCGAATATGCAAAAAAATAGTCTTATGTACATCTTTGATTACTAGCAAATTATCGCCAATTTTTTATCTGAGAGATGAGCGAACTTGTATTTTTGTTGTTAAGTATCTTGAAGTTTGTTAATTGAAGCCTTTTGGTTGGAACATTTGTACCAGTATTAAAACTTCAAACATTAATGTTTACCTTTCGGAAATTCAATTCCATTTACTGTCATCATCATTCTTTTTAATTGCTCTTGAACGAAGTTCATGGTAATTATTGTAAACGTGTGTGTCTTTTTTATGCAAATTTTTTGCACGACAATTTTGCGCTTTTCTTCTAGAACATTCTTTGACTTCTCAAGTGACTTTTTCACGCTTTCGTTCTTCAATTTTGAGTGATCTCTATTGCTCTCACTCCGAAGTAAAGCTTGTTGCTAATAATTGGTTGCAGCAGAGCAAGAATAAGTTTCTGATAGAGCAGTTGGAAGTGCTTGGGGTGACGGTTCGGGAGGTCAATGGTTCGAATTCCGGGCGGGCGGGGCAGCATGTTTTGCACCCATAAAGAAAAATTGATCAAGACTACAGCCCCTGAATTAAATTGCCTCGCCTGTCGTTCAAGAGTATTTCTTCCGACATTTGTCGGTTTATGTTTATTTGTGTTGAGGCAATGCTTATGGACTTCAAAGTCAGCCATATGAGTCATCACCCCTAAATCAAATTATTGTTGCTTTGCAAAGTTTTCTGAAAAATGCGAAGTTGTAGGGCAAATAACTCAAAAAGATGCAAATTTTGCTCCTAGCAATTAATCTGGGCATTCAGCGGTTATACGAAGATCGTAAGCATCTGCAACATTTTGACATCTTGTCTTAAAAAATCCAATAGACTGGTTTGAATAGTTAGTAGCTGGTGTCTTCTACTTGAACTTTTTATGACTCGATATGTGTGAAACTTTCTGCTAGATCAGCGTAAATTTTCAGAGGGTTATGATTTTTTTGGTCAATTATTCTCACCCACGGGGTTCCGTTTTGTTGAACTATAATCTTTCTGGTTGTTTCGCCATTATTGTTTCTCCATTATTGTTTAATTGCAGCCGTAAGCCTCAAGGGTTATTGTTTAGCCGCTCTCCGTTTTTACAGTGAAAAGGATTCGGATTGTTTTGGTGCACTGTCTGTTTTACGAATCGAAGAGGCGTTATTGTTTTCTGTTTTTTTTTAATAAGTAAGCGGGTGAAGAAACCGGAATTTCAGGGAGTGAATGAAGTTTAAAAAAGTTACTTCAGGGATCAAATTTGAACAGCAGAGAAAAATTTTCGCAAAGCGAGTTAATTTTTTTGTTCTCGTGCTTCTTTTTGAAGCTGTTTTTAATATTCAGCCTGTTTTGATACCTTTTTGAATATAACGGAAATTTTTTTGGAAACGGGAGTGTTTTGTAAATAACGGTCATTTGACGGTAACTTGAAGGGTTTTCAACTATTTTGCTGATTTCGTTTATTATAAGCCGCCTCAGCAGGCTATTATAGCTCTCCTATTTTTTTTTACTTCGTCGAATAAAAGTTTTTGCTTTACCTTAGTTCACAGCTTGTTCAACATTTTGCGTGAAATCTTTTCGACTTCTCTAGGCTAGTTTCACTCTTCTGTCATTCTGCTAAAAGTGTTTTTAGACACCATTTGCTCAGCAAAGCCTTTCAAAATGAACGGAGTCAATATCAAAAAACGAAATCATAAATAGAAACGGGATAAACCCATAAAGCCCAATTATAGATGGCTGTTACTCAAACTTCGTTCTTAGTTACCATCTCTAGTACTTATTGGTATTGATACTAGCCCTTGTGTCGTCTCACTACGAAACAGGAGTATATTCAGCTCCACAATGACATCAAAATAGTTAGCTCTTTAAAATTGTTTGTGTACAAAAATCTTTTTTTTCCATTAGTTTTTCTCGTCTTTGAATCCCAATCTTGTTTATTGGAATCAACGGCGGCTATTTTTCGGCAATCTGCCGGGTATATTTTTTAATAGCCTCTCAACGGCCATTATTTAGGCGCTCTCCTTTTTTAATTCGCTTTACCTTTTGAGCACGTTTTTTGTTTTACATAAGTCAAGATTTTTACGCTTGACTTTTGACTTACCTCACTCACTGTTTCAATTGAATGGGTTTTAAATTCTTTCACGCATTGAATTACGCAATGAAAATACTGTCAAAGTCAAAAGAGTAAAATCAAAAGAAACGGGATTAACCGATAAAGCCCTGTCATTAAGGTATTGAGCATTAGGTTAAAGTTCATTAGAGTGCTTGCTAGCTGGCATTGGTATTAAGCTGATTAGCTTTCAGTTTAGAGGCTGAATTATTTATAGTTTTAGAATCTAAGTAAAACTGCACGTCAAATTAGAACACTTTTTGACACTGAAAAAAACAAAATAACTTCGGTCAATCTCTGTATTCTTTTCGTTTCAATCCCGATATGCATCAAACGCGTCAACGGCGGCTATTTTTCGGCAATCTGCCGTTTATGTTTTAGTTTTATATATGTTTTATATATGTTTGCTTGGTCTCTGATTTAAAAATTTTTATTGTCCTTGCAGTGCGACGCAATTTGAGTCAATTTCGCGTTCCAAGTTTTAGCTAACGTTTTCACTGACAGATATCATTTTTCAGTGAGTCTTGTGAATTTGTGAGTCTTGCCTGCATCCCCTTTTTATTGTCCCCATTTCCAGTCAATGTAACTGCTAAAAAAGATTATGTCTTCTAAAATTTTGTTTTGTGCTCTGGATGAAGTTTTGGGCATGTATTTATGAGACATGTAGTTGGGCATGTAGTTATGAGGCATGTAGTTTCCATTTTAAAATATTTGCCTCTTTTCTTTACCTTTGTTACTGGCGAGTTTTGATTTTTCACTTCGTTGTCTTGTCTATATATCTCATTATTGACAAGGAAGGTCTTATCGGTTGAATCAGTTGAATGATCGGTCTAAATCAGTTGCATGATCATTGCAGTTCATAGCTTTTGCTTTCTATTACTTCTACTGATAGTTTTGCTAGTTATTGTTATATTATTGCTGTCTTTTCATTTAATCTCAATTATGACCAGTCTCATCGACCGCTAGTGAGCATTCAGTCGATCAGAACAATTGTTCCAGAAGTAGATTATTTTTTTCTGACTCTTGTACTTCTTGTTTTCAAAATCTTTTTAGTTTTTGCAACATTGGTTGTAGTTCGAGTGGTCACTTAGTCTCATTATTGACAAAATTTTTTTGGTTACCGGTGAGCTTTAGGTGAATCTAAATGCTAGCAATTGTTTTTTTATGATTTCGATTTTCTTCACAAATTAATAGTTGATTTTTTTAGTATTTCATATTTTTTGTTTTTCTTGACTTTGTGTAGTCTCAAAATGACACTTCTGATGGGCCTTTTAGTGCAGCTAACTGTTGATCAAGCTGTTGGCTATAAGCTTTAGCAAATCTCAAATTTGTTACTGATGCCCTTCGTTTTGAATTGCTCAAATGAATTAATGAATCTTGCCTTCATTTGTAGTTACGTTGGCACGTTTTCTGCCATTAGATCTGCTGAAGAATTTTGATGTTTCTGAGATTTCTGGCTTGCGGTTTGGCATTCTTTGCTGCCTTATCTTTTCGTCTCGTAAGTGCCAGGTCTCATTTGTTGCTAAGGATGCATAAATAAATCGAATTAATCGTTTCAGTGAACGTTTCAGTTTTGCTAGTCTTTGATATGCCTACTGCTCTCTTAACATCTAATCTAATTAACGATAGGTCTCATCGGTTCCTAATGAGGTTCTAGTTAATCGAAATAATTCTCTCAGACCGTACCTATTGCTTTCTGTGACTTTTACAGTATTTGTTATCAAATTTTGTTTTGCGATTGGCTGTATTTTTGTTGCCTTTTCTCTTAGTCTAGTTGAAGAGTAGTTTCATCTAATGCTAATGGGGAATAAGTAAATCTAATGAGTTTTTTAATTTCATAGCAGTCGTTTTATGGTTTCGACACTTTGTCCGCAAAAAACAAAAGATGATTTTTTAGTCTTGCCTCCTTAGTCTCAAAAATAACTTTTTTGGCGTCCTGGTGCATATTTTTTGCTGTCTTTTCATTGGGCCCATTTCTAATTTAACGTTTTTATTGACTGTGATGCTGTTTGTTTTCAAACTGTTTAGTGAGTTTGTGAATCTTGCCCTCATTTAGTGTTCTGTAGTGCCTTTTTAAGCTGTTTTAACTAAATCGTTTTATATGCTTACGGATTGTGGCGTGTAGGTTTCTTTCTTTAACGCCACTGACTTTCAAAAACGTTGATTTCTGTCAGTTTCTTCCGTTTTTCCGCCTCTTTTTTGCCTCCTTTCCACTTTGTCTGCCAGTAATTACAACAACCTTGTATTGCGTACGCGTGTATTGTGCTATTGTGCCAATACTTTTATCATGTTGTTTTTGTGAATCTTGAAACCCTAAATATTGGAAAAAAAAATTTGGTTGTTTTTTTTTGGATTTTTTTCAACCCTATGTTCATTTCTGTGAATATAGGGTTATGGGATTGTTTGACTGTCTTAGCTGATGTTTCTGTAATGATACTGCCTGCTTGTCTTTTTTGCAATTTTTCGTTCTACCGACTTTTTGTCTGATCATTTGACCTCTCTTCCTCAAAATCGAAATGACAGGTGAAGCCGAGAGGGCATTAAATTCTCTGCGGTTCACTGGTTATGCGAGGCCGAAATTTTAGTGTAAAGGGCGTTTCTAAGAGTTTGATCACGTGATTTTTTATCGCGTTTGACCAAAAAGCGACTTACCAGAAATTTTTAATTAGGTACAAACCTTTGGTTCGCTTTGTGGCTGCTTTTTTCTAACGGGCATTTTTTCAGGACCTGCACCTAGCCTACTTTCTCTTCTATTAGATTTGGTTTGCATTTTGTTTTCTTGTTTTGCTGTAGGTTGTGTATGGATTTGGCGTTTTCTATTTTTTTTAACAAAATTACAACAATTGGAAATGCACGCAGACTTTTTTTTAGTTTACTAGTATTCATATGGGACAGATTTTTATGTTTGATATTGGTATTTTCTAAATTTCGATTTCTTTATATTAGATGTTCTGTCACCAAGTCTCCCTAATGACAGCTGTCATTGGACATCTAATTATTCATATGTCAATCTACTGTATCATCTCCATTCATTTTGACATGCAGAATTTGTCAAGATTTTTGTTATTCTGTTGCTTGGTCTCATTATAACAGATATCATTTGCTTTTGAATGAGGCTGGATTAAATTTTTTGGCGGTTGATGTTTCTGATAATTTGGTTTCTTTGTTACGTGGTTCTGTAATGGTTCTGTAATTGTTCTTTGTTTTTAAGTTTATATATGTGCTTATTAATTTTGGATATTCTGATTGCATTTTAAGATTTCACGTTGCGTGTTGAAATGACTTTGATGTCGACAAAAATTAATTTTTTCGGAAGTCTTTCAAAATACGAAGTCGATAACGGACATCGTTTATTGCGACTGTCTCTTGTTGTTCTTTTACTGTGTTTGGTTTTCTACAAAGTTGGCGTCTGCTGTGATAAGCGCCATAATGCCAAAGTCTTTTAGGATGACGATATTGGAATTACTGGTTATTGTTTATCGTCAAAGGCTGATCTTCTAAGGGGACTTGTTGTCTGGGTTTCAGATTGTTCAATTCTCTGAATTTTACCTTAGGACTTGTCCTGCTGTTTTAATAATTGGAAGATTTTGAATTGTATTGAGGAACTCTTTTTTATTGAAGATCGGTGCACACATTTTTATGATTTGTGAAATCAATTTTAGTAATGATTTTGGTCACGCAGGAGCAGGAAAGGGAATGAAAACTGAATTGATTGATTTTGCGGCGTGAAATTTTTTCATTCGAATTTTAAGTTAGGGAGAGAAAACGGTGAACAAAAATATTGTTTTTCCGATAAATTGTTTTGTTCACATGCGACAATTTAACTTTAATTCTGTACTGGTTTTCTGAGTTTTTGATAGGGTTTTCTTTTTAATTGCTCTTGAACGCAGTTCATAGCAATTATAGTTAACGTGTGTGTCTTTTTTTAATGCAAATTTTTCGCTTGACAGTTTTGCGCTTTTCTTCTAGAACATTCTTTGACTTCTCAAGTGACTTTTTCACGCTTTCGTTCTTCATTTTTGAGTGATCTCTATTGCTCTGAAGTAAAGCTAATATAAATTCGGTTGCAGAATAAGTGAGGTATGTGATCTGTAGCGCAGTGGATAGTAGTTGTGACTGTGGATCGGGAGGGCAGTGGTTCGAATCCTTCTTTTAGAATAATGACGTCTGTTTTTGAACATTTAACTTTAACAGTACCCCCGGGCACCTATCTACCCCCTGCCTACACCCCCTCGCCTAACAATGTCCCCCACACCTACCCAAATTCCTAAAATTTGGTTGTTTTCATAATTATTTAGTAGGTAGCGTTTGGTAAGAGTTCTTATTGCTCGACTCGTGGAATCGTATTCTATGGGCTATGTTTTTTTATGTGATTTATCGTCTGACCATTTGATTTCTCTCTCTCTCTCACGCACACCACAACACCACATGCGCGGGCCCACACGCACTCATGCCAACTCACGCTCATGAGTGTTTAGTTTGATCAAAACATGTGTTGCTGTTACAGAAATTATTTCGAATCAATAGGTTAATTATTCTGGCAGAGTGTTGAATACTGTTGGGGCCATACGATCTATAGTAATCGAATTTTATTTATGAGAGAACACAAAATTTTGTATGAATAAGTCTTGCCTGACCAAAATGCACTTTTTCAAAAAAGTGACTGAAAATTTTATAAGTAAAGTTAGGTAAAAAATTTATGTCTTTCATTGAAAAAGTTTAACGGAAAAGGAAGGCAAGAAAAATTAATTTTAATGTATTCAACAAACTATTAATTTTACGTAAATTCCTAACTCTGTATGAAAACGCAGGTAGTGACCAAACTTTTTCGAACTAGCACTACGCGGCTTTAGACTGTCGGTGATATTTCATCATATTTAATGTTGTTGAAGTTTGCATGATTTTGCTTGCTTTTGAACAGTATTTTAAGCAACTATTTTAAAACTAGAATAGGATTTTTGGTATTCTACAGGTTTTTACGACTCGAAGAAGAGTATTTTTGTGATTCTACAGGTTTTTACGACTCGAAGAGGAGTATTGAGATTCTATAGGTTTTTTTTTAGCAGAAAGCAAGTTTGTTCATGACTTGAATTTTGACTTCTTTCTGTTGACCATTTACCTCCGTTTTTGATTGTTGACTTTTGTTTTCGAACATTGGACTTTAACAGTAGCTTCGTTTGTAATGTATAGTAATTAGGAACTGCTGGTAATGTTCAAGGTGAAGAGGTCCTTTTGAGATTTTTTGTTCCTATATAAGTCACCTCTTATTATCTAAACTACACCGCACAACCCCCCACCCCCCAACACCCACATACCCCCCAACACCTAAATACCCCAACTACCCCAGCACTACCCACCTGCCCAACCTATCTAACCACCCTTCCCACCTAGCTCCCCCCCGCACCTAAAAAATTGTCGGCATTTTTAAAACACTTTAATGTGGTTTGTTGGGCTACTTTTGTTTTTTTTTTCTGTTGTCTATTTTGATCTTCTGATTTTGTTAAGGTTAGGTTAGAGATTATAAAGCACGACGATTCGAGTCGTTTCCGGTATTCTACTGGCTGTTTTTTTGTTTAGCTGAAGCAGGGTTGTTGATGACTTAAACTTATGACTCTTGTTTTTGTATTTTGACTTCTGGTTTAGAACGTTGACTTCTCTTTGCGAACATAGGATTTGAACATTGGCATAGTTTTTAACATATAGTTCTCAGGAGCTATTGGTGATATTCAAGGTCGGAAGATTATAGATAAGATTCCCCCACAACATAGGTTCATCCATACTCCAACTAAAGACACCACCTTCTGTTGAAACTACCTACCCCTCCCCCTACATTCCTAACCCCCCTCACCTACCTCTCCTATCGATTTCCTTTCTGTGGCCCTATTTCTTTTCAGTTTCCAGAACCCCACCTATCTCACCTAACCCCCCCCCCCCCCACACACACACACACACACACACACAACCCACTTATCCCTCCACTCCATGCGACCATCGCAGCCACCCCACCAACCCTTAAATAAAATTGTGTATTGTGTCTCATTTTAGAAAAAAAATTATGGTTTCATTAGGCATTTTTTATTTTTTGTTAGCTATTTTTGATTTTTTTTACTGAGGAAAGGTTACTTTAGAGATCATTTTGCACGACATTTATAGTCGTTTTCGGTATACCTCTTCTCTTTGTTTGTTACAACCATTTGATCACGCACCAAGAAGTGAATGGTCGAATTTTTCTGACGATTTCTACTGCTCGGCTGAATATGTGTTCGTGTTGTCATTTATTGCTCTAATGTTATGATTTTTTATTCTTTAGTGTGATAGTTTTTAGTCATATCTGACTTAATCTCACTGAAAGAAAATGGCCCCTGAAATGTTATTTAATGTTATTTATTCTAAATTAAAAATTCATTGGAGGTCACGAAAAACATAGTTTTACGGCTATGTTCATGAATAAAAAATGTCATTTTTTGAAATTTGGTATTAAAATAAGAAGTCGATTTGTTTGTTTTGTATTAAAAAAAATTTCTTTGGTCCTAGTAATCTATTTCAACCAAGGCCTCAACTGGCTGCAACCAAGGGCTGTTTACTAATTTCACTGCTCACTAACTCCTGTCGCCTTTTCTAATGAGGGGATGTGATTTCATTGAGGAATTTCACACGTTTACGTGCTATCATTTTTCTATGCGGAATTCCAGCAGCCTCCTGTGACTACAGTACTCTCTGCAATATCAGTTGCAAGTGAGATCATTGGTGCACTTTTGGCGCTTGCAGAGGACAGAAAACATAGTTTGCCAACTGCAGAAGTCAGGGAATAAGTTTCGAGCCTTAACTGACGAAAATCTTGGTGAAATCTTAACATTTTACAAAGCATTAAAACGAATAGCACTGTTGACCAAATGGCTGGAATCCCGTTTTCAATGAAACCAGTTTTGCAATCACTAGGTTGACCCAATCGATGTCAATGGTTTTGATAAAGGCTACCGCCCGCGGCTATGCAAATTGGAAGGCAGTGTGCGCAAGAGACTTGCAGCCTTTCAATTTTGGTCTAGACCAACCTATTTTTTGACATATAATTCCCGATTGTGCGGGTTGGACGCTCAAAGCGTGTCCCAATACTTTTAAGGTGTTCTGGTTGAGTACATTAAATCTCGGCGTTGAGAAAAGCTGCAATTTGGCTTAGTTATGCGGCTCTCATAGATTGAAAATCAAACTTTGTGGGTTTATTTGCTCAAATGTTACACATAATAATTGAATTGATGTCTTAATTAAGTAGATCGTATCGGGACCTTAACTAATGATTAACTTGAATCGTTTAGTTATGAGTGACAACGATCAATTTGTTGTAAATGTGTCCATGTCTTAACTCACCCGAACATGAATATCTAGTCTGACTAAAAGGAGTAATTTCTGCTATATTCAGGTATCAATGCAATGCTTGATTGGAGTCGCTTGATTGGTTTTGACTATGTTATTTCAGTTTTTATGATAGTTCTAACAAAGAGGCTCGCTATTAATCGTTTGCGAATAATATTACGACCACTCTTAACCGCAAGATCATTTTGGGTTGCGGTAATTTGAGTTAGGTTACATTTATATTAACAGATCTGACCATCAGAAAAATTAAGCAAGACTGAGACTTTGGTTAGACTACGAAAAAAAATACCCAAGCTGAAATATGAAACAATTCGCAATTTTTGATGGAAAAATGAAATCTTGCAGGGCAGGGTGCCAGATTTTTTTCTCAGAGGAATTCGTCTAATTTTTTATTTGAGGACAACCTGCTGATTCATCGAGTTTATGGATTTCATTATCGAATATAACAGAACTATAAAACTCAATTCAAATTTTTTACAATCTCTGCCTAATAATTTAGTTCAAAAATATTTTGATCCTCGGTGCTTCATAGAAAACAGCTATCAATAGTCACTACTTGAAGGAATTTTGAAGAGCTCAGCACTCAGCCTTCTAGTGTTTCGGTTATGAGGAACTTATCGAAAGAACCGATTCATTGATATTGAGACGAGATGCGCCCGACACTACGCAACGAAAACTTGACCAAATCGCAATTTGTAGACATAACTAACCGCATAGCGTGTTCAACATATTCCGGTTTTCTTTAATAAAAATTAGCTGCATAAATTGTCTTTGGATTATAGCTGAATTGCAGTTTGGAGCGGTTGGTTCTTCCATAAACTAAAATGCCATTTTGAATCACAGGATTTACGTAAGAATTGTAAATCAGCAAAACTTGTCTCTTGACAAAACATTGAAGCGTTGCTACAAGCTCAACGCAACGATGATTTATCTTGCCCATTTAAACACCTAAATACTTGATAGAATTGCAAATGGATAGTTCATTCTTACCTATTCCAGGAACCAATTCTGGCGTACTCTTAAAGGTTAAAACTGAATTTTTATCGACATTCAAAGCAAAACTGTTTTCTCTGGGCTACTTCTATATTTGCCAGACTCTAAGATTTGTATAGTCTGAGTAAAATGTTGGGTTTTCCAAACTTTCATGAATTATTAAAGTAGTTACTTTTAATCCCAAAATAATCGACCTTCGGAAGCTAAAGACCAATTGTAGTCTGGAGATATGTAATTAACGATTTTTAACAAAAGGGTGAGTTTTCATTCCAACTAAAATTTTGGCTTTTCGGATTATAATATATTACTCTCTAACGCAGTTGGTAGCAATTATATTAGTATTCTAATTTTTCATTTGAGGACAACCTGCTGATTCGTCGAGTTAATGGATTTCATTATCGAATATAACAGAACTATAAAACTCAATTCAAATTTTTTACAATCTCTGCCTAATAATTTAGTTCAAAAATATTTTGATCCTCGGTGCTTCATAGAAAACAGCTCTCAATAGTCACTACTTGAAGGAATTTTGAAGAGCTCAGCACTCAGCCTTCTAGTGTTTCGGTTATGAGGAACTTATCGAAAGAACCGATTCATTGATATTGAGACGAGATGCGCCCGACACTACGCAACGAAAACTTGACCAAATCGCAATTTGTAGACATAACTAACCGCATAGCGTATTCTACTTATTCCGGTTTTCTTTAATAAATATTATCTGGATTATTTGTCTTTGGATTATAGCTCAATTGCAGTTTGGACTGGTTGGTTCCCCAATTAACTAAAATGCCATTTTGAAGCACAGGATTTGTGTAAGAATTGTAAAACTTGTCGCTTGACAAAATATCAAAGCATTGCTACAAGATCAACGCAACGATAATTTTTCTTGCCCATGTGAACACCTAAATACTTGATAGAATTGCAAATGGATAGTTCGTTCTTACCTAGTCTAGGAACCAATTCTGGCGTACTCTTAAAGGTTAAGGCTGATTTTTTATCGACATTCAAAGCAAAACTATTTTCTCTCAGTTTGCCCTACGGTAGTCAGTAAGGTTTGTACTTTTAAGAGTTTTTGTCTGTCAGAACTTTGGTGCTGCAAACGTAATTTGTTTTAATTAGCTTTAACCTTTTGATTCTATCTATAATTGTTCTCAAACGAAGTTTGATTTATCTTAGTCATGTGTCTTCTATGTCATTTTTTGCTGGACTGGTGTTTCGGACTCTTCTAACGTTTCGTCCTCAAAAATGGGATAAACAGGTAAATCCCGGACGGCAGTAAGTGGCTTAGCAGCTCCTAAGAGGTTTGTGTCTTTTTAATCTCAAGTATGCAATTGACCGAAGCTGTGTTTAGAGACAATTTCGTGTTCGGACGGGAGAGGTTCATAATCTTAAAAGTATGACCACCCTCCCAGCTCCCATTTACAACACTTCTCCATCTTCCTCCAACTGGCGTTTTGAAACCCCTCCCTCACCCCAATTGATTGACCCCCACTCACCGCCTTAACGCTGGACCCCTCACCCATTCCACTCACCCCTCTAATGCTAGTATCCCTAAGCCATGCTAGTATCCCTAAGCCGGTGAAGCCCAAACGAAAAGAGGGATAAACAGGTAAAGCTCAGTGGTCTACGCATCTCTTAGAGCCCTACTGTTTTCTTATGTAAGTATGCGATTATTCGATTCTTCGAATTTGTTTTGGGGAGACATTTTCATGGTGATGAACGGTCCTTGATCTTCAAATTTTGTCCCCCCTCAGTCACACCCCCTACCCCACTCACCCCCAAAACAACCCCAGTCGGCCCCCCTCCAGCTTGTGATTTCGACACCACTCTTGTCCAGCCCTCTCAAATCTACCCCACCCCCCATCGCTTGAAACTCCGCACTGGGCACTACCGAATCCAACCGATCGCCGATCGTTTGATTGCACTTCGCCCTGAGTTAGGCAGTTAAGTTCGTGCTATTAAAAATTTTTTATTCTGTCAGAACTTCTGGTGCTGCAAACGTCAAATGTTTTAATTAGATTTAACCTTTTAATTCTATCTATAATTGTTCTCAAACGAAGTTTTTATCTCTTATCTTAGTCCTGTGGTCTTCTTTGTCATTTTTGGCAGTATGTCTTACTAATCGGTAAGTATGCAATTGACCGGAACTGTGTTTAAAGACAATTTCGTGTTGTGACGGGAGGTTCATAATTCTAAAACTATGACCCGTTCCCAAGTCCCCCATCCAACCACTTTTTCATCCTCCTCCAACTGGCGATTTGAACCCCCCTCCCTCATCCCCATTGTTTGACCCTCAGACCACCCCCCCCCCCCCGCAACGCTGGACCCCTCCCCCATTTTTTGCTCGGCTGATTTTTGTCTCACTCTCTTGCATTTTCGTTCTCAAAAACAGGATAAACAGCCGGGGGCATTTGCTTGGAACTTTTTGGATTTTTAGACTCTAAGTATGTGGTTCACCTAAACTGTTTGAGAGAAATACATTCGTGTTGTGACGAGTAAAAACTTCGTTATATTCAGTTAAAATTTGATTTGTTTTTAGCTAACACCTTAATATAATTGACTATTTTATAAATAAAAAATAATCAGGAAAAAGTGAGAGTTTTGGAAATGCTAAGTTTTTGACGACAGTCGTAGTCTTGTTGTTTCTGCAAAATTAATTTAAAATCTTTTTTTAGACACTGCAGTTTGTTTAGCGTTCTAAGTTAAATTTATGGTGTTAACCGAAAATAAGGACATTACCACCCTAATGTTTACACTATTCCTTGCTGTACTTTCATCATTTTCTTAAACTTTTAGCATCATATGCTAATAATGCAGATAAAACTTTGTATTTAGTATAGAGCGACTGTGGAAGTTGTTGCTTCCTAAAATAAAATACGCTGAAACTGATCAAAAATCTGCTTTCAGAAACCTAATAATGTTTTTGAAAGCCAGCATTTTTTAATTGCGTGAGAAATATCTTTTCAATTGCTTGAGAAATATTGATCTAATTTTTGCATGCTGGAATTTCATAAACTGAAGATTTAGCCAGAACTAAAAAGTGAACAAATTTTGTTAATTGCTGTTTTAATTGATGTTTTTAATTTCAAGGCGAATTCGTAGAACTTTCACGTTCATAAACTTTCTTTAAATGATATTATGGTACGCATTAAGATTAATATTTTTATAATCCGGACCAGACAAAACTGAAAGATTTATTTTGTTTTACTGTGTAGAGAAAGAAATAATTCGTTGCCTGAAATTTTATACGAAAAAACATTCGGCAACACTTTTTTCTCAACAGCTTCTCAGTCAGTACAGACAGATTAGTTTTTCTTGGCAATTTAAAAAAATGTCTTTAAGTTGCTTAATTATTTTCCACTGTAGCATCTGGTAATCATGAGAAAGGTATTATTTAAAATCTAAATTTAAAAGATTTCATCGCTTTATTTTATTGTTTTTATCAACAAACTTTTTTTAAGATAATTTTAAAAGTTCTTTTCACAATCTAAATTTGGTAATGCTAGCATAAAGAAAAAAACAGGCTTGTGCCAAACAGTCAGCCATGTGAGAATAATAATGGAGACAAAAACTCAGCGACAAAAGCGCAGAAAACTTTATTGTTAAATTTTCAAATTTTAATTGACAAGAGACTTTTTGGTACTGAAACTGCGCAATACAATGGTAGCTACAAACGAATGAGGGAATGACGGATTTTGCACCTGCAGTTATTGAGTTGGAATCACAAATGTGTCTGTTGCAATTGTACAAAGGGATGTCATGTTTCTGTCAACGTCAACAAGTTAAGGCTTCCTTGCTTAAGAATTGCTAGGAAATTACAACTGAACAAAATCTACAGTAGACAAATTATTATTGTTGCCAGAAGCATTGTATACGTTTAAGGACAATAGATTTCTCGCATGGATGATTTGTCATTGAGAATAAATAGCGGAAAGCTTTGGTACGTTGGCATGTAACAATAAGGGGGGGGGGGGGTAAATAAAAGAAGAAATTAGCCATAAAAGCGGCTTGTTATCAGAGTTATCAGAAAACCAAATTTCTCACAACTTTGTTTTTAATCAACAAGGACATCGATTTTCTCTTTGATGTGTTTGGTTCTACAGGCGCCGCGTTTCACGTTCAACCTGATTTATTTTTATTTCTATCACATTTTGCTTCTGCATCTAATCGAATTAATTAATTGCCTACTCGCACTCGTTTCCTGTTGTTGCTATGCTGTCGGTTTAGTCTAAACGCAAGTATAGTAAAATGTCTGCTCGTTCATGGGTTACAGTTCAATTGAATGCGTGGATCCTTTGAACGTGCGATGCGTGCGTCGCGTCTAGACTTGAGTCTAGACAAAATCAGGAAACCTCAAAATTTTATTCGAGAATTAAGATGTCAATATCATTTTGGCCCCTGACCAGAGCGTGTCCAGTGTAAAAAAAAGTACAAATCTTTAATTGATTTATTGGTTGATTAGTTAGTATGATTTTGGGGATGAAAGCTAATATTGGGAAAATTTTCAGATTCTCATGTGACGATTGTGGAAAGTTGTTCTGGCTATATTTGATTTGATTCGGTTTCAAGAAATCTTACAGCTATGCATCTGTTCAAAGGTGAGTCAAAACTTTCTTACATAAGCGCTCGTGGTCAATTATTCCCCATGCTACAAAAAATATGTGAACTATATGCCAGAGCCTTTTTCCCCAAATTTTTTGAAGGAATCCCTGACGAAATTATCATTTAAGGATCCTTCTGTTTAAGTTATTTTTAGAACCCGATGTTCTGTTTCAGGAAGCGTGTTGTTCACGCTCTATTTCTTTTCGAATTGCGGTCAATTTCTTTTCGAATTGCACTCTTTATGTCATGCATTATTGCTTTTTCTACAAAACGAAGGAGTGTCACACATTTGAGTAGTTTCCCCGATTTTTAGAAGTGTTTTTCAAATGAATAAAGAAGTAAGTTTATTGGGATTTAAGCTCGTTCAAAATCTCATTACAAAGCCAAGTTCACGAACAGTCTGTGAGGCGTTGATTTGGCTGCAAAATTTTTATTCCTTGATACAGGAATCCGTTGGCGTCCTGCTTCATTATGTCATGGTTAAATTGTTGTTCAGCGCTTTCAAAAGCTCTCTGTGCGGTTGATCATGAAACGTATGCAAGTTTTTCGTAACTAATTGCTCTTCTATTTCAATCGCTTCTATTTCAATTTCAAGAACGAAAAGAGGATTTTTGGTTGATTGTGATTACCGGTATCCTTTCGTTTTTATTAAATTTTGCTTTTAGTGGCATCTCATGGTTATTAAATGCTTTTCTCTTGGTTTTTCTACAATTCAAAGAATTTGAATTGTATTTAGATTGTATTAAGGTGCTGTCTTTAAAGATCTGGTCACACATTTTCGTGATTTTTGCAGTCAAATTGAAGTGATGATTTAGGTCACGCCGAAACAGACTTGTCCTGATATGTTTTTTGCAGTTCAAAGAATTTGAATTGTATTGGTGCGCTGTGTTTTTTTTACAATTCAAAGAATTTGAATTGTATTGGTGCGCTGTGTTTTTTTTTTGAGATGTGTTCACGCATCTTTCAATGACTTTGATCTTTCAAAACGGGATAAACAGGTAAAGCCCAGCGGGCATTAAATTTCATTAGAGGCCCAAAGTGGAATTTAGTAGTCCTTCAAGTGCTTAGAGTGGTGAAGCTGCTCGGATAGTCCAAATTTAAGGTTAAAAGGCCATTTTTTGGGCTCAAAATGGTGCAATTTTTCATGTTTGTGATTTTTTGTCCTGATTAGTCCTAGGTTGAAGTTCAAAAGGTTGATGAAGGCTTTTTGCGAGACAAAATTGCTTGTTATGGCCATTTTATGAGCTATGTGTTTTGGTACTACAAAAACAAATCCGCAAAATGATACTAATTTTTGCAATTTTGTTCAGGTTTTTTAAAATTTTTTGTCATTTGTCGAGTTTTTTAGCCCTAGGTGTCAAGAAACCTCCTTTAGGATTTGATAAAGGGTTTGATGATAGATCACTGCATAGTTTCTAGTGGCAATGGAATGCTTTTCAAGTTTCTGCCATCATGAATTTTAGCATTTTTTGACAAAACTTGCAATTTTTTTCATATTTTTTTGACATTCAAGTTGTTAAGAGTCCCAGGGGCCAGAAAACCTCATCAGGGAGTGGATAATAAGTTACTGAGAAGTTTTTAGTTGCCATGGAATAGGTTTCAACTTTTGAATATCACAATTTTTTGCATTTTTTTTGACAAAATTCTCATTTTTTTTCAGTTTTATGAAAATTTTCGTCATTTTTTCAGTTTTTCAAGCTTCGGGGATCAGGTAATCTCCTTTAAGGTTGGTTAATAAGACACTGTATAGTTTCTATTGACAATGGAATGGTTTATAACATTTTAATGTTTCGAATTGTACCATTTTTTGATAAAATCTGCAATTTCTTTAAGGCTTCCTAGAGTTTTTGTCAGTTTTTGATATTCGTCCATTCTCAAGTGCAAAAAAAACATTCCACGATCTGATAAAAAGTTACTGCATGGTTTTTAGTTTCAATGGATTTGTTTTCAACAATTTAACGTTTCGACTTTTTTGTTTTTTCTTGCCTCAGTAGCCAGGTAACTTCATCCAGGGTTTGCTAGTATGTTATTAAATAATTGGTAGGGGGCAATTGTTCCTGTATCCTTTTAATAGAACGAATTTCTATTTTTTGAAGTTTGAAATTTTAAAAATTATTGTCTATCGATCTATGAGCCTATAAGTTTTTTTAAAAATTTGGAATTGCGTTACTGGATAGCCTCTAGAGACACAAAAATGATTCTGAAAATATTTATATCACGATTTTCAGCATTTTTTTAATGACTTTGATCTTTCAAAACGGGATAAACAGGTAAAGCCCAGCGGGCATAAAGTTTCATTAGAGGAACAAAGTGGGCTTTAGTAGTCCTTGAAGTGCTTATAGTGGTGCAGCTGCTTCAATGAGTAAATTTTTGTTTAGGTTTGATTCTTTTAGTTTCTCAATTTTATGAGATGATTTTGTTTGTGTTCTTGCTGAAATTGTTCAATTGATCTGCTGGTCAGGTAGAGTACGTCTGAGTTTTTCATTCAATTCTTTGTGTTGTATTTCAGGACCTGTCCTGCTATGTTTTTTATTTCCTCTTCGATTTTTGTTTTGACCATATGACGTCACAATCACTTCAAATCTGCTTTTTGTTCATTGGTTCATATAATTTCAATTTAATTGCGTTCGTGACATCATTTTTCTCTTAATGGAGAGTGTTTTAAGGTTTCCTAAAGTTTTTGTCATTTTCTGATATTCGTCTACTCTCAAGTTCCAGAAAACATATTCCACGTTCTAATAAAAAGTTATTGCATGGTTTTTAGTTTTAATGCACTTGTTTTCAACAATTTAAACTTTCGTTTTTTAGAAGTTTTTTGATAAAATTTGCGATTATTCTCAAGCTTTTTCAAAACATTTGTATTTATTTATTTTTTTCTTACCTCAGTAACCGGGTAACCTCATCCAGGGTTTGATAGCATTTTATTAATTAGCTGCTAGGGGGCAATTGAATGGCTTTCAACATTTTAATAGAACGATTTTTTTTGAAGTTTGAATTTTTTTCTAAAAATTATTGCCTATCGATCTATGAGCCAATGAGTTTTTAAAGCTTGGATTTGGGTTACTGGATAGCCTCTAGAGACACAAAAATGATTCTGAAGATATTTATACCTCGATTTTTAGCAACATTTCCCTTATAATTTGCAATTGAGTTCTTTTCTTAATTTGTTTGGTCATTTTCGAGTTAATCGATCTTCAAGGGGCAATGAATATTTTTCAGGTCTTGCAGATATAATACTGGACTCATTTCAGAAAAATCGGTTTTGAACATATTTTTGAAAAAGTTATTTTTTAAGGGAAAAATTTTGCCTTAGGTTTTAAAGCTTCAAGAGTTTTAGCAATGAGTATATTTTTGTTTAGTTTTGATTCTTTTAGTTTCTCATTTTTTTGTTGATTTTGTTTGTTCTGGCTGGCATTGTTCAATTGATCTGCTGATCAGGTAGATTACGTCTGTGTTTTTCATTCAATTCTTTGAATTGTATTTAAGGACTTTTCAATGACTTTGATCTTTCAAAACGGGATAAACAGGGAAATCCCAGCGGGCATTAAATTTCATTAGAGGCCCAAAGTGGTCTTTAGTTGTCCTTCAAGTGCCTATAGTGGTGCAGCTGCTTGGATGGCCTTAATTTAAGGTTAAAAGGTCATTTTTTGGAATTTTTGGGCTCAAAATGGTGCAATTTTTCATGTTTTTTATTTTTTCAGTTTTTTTGTTTGATTAGTCTTAGGTTGAAATTTTTAAAAGTTGATGAAAGCTTTTTGCGAGACAAAATTGCTTGTTATGACCATTTTATGAGCTATATGTTTTGGTACTACAAACACAAACACGCAAAATGATACTAATTTTCGCAATTTTTTTCAGGTTTTTTGAAAATGTTTTTCATATTTTGAGTTTTTTAGCCCTGGGTGTCAAGAAACCTCATCTAGGGTTTGATAAGGGGTTTGATGATAGACTACTGCTGAGTTTGTAGTGGTAATGGAATGTTTTTCATCTTTTTGCCATCATGAATTTTAGCATTTCTTGACAAAATTTAAAATTTTTTTCATATTTCTGGACATTTATTGTCATTATTCAAGTTGTTTGAGTCCCAGGGGCAAGAAAAACTTATCAGTGGTTCGATAATGAGTTGCTGAAAAATTTTAGTTGTCATGTAATAGAATTCAACTTTTGAATATCACAAATTTTAGCGATTTTTTTTTTGACAAAATTCGGATTTTTTTCAGGTTTTTGAAAATTTTCGTTATTTTTCAGTTTTTCCAGCTTCAGGGACCAGACAATCTCTTTTGAGGTTTGTAATAGGGCTCTAAATAGTTTCTAGTAACAATGGAATGGTTTTTAACATATAAATGTCTCGAATTTGGAATGGTTTTTAATGGAATGGTTTTTAACATATTAATGTCTCAAATTTTTTTTTGATAAAATCTGCATTTTAAGGTTTCCTAAAGTTTTTGTCAGTTTCTGATATTCGTCTATTCTCAAGTGCGAGAAAACGTATTCCACGTTCTAATAAAAAGTTACTGCATGGTTTTTAGTTTCAATGGATTTGTTTTCAACAATTTAATGTTTCGACTTTTTTGTTTTTTCTTGCCTCAGTAGCCAGGTAACTTCATCCAGGATTTGATAGTATGTTATTTAATAATTGCTAGGGGGCAATTGTTCCTATATCCTTTTAATAGAACGAATTTCTATTTTTTGAAGTTTGAAATTCTAAAAATTATTGTCTATCGATCTATGAGCCTATAAGTTTTTTTAAAAATTTGGAATTGCGTTACTGGATAGCCTCTAGAGACACAAAAATGATTCTGAAAATATTTATATCACGATTTTCAGCATTTTTTTAATGACTTTGATCTTTCAAAACGGGATAAACAGGTAAAGCCCAGCGGGCATAAAGTTTCATTAGAGGAACAAAGTGGGCTTTAGTAGTCCTTGAAGTGCTTATAGTGGTGCAGCTGCTTCAATGAGTAAATTTTTGTTTAGGTTTGATTCTTTTAGTTTCTCAATTTTATGAGATGATTTTGTTTGTGTTCTGGCTGAAATTGTTCAATTGATCTGCTGGTCAGGTAGAGTACGTCTGAGTTTTTCATTCAATTCTTTGTGTTGTATTTCAGGACCTGTCCTGCTATGTTTTTTTATTTCCTCTTCGATTTTTGTATTGACCATATGACGTCACAATCACTTCAAATCTGTTTTTTGTTCATTGGTTCATATAATTTGAATTTAATTGCGTTCGTGACATCATTTTTCTCTTAATGGAGAGTGTTTTAAGGTTTCCTAAAGTCTTTGTCAATTACTGATATTCGTCTACTCTCAATTGCGAGAAAACATATTCCACGATCTGATAAAAAGTTACTGCATGGTTTTTAGTTTCAATGGATTTGTTTTCAACAATTTAACGTTTCGACTTTTTTGTTTTTTCTTGCCTCAGTAGCCAGGTAACTTCATCCAGGGTTTGCTAGTATGTTATTAAATAATTGCTAGGGGGCAATTGTTTCTATATCCTTTTAATGGAACGAATTTCTATTTTTTGAAGTTTGAATATTTAAAAATTTTTGTCTATCGGTCTATGAGCCTATAAGTTTTTAAAAGTTTGGAATTGGGTTACTGGATAGCCTCTAGAGATACAAAAATGATTCTGAAGATAATTATATCACGATTTTCAGCATTTTTTCAATGACTTTGATCTTTCAAAACGGGATAAACAGGTAAAGCCCAGCGGGCATTAAGTTTCATTTGATGACCAAAGTGGGCTTTAGTAGTCCTTCCAGTGCTTATAGTGGTGCAGCTGCTTCAATGAGTATATTTTTTAGGTTTGATTCTTTTAGTTTCTCAATTTTGAGATGATTTTGTTTGTGTTGTGGCTGAAATTTTTCAATTGATCTGCTGGTCATGTTTTTCATTCAATTCTTTGAGTTGTATTTCAGGACTTGTCCTGCTATGTTTTTTTTCCTCGTCAAGATTTTTGTTTTGACCATATGACGTCACAATCACTTCAATTCTGCTTTTTGTTCATTGGTTCATATAATTTCAATTTAATTGCGTTCGTGACATCATTTTTCACTCTTAATGGAGAGTGTTTTAAGGTTTCCTAAAGTCTTTGTCAGTTACTGATATTCGTCTACTCTCAATTGCGAGAAAACATATTCCACGATCTGATAAAAAGTTACTGCATGGTTTTTAGTTTCAATGGATTTGTTTTCAACAATTTAACGTTTCGACTTTTTTGTTTTTTCTTGCCTCAGTAGCCACGTAACTTCATCCAGGGTTTGATAGTATGTTATTAAATAATTGCTAGGGGGCAAGTGTTTCTATATCCTTTTAATGGAACGAATTTCTGTTTTTTGAAGTTTGAATATTTAAGAATTTTTGTCTATCGATCTATGAGCCTATAACTTTTTAAAAGTTTGGAATTGGGTTACTGGATAGCCTCTAGAGATACAAAAATGATTCTGAAGATGCTTATATCACGATTTTCAGCATTTTTTCAATCACTTTGATCTTTCAAAACGGGATAAACAGGTAAAGCCCAGCGGGCATTAAGTTTCATTTGATGACCAAAGTGGGCTTTAGTAGTCCTTCCAGTGCTTATAGTGGTGCAGCTGCTTCAGTGAGTATATTTTTTTAGGTTTGATTCTTTTAGTTTCTCAATTTTGAGATGATTTTGTTTGTGTTGTGGCTGAAATTTTTCAATTGATCTGCTGGTCAAGTTTTTCATTCAATTCTTTGAGTTGTATTTCAGGACTTGTCCTGCTATGTTTTTTCCTCGTCAAGATTTTTGTTTTGACCATATGACGTCACAATCACTTCAAATCTGCTTTTTGTTCATTGGTTCATGTAATTTCAATTTAATTGCATTCGTGACATCATTTTCACTCTTAACGGAGAGTGTTTTTGGTCATTCGATGTTTTGTATATATTTTGGAGCTCGTTAAATTTCCTGTATTGTTCATAGTAACTATTATGTGATCACAGTAGTTTTCCTTAACCAGTGAGTTAACCTAATATATTAATCGCTCGGAATGGAATTTTGCGGCTAATCTTTGGTGTGCATGGTCGACAGCTTAAGGTTTGAGAAATTTGTTACGATTGAAAGGTTAAATTCGTATATCAAGCTGTTCACAGCATCACATTTCTTCTCGCCCTCTCTGGGCGGGTTTTTTTTCTCGTATAAATATTAACATTACTTTGTTCACCAAATTCAACAACGTGATTAAATTTTTGGTCACACGTGAATTGCCTCACTCTCAAAATAGACTTCCTCACTCTGAATTTGACTTTTCTTTAACTCAAAGAGATAAGGTCAAGTTGGTGTGTGCCACTCTAATTAATCGTTATTTGAGAGCAGCAATAAGTTATATAGATTCTTAATCAAAATCTTATATTTCAGCATTTGATAAAAAGAATTTTTTGGTCTGTTTCTTTTATCTTTTTGAGGCTGCAGATCTACGAAATTATTGCGGCTTTTTATGTTTTCTAAATTTTGTTGAATCTCAATAATGATTGTGCGAACCAATAACAGCAATATGTTCCGGCCCAATGCAGTGTATGTTGGGAACTGTTGTTCTCATAAAGAGAGTTGATAAATAAAAATAAAGGTCTCTGACTTCGAAAAAGTCTACGTGAAATTCAATGTCTTCTGGCTGAAGTTAAAATTTTGATTGATGTTACGAATTGAACAGCCTTTACTTTACTTCCCCTTGTTAAAGTGAAGGTTAAGCTATCAAAGTGTTTCATCCAGCTAATGTTAGAAAATTAAGCGTTGGGTGTGCATATTTTTAACAAGTTATTGAGTGTGCATATTTTTAACGCAATTTTTGTGATCAATAAAAGTTGATGGGATTATATTAGGAGGACTGAATTTGCCCTTCAAATCTTTAGCTTTGTTTTGCATGTCAATGTAAAAACTTCAAGGTAATTGTGTTAGTTTGATCACTGACTGTGACCTTCACACTTATTCAAAACAAGCGCGTCAAATTTAACAAATCAAACCAGTCGTCGTTCTGTAAACATGGCTACACTGAAGAGGTATGCCTGGATATTATTGTAAAACATTAATCAAAGAAACTTCTAGGATGAATTGGTTGTGTTGGTTTGTTTCCAGTCAATATAACCGATCAAAAACTTCCTGAGTATTATTGATTGCCATTAATTTGCAGAAAACCGTGTTTTATTTGCAATAACTCGATAAAGAGTTTATGTAGTGCCAAAATTATGCAAATTATTTCTGGGAAACGCAGTGCTTGGGTAGATCATATGAATGCGCTAATTGTAGTTGAAATACTCAAATTATTGACAGTTTTTTTGACTAGGCATTTTTGTATAGAAGTATACTCACATGAATTTGGTAGTTTTCACATGCTCAATTTTTGCGATGGAAGGTACTAGAAGAATCGCGATTTAAAAATTATTTCAAATATCAAAACAACTCTAGGGTTAGAACTTAACCGTGATGTTTTTTACTATTTTATCATTTTAAAATGGCGCATTAATTAAGATGAACTCATAGTTCTGCTGGGTGCAACTATTAGTTCTGACCTCACTTAGTAGGGGAAGAAATTTCTGCACAACTAGGTTATTTTTGTTTAGTCGATTTTGAGTGATCGATATATTTGACGTACAGCGACAAGAGAGCCACAAAAAGCTGGTCGAGTGAAAAATTTTTTAGATGGAGGATTTTTAATTGATCTCGAACTAAGTTTGAAGCAATGGTTGTAAACGAGTTGGTCCTTTTTATGAAAAGTTTTTGCGTAAACGTCTTTGAGTTTTGTTCTAGAACATTGTGTGACATCTCAAGTGACTTTTTCACGCTTCACTTGTTGATTTCACGCGCCATATGAGTGATTTCAATTGCTCTCATTCCTAAACCAAGTTTGTTGCTACTATAAAAGCTATTTTTAGCTGTTAAATCTAAAAGGTGTTGTAGCGTAGAGGTTAAGATGTCTGACTGCTATCCTGGGGGGCGCGGGTTTGAACCCCTATAAGGTCAAGTTAGAACCCCCTATAAGGTCAAGTTCGAATCCCCTATAAGAGGGCCCGGGTTCGAACCAACTATAAGTTTTTGCCTCCCATTCTAAGCTATTGCCCATGCCTGTCGTTCGAGAGCAATTCATCCGGCGCTAGTTGGTTTATGTTTTGATATTCATCTTCTTCGAGGAGGTATTGTGGTTTAAAGTTTTGTGAACATGCGCGAGATTTCGACAGCTTTTTCCGCTGTTTTCAACCAAATTTAGATGTAAATTTCTAAAATACTCTTAAAATAGTTTCCAAAAAGTTTTTGGTTTTATCTCTAAATATAAAGGAGTTATGCTAAATACTTTGAAAGCTGCCTGATGTTTTTGCTAAAATTCAGGTCGAGTTTTTGAAAATGTATTTTTTTGCTAGAATAATTGAGCAAATTGTCTTCTGTAGCCATTTCTGCCTACATTTGCCAGGAGGATTGGCCTACGAACTGCAGGAAACACTTGTCTGAGCCTAGTCGACGGGCGTGGCGTTTCACTCTCACTTTCCCACAGAGTATTTAATTGCTTTTGAACGATGTCTAAGCAATTATTGTAACATTTATGGTCTTTTTTATGCAAAATTTTCGCTTGACTGTTTTTGGGCTTACTTTAGTTCTTCATTTGTGAGTGATCCAAGTTGCTCTCGTTCTGAAATCAAGTTCGTTGCTAAACTTGATTGTGAGCGAAAGAAAATCAAAGTCTTTGTAGCTGAGTGGTTTAGATATCAGACCGGCAACGTGGAGATCGGCATCTATTAGGCATCTTTTTGCACCCATAAAACGTGTTCAAGCTACCCTCCCTCTCAATAAATTGCCCCCGCCTGTCGTTCGAGAGCAATTCGTCCAAAGTTAGTTGATTTATGTTTTAGATTAACAGTGTGCCTCATGTTTTCGCGGGACACACTGCTACCTAAATCCTACTGCGGGACACACTGCTACTGTTTTTAAATATTTTTTTGTTCAATTAACGGATCACTTTGTCTATTTTTTGCTCGAGAACATTTTTTCTGAGGTATTCATTTTATTAGAGAAGTTAAGTGCTTATACATGTAATTAATCATAGTTGAGAGCAGACATATTGAGAAAATTTTAATTGAAATATGATATTTTAAATAAAAAACTACTTTGCGAAATCTTTTTAATTTGGCGAGAAGTTCTTTTAATGGGTACTGAAGTAAACAAAAGTCATGTCAAACCAACCCCTTCATAGGTATTTGGACGGGTTTCTATAGGAGAAACATGTGACATTTAATTGTTTTGCGGAACATTCTTTGAGACTTCAAAAGAGTTCAAATGTTCTAAATTAATTTTGTTTCCAATGCCATTTGTGCTGAATGTGAACTAAATCGGCATCCTTTTGAAATTATAGCACCAGATGTAAGAAAGTGATCAAATCATTGTAAAAGCAGAGTGATTGGTAACGTAAATTAGAAATTTAAGTATCTGTCGTTTACGGTACTTGTAGTAATTTATTGAAAACTAACCAATCATTTTCTTTGTTAAATTGTTTGTCGCAATTTTGTTTAATTTTTTTTAGGTTGTTTAGTGTTTCAGAGTTTTGCAGTTTCTTTGACCTCCTCTATCAGTTTTTCAGTTTTTGTCCAAGCTACCCTCCCTCTCAATAAATTGCCCCCGCCTATCGTTCGAGAGCAATTCGTCCAAAGTTAGTCGATTTATGTTTTAGATTAACAGTGTGCCTCATGTTTTCGCGGGACACACTGCTACCTAAATCCTACTGCGGGACACACTGCTACTGTATTTAAATATTTTTTTGTTCAATTAACGGATCACTTTGTCTATTTTTTGCTCGAGAACATTTTTTTCTGAGGTATTCATTTTATTAGAGAAGTTAAGTGCTTATACATGTAATTAATCATAGTTGAGAGCAGACATATTGAGAAAATTTTATTTGAAATATGATATTTTAAATACAAAACTACTTTGCGAAATCTTTTTAATTTCGCGAGAAGAAGTACTTTTAATGGCTACTGAAGTAAACAAAAGTCATGTCAAACCAACCCCTTCATAGGTATTTGGACGGGTTTCTATAGGAGAAACATATGACATTTAATTGTTTTGCGGAACATTCTTTGAGACTTCAAAAGAGTTCAAATGTTCTAAATTAATTTTGTTTCCAATGCCATTTGTGCTGAATGTGAACTAAATCGGCATCCTTTTGAAATTATAGCACCAGATGTAAGAAAGTGATCAAATCATTGTAAAAGCAGAGTGATTGGTAACGTAAATTAGAAATTTAAGTATCTGTCGTTTACGGTACTTGTAGTAATTTATTGAAAACTAACCAATCATTTTCTTTGTTAAATTGTTTGTCGCAATTTTGTTTAATTTTTTTAAGGTTGTTTAGTGTTTCAGAGTTTTGCAGTTTCTTTGACCTCCTCTATCAGTTTTTCAGTTTTTGTCCAAGCTACCCTCCCTCTCAATAAATTGCCCCCGCCTATCGTTCGAGAGCAATTCGTCCAAATTTAGTCGATTTATGTTTTAGATTAACAGTGTGCCTCACGTTTTCGCGGGACACACTGCTACCTAAATCCTACTGCGGGACACACTGCTACTGTATTTAAATATTTTTTTGTTCAATTAACGGATCACTGTCTATTTTTTGCTCGAGAACTTTTTTTTCTGAGGTATTCATTTTATTAGAGAAGTTAAGTGCTTATACATGTAATTAATCATAGTTGAGAGCAGACATATTGAGAAAATTTTAATTGAAATATGATATTTTAAATAAAAAACTACTTTGCGAAATCTTTTTAATTTGGCGAGAAGTTCTTTTAATGGGTACTGAAGTAAACAAAAGTCATGTCAAACCAACGCCTTCTTAGGTATTTGGACGGGTTTCTATAGGAGAAACATGTGACATTAATTGTTTTGCGGAACATTCTTTGAGACTTCAAAAGAGTTCAAATGTTCTAAATTAATTTTGTTTCCAATGCCATTTGTGCTGAATGTGAACTAAATCGGCATCCTTTTGAAATTATAGCACCAGATGTAAGAAAGTGATCAAATCATTGTAAAAGCAGAGTGATTGGTAACGTAAATTAGAAATTTAAGTATCTGTCGTTTACGGTACTTGTAGTAATTTATTGAAAACTAACCAATCATTTTCTTTGTTAAATTGTTTGTCGCAATTTTGTTTAATTTTTTTTAGGTTGTTTAGTGTTTCAGAGTTTTGCAGTTTCTTTGACCTCCTCTATCAGTTTTTCAGTTTTTGTCCAAGCTACCCTCCCTCTCAATAAATTGCCCCCGCCTATCGTTCGAGAGCAATTCGTCCAAAGTTAGTCGATTTATGTTTTAGATTAACAGTGTGCCTCATGTTTTCGCGGGACACACTGCTACCTAAATCCTACTGCGGACACACTGCTACTGTATTTAAATATTTTTTTGTTCAATTAACGGATCACTTTGTCTATTTTTTGCTCGAGAACATTTTTTTCTGAGGTATTCATTTTGTTAGAGAAGTTAAGTGCTTATACATGTAATTAATCATAGTTGAGAGCAGACATATTGAGAAAATTTTATTTGAAATATGATATTTTAAATACAAAACTACTTTGCGAAATCTTTTTAATTTCGCGAGAAGAAGTACTTTTAATGGCTACTAAAGTAAACAAAAGTCATGTCAAACCAACCCCTTCATAGGTATTTGGACGGGTTTCTATAGGAGAAACATATGACATTTAATTGTTTTCCGGAACATTCTTTGAGACTTCAAAAGAGTTCAAATGCTCTAAATTAATTTTGTTTGTAATGCCATTTGTGCTGAATGTGAACTAAATCGGCAGCCTTTTGAAATTATAGCACCAGATGTTAGAAAGTGATCAAATCATTGTAAAAACAGAGTGATTGGTAACGTAAATTAGAAATTTAAGTATCTGTCGTTTACGGTACTTGTAGTAATTTATTGAAAACTAACCAATCATTTTCTTTGTTAAATTGTTTGTCGCAATTTTGTTTAATTTTTTTTAAGGTTGTTTAGTGTTTCAGAGTTTTGCAGTTTCTTTGACCTCCTCTATCAGTTTTTCAGTTTTTGTCCAAGCTACCCTCCCTCTCAATAAATTGCCCCCGCCTATCGTTCGAGAGCAATTCGTCCAAATTTAGTCGATTTATGTTTTAGATTAACAGTGTGCCTCACGTTTTCGCGGGACACACTGCTACCTAAATCCTACTGCGGGACACACTGCTACTGTATTTAAATATTTTTTTGTTCAATTAACGGATCACTGTCTATTTTTTGCTCGAGAACATTTTTTTTCTGAGGTATTCATTTTATTAGAGAAGTTAAGTGCTTATACATGTAATTAATCATAGTTGAGAGCAGACATATTGAGAAAATTTTAATTGAAAAAATGATATTTTAAATAAAAAACTACTTTGCGAAATCTTTTTAATTTCGCGAGAAGTACTTTTAATGGGTACTGAAGTAAACAAAAGTCATGTCAAACCAACCCCTTCATAGGTATTTGGACGGGTTTCTATAGGAGAAACACGTGGCATTTAATTGTTTTGCGGAACATTCTTTGAGACTTCAAAAGAGTTCAAATGTTCTAAATTAATTTTGTTTCCAATGCCATTTCTGCTGAATGTGAACTAAATCGGCATCCTTTTGAAATTATAGCACCAGATGTTAGAAAGTGATCAAATCATTGTAAAAGCAGAGTGATTGGTAACGTAAATTAGAAATTTAAGTATCTGTCGTTTACGGTACTTGTAGTAATTTATTGAAAACTAACCAATCATTTTCTTTGTTAAATTGTTTGTCGCAATTTTGTTTAATTTTTTTTAGGTTGTTTAGTGTTTCAGAGTTTTGCAGTTTCTTTGACCTCCTCTATCAGTTTTTCAGTTTTTGTCCAAGCTACCCTCCCTCTCAATAAATTGCCCCCGCCTATCGTTCGAGAGCAATTCGTCCAAAGTTAGTCGATTTATGTTTTAGATTAACAGTGTGCCTCATGTTTTCGCGGGACACACTGCTACCTAAATCCTACTGCGGGACACACGCTACTGTATTTAAATATTTTTTTGTTCAATTAACGGATCACTGTCTATTTTTTGCTCGAGAACATTTTTTTCTGAGGTATTCATTTTATTAGAGAAGTTAAGTGCCTATACATGTAATTAATCATAGTTGAGAGCAGACATATTGAGAAAATTTTATTTGAAATATGATATTTTGAATAAAAAACTACTTTGCGAAATCTTTTTAATTTCGCGAGAAGAAGTACTTTTAATGGCTACTGAAGTAAACAAAAGTCATGTCAAACCAACCCCTTCATAGGTATTTGGACGGGTTTCTATAGGAGAAACATGTGACATTTAATTGTTTTGCGGAACATTCTTTGAGACTTCAAAAGAGTTCAAATGTTCTAAATTAATTTTGTTTCCAATGCCATTTGTGCTGAATGTGAACTAAATCGGCAGCCTTTTGAAATTATAGCACCAGATGTTAGAAAGTGATCAAATCATTGTAAAAGCAGAGTGATTGGTAACGTAAATTAGAAATTTAAGTATCTGTCGTTTACGGTACTTGTAGTAATTTATTGAAAACTAACCAATCATTTTCTTTGTTAAATTGTTTGTCGCAATTTTGTTTAATTTTTTTTAGGTTGTTTAGTGTTTCAAAGTTTTGCAGTTTCTTTGACCTACTCTATCAGTTTTTCAGTTTTTGTGAGATTTTTCCCTCATTGCTTGGCTTTTTCAAATAATTTTCAAAACTTTTTCTTGTTACTGGAGAAAATGTGTGACTTTAAATTAGCAAAAGGATTTAAACATTTTTTTGCAGTTTTGAAAGTTTGATCTAAGCTTCTTGTAGGAAGGTTTGCAGTCTATTTTATCGTCAAAGATAATCATCTAGCCTTTTCAAAACTCCTGATTTTAATTGAATGATGTCTCTAGTAAGTTCGTTGGGAAATTGTTTAAGTTTTAGAATTTTGACATCAACAGTTTTTTATTAGCATTTTTTGTCATTTTCTTTTGCCTTTTTTTTGCTTGGCACTGAGCCGAAAACTAGAATTAATTTCAATAGAAAATTAACATATCCTCTTCTATTTTTTTATAGTGTCTCGCAAAATTGATGGCAAGTTTCAGGTTGATTTTCGGTTGCTAGTAATTTACGGGTGCTCATGACATGGGATAAAAATAGGAGGCACAACATACGCGCTGAACTCACTTAAGAAATAACAATGTTTTCCCCACGAAATTATGCGTAATTTTTATTTTAGTCTTTTCTAGCATATTAGAAAGAAGAGCAACCTTTTTTCGTGCGTGGGTGGTAAAAAAGTTCTCTATATTTTGAAGAAAATTGTTTTTATGAGTTTCTTTTTCTCTTTTTGTGTCTATTGTTGGCATCTAAAGTCTATAATTTTTAGAAATTGATAGAAGCGGGGATCATTTTTTAAAAAGAAATTTGTGAGCTCCAAATTTAACGTTTTAAATAAATCCCCAAATACAAATATGTTTTCGTGTCTTTGTGCAATTTGTTTCTTCGATTTTTAATCCCTCTCATTTTTAGTTACAATTGTATAGTTTCACAAGCTGTCTGGAAATTATTAGCTGATCTGACGTTAAGTTTTAATCTTGACAGCATACTCAGTTTGCTTTTAGCCGCATTACTGATGTGTCTCGTGAGTTTTAATTGTGCGTAGCGGCTTAATGACTGATAATGTAATTTTTTTTATTCTACCAGCTTTCATATTTTTCCTGTCACTTGTCATTGAGTGTTAGTGCTAAAAGATTTTTGGATCTTGACCCCAATTTTTTCAAATTTATCATTGAGATATTTGTGTTTGCCGTCCGTTTTTTCTTGCTTTCTGCGCCCTTATTCCTGCTCTCTAAAATGATTCGTGAATGCTCAACATGGGTGCTTAGTTCAATTGTTTTCTGAACATGCAGCTCTTGGCTATGGCTGATTGTAAATGCTTGGAAAATGTGTTTCTGTATTTTGAGATCTTTTCATTGTTTTCTATTTTTGTGTGTACATAGCCCATAAGTTTTGTCGATTTCAAAGCCTCCTCTTGTGACAATCCTGATAGTCATAGCATGACTTTTTGTCGTCCTCTGTGATCATTTGAATGAGAACTCAAGTGTGAGTGTTTTTTTAGTCGTACAGAAGCATCAAAAGCGGGGAGAGGAGTGAGACAGCAGTTAAGAGCTTGAATTGTTCCGATTTCTCCTGACGAGAATTAGCATAATGGTTGTGATAGTGATAGCTGACTCGAATTTTTATTAGCCTGAGCATGGTTTTATTGCAACTTTTATTAGGACATCTGAGATCAGTCTCACTTCAGATCAGCCTTTTGTCAATTATTTCGCTATGTTCGCGTTTTGTTATGCGTATGACGACGTCCAATTGTTATTGGAGTGCGTTTATATTTATTCGCCTGTAATTTTTTTTAAAATGACTAGCTGGCGTTAATGGGATGTGTCAAGGCCAACGAGTGACATCCCAGTACTCCTGCATGTTTTTCGGGGATCGCTTTTATTACAAAATATAAGTTGGACAAATTCCTTTAAATCAAGTTAAGTGATCGTGGCAACCGATAGTAAATGCTGAATTTTTCTTGATTTTACAGAATTGTTAATTTTTATTGGCATTTTCTGACAGCAGGTCTTCGAAACAATCGCAGCTTTGCTCTTTTTCTGTTTACACGATCTCTTTTTCTTCACATAAAAATAGTGATATGTGAGCTAAATTCAAGATGAAATGGTCACTTTTTAATTGCTCTCAAGCTAAGTGTATAGCAATTATATTAGTTCTGCGGTATTTTTTATGCGATTTTTCGCTTGACCGATTTTCGGACCCTTAAATTCTGTCCCGAAAAAGCAGCAGCTCTTAGAGCCTCACGCTTTTTTAGTCTTTACGTACGCGATTCACCGAAACTGTTTTGAGGAGACAGTTTCATGGTGTGAAGGGCGGTTCTTTATCTTAATTGTTCAACACCCTCAGTCACCCCCTCCCCCTAGGTCCCCCCAACACTCCCCCGTCCACAGTTCTCCACCTGGCGATGTGGACCCCCTCTCGTCCAGCCCTCTCTACCGACCCACCCCATCGCTTGCCCTCCCCCCCCCCACGCCGCTCCCTCACGCCGCTCCCCCATCCCACCCTTGAAGCTAGCATTCCTAACCCGAAGCTGGCTACTAAGATCTATGTTCTTACGTATACTGAGCTAGAATGCATATTTTCACATTCTTTTCTCAAGAACTTAAGTGCATGTTCTGCTCAAGTTTTTGCAATTTTTTTTCTAATTTACTAAAAAACTATAGGCTACCGTGTGGTAAAAATAATTGAGCAAAATAATGAGCAAACTTCTTGGGGAGATCCTTAGACGCTATGATAACTCTCTTTTTAGTTTGCTTCTACCTTTTCTATCTTTTTAGAGGCGGCTGTGTAGGTGCTAGTGCCAAGTGCTATATTGTATGAAGACGAGTTATCGTTGCAATATCCTTTCTAATAAAGGCTTTTAATTGCAAGTTTTTGCTAAGTGCTATTCGGAGCGCGGGTTCGGTAAAAACGCTCTTTTTCTGCTACAAGTTTTCAATTCAAGTAATTTATTAAGCAACTGAACTGTACTGAGCAGAATCGTCTGTTTGGATTTCTAGATAATAAATGCGTGCTGTATGAATTTACAAAAGTCTTTTTCAACCAATCAAAATTTAGCATCGTCATATTACGGCTCTTCAGAAAAAGCGGAGGCGATGGGTTTCGAACCTTTAATCTTATGATTATAAACAGGGTTGTCTAGTGTGCTGTGCCAAGTGGGTCTTGATTAGTGGTATTGTCAAAGTCAAGGAATTTACTGGGCTAATTAAGTGTAAATGGAAAGCAACATCAATAGTGGTTTGTTCTAAGTTTTTATTGAGTATTCCAGATCAAAATGCTGAAAGTTTACTTTCTGTTTGCTCTTATTTGGCCTCTTGTTTTCTCACCTGATGTATGTGAACAAATTGAGCTGGGGAACGCGACTGCTGTATGTTGTGAAAAGAATACTACATTCCGCGTTGGTCAAGTGGATGTGAGTTTCGTGCCATATCGGAGCCATATTTGTCCAATTGGTGATGGTGGAATTGAAGATTTGTGTCCTCGATTTTTTCCAAGTTTTTCAATGATGTTCGTGTTGATCGTGGCAGGCATAGTACTCATGCAGTAGAAAAATAAAATCGTGCAGTTTTGTAGAAAAATAGATTCGTGCAGTAAAAAAATAACTAGATGAATTGATTTGTTGCTCTTGTCAGGTTCATCCTGAAGGCGCGTGTTCGTCCCCTGCAAACTTCTTGAAGTTTTTGTCCGTCCTCGCTCCTCTTGAGGACGAACACGCGCCGTGTAATTAGGTCCAGGTTGTGCGGTTGGCCTGGCCAGATGTACTCCACGATAAAGTAGCTGGAATAGATCGGGTTGTCCGATGCTACAATTTTCGTTAGCAGTGCCATTCTGTTATTCAAATTAAATGGAAGAGGGGGATCGGCTGCGAATAAAACAGGCATGACTGAGTTTAAAATTGATTTTTTGGGAAGTGCGTTTTGTGACTTTGACTGATGTGGATAAACAGAGATTTATGCGAGTTATTAGGTGTAGTTGATTGGTTCCTCTTCTGGGTTCATTTGCATTTTTCCAAGAAAGATTAATTTAGTAGTGATCTGTCACGTGTGGCAGTTCAATTTGCTCCGCGTTGTGAGGGGAGTAAAGTAATGAAGTAAATCCCTCGGCATGGCAGTAAATGACAGTCACTAATGGAGTTTTCGCAAGTAATTCCCTCGGTATGGCAGTAATTGACAGTCACTATTGGAAGTTTTGGAGGAAAGTAAATTGAGAACAGTGTGATTGACTGCTCTATTGATAAAAGTTATTCAGAATACTTTTACTGCGAAGAGGTCAAACTTTAATAGCGGCGTTATTCATCGACTGTTGGATATTTTATCGAAGCTTTGCAAAAACGATTAATTGTAATAACGAAGAGACGGGATATTCTATTTTATCAAAGTATGGACACTAAAAGGTTCGTTACTTACTTATAACAATTTAGGATTTCATAGGCTAGCATTAATATTTTTTTGTAATTTTAAACAGAATTATCGTGTTTAGAACGACACGAGGCAGACAAGATTTGCTAATCGAAATGAACGAGTTCAAACATCAGTACTACGATCGGAAAAAATTAATAAGTCTCGGATGGAAAGAAGTGGAAACAGTCGATGGGCGGGGTATAAATAGTTGGAACTCCTTAAAGAATAAGTTAACTATAGAAGGTAGAGGGGGACTGGTTGGAGAGAATGGTTGGCCAAAGGTACCATTGGCAATAAATAATGAAGAAATTGTGGGATTACAAGAAAGTTTAGCAGAAGGGTTCCGGGGCTGTAGAGATCAGGGCGATGTGTATAATTATGTTAGTAAATTAAAGTTGGAGAGTGGTGATAGCAGGTTGTATCAAGAAGTTGGGTCGTATGCTGGTTTGTGTAATTCAATAGGTTGGACGTTTTGTGTGGATGGTTTGATGAGTGGTGTTTTGCCTGATGGTTTTACTGGTGTAAGGAGAGATGCCATGGTACAATGGAATGAGTGGTGGACGGCGGCACATGTTGAGATTGGGGGTAATGATAGTGTTTCGAAAACGCCGTGTGGTGAGAAATTGTTTCTGATTTGTGGAAGTTATCAGACATCAAGGGATTTTAATAATGTTATGGGTACTCCGCAATATTTTATGGATTTAATTAAGAGGGGTCCTTCTGCAAGTGGTTTGGGAAAGGATGTTTGGTTTTTTATTCCGTCGAAAGATAATGTGTTGTGCCAGCCTTCGTTGTGTGCGCATGCTGTTTTAACTTTTACAAAAGGTTTGTCATTAGTGACGGGCTGGGAGGCGCGTGATCAATCGAATCAAGTTGTTGTCGATCGGACTTTGGGATCGTTTGCTTATGGTGTGCGTAAAGGTGTGGTAAAAAGAATTGTAATATCAAATAAAAATAAAAAGGCAGTGTTAGACTGGGCGAAAGAAAGAGAAGTATCAACTGGTGGTGCTAGTGATGTGACTGAGCATGTGCAAAGTTTCGCTAATAGTGGTCTAATTTTAAAAACAAGTAACAAACGAGGTAATCGAAGAAAATGGGGTGGGAAACGGGAAACGAAAACGCAATCGAACGATAACGAGAATATTGTGTATTCGTTTCTTCCTCCAAAGGATCCTTCAATGGAATAAGTGAGTTGTTCAACTTTAATTTACATTTTTTTTAGGGTTGGAACTATACTGCCAGGTTTTTTTTTACTTTTTTTTGAGATTTTATTATTTCAAGCCCGTGCCCTTTCAACGTATTTTGAAAGGATTATTTTTTGTTGATACTGGGCAATCGGTAAGGGTCCTGTCTGTGTTAGTTTGGTGTTGTTTTGGAAAAAAATGATGTTTCGTGAGTTTTTTGGGTCGTTATTTTGCACAGTCGTATGTAGTGTAAGCAATTAATATTTTGACTTTCAATCGCGTGCCCTTCGAAGTGATAACAAGGTGGGCTGTTAATTTTTGTTGATAATGGTTGGGAATAGATTGGTTAATAATAGTTTGCTATGTTAGGGGTGCTTGCTCATTGTGCTCACGAGTTATGACTCACAAGTAATTTTTTTTTGGTCAGAAGTGAAAAATTAAATTGGTAAGAAATTAAAAATAAGAAGAGGAGGCGTTACATTTGAATAATTTGCGGTGTTTATAAAATAAGTACAACTTTAAATTAATTGCGACTCATGAGAGAAAAGATTTTAAAAAAAATATTCCGAATAAAACAAAATTAAAGAAGTTTATGCAAGTCTAAGTGAATACACGGATGCCAACAGGGTCAAACTCAATGGGGTCGTCATTGTCCATTTGAATAAAATCCCAGAATTGGTGGGTGAGTTGGGTACCTTGGGATGAAGTAATGAAGTGGTAAACGTAAGTGTAGTATTCCCAGGTTGTGTAGAAAAAACATTTTTTCGTGAGAAGGCCTGTATGGGAGTGTGCCCAGATCACGATGGTTCCATTTTGTAATATGACATATTCATTGAAAAAACATTCCCTGTATTGGATTCCTACTTTCACGCAAAGGTTGATGTTGTGGTTGTTGTGTAATTTTGGGGCGATGTCTTCTGGGCCGACGTAATTTCGGATTTGGTCCCAAATGCTTGTCATGATTTTAAAGAAATGTCAGAATTGTTGGTGCTAGGTTTTGAGATTTGGAAATATCAGGGAAAGGAAAAGTAAATATGGTTTAAAAAAAGAAATTACAGGTCAAATTTGCCTTCTAAAAATTCTTCTTTGGTGTTTTGTAAGAAATTCAAAAACGTAAGAAAATTTGGATGATCTGGTTCCAAAGTGATTTTTTTGTCTTGATTATCATCCAAGAAGTTAATCCAGAAGCATAAGGTGTTGCAGGGGAATATGAAGTATTCAGAAAAGACTGCAAGTTTTATATCAAAATCAGTGAGAAAGTAAGCATAAAGTGGAAATTGGGTTGGAATTGGAGTGATGTAAGGAATGGTGTCTTCTGATTGGTCAATTGTGGTGAAAGTTGGGGTTGGTGGATAAGACATAAGATTTTTAATGGAATATAAATGCAAATATATGAGGAAGTTTACATGGAGTCATCTGAGAATGGAATAGGTGATGGGGAAGAAATTGGAATATAATTTAATTCAGTTGAATTGTGGTCTGATGTAGAGTCAGGGCTTTCGGGACTTTCAGAAATGGTTGGTTGCGATGATTCTACTGCAACTGGTTCTCCTTCTGAGTTAAGATAGAAATTCTTCACATTAATATAATTATTTCCCGATTGTATTCATTGTAGAATTGTTTGCCATACGGCTGATGTCTCATTCACTGTAAGAGGGATAAAAGAAATTGAATAAATATTGTTGACAATATTGTCCTGTTGCATGTTAATACTAATTATTGCTTCACGATCTGTAAAAAAGGCAATGCTGTATTCGGTAATATAAGCTGGCTGGCCGTTGAATGTAGTGTTAATGCGCGGATCAACTTGAATTCTGAAGTGATATACTGGATTCATTATAAAATGTTTGAAATAATGCAAAAGGTAAAATTTTAGTTGTAGGAAAATTGTTTAAGTTGTTTGAAATAATTTCCAAGTTTCTATCCGCGAAGAAATTGTAATAGGATGAGAGAATGAACAGTTAGCAATGAAGAGTGTTGCTGGTAGTTAGCAGGCAGAAAGTAGTTTGAATGATTGATAGTGTTGCGGGGGAAGTGGGGGAAATTTGACATTTTGATTAATTGGGATTGTGGGGAATTATCCCTGGTTGGGTTGATTAGTATTCCATTATAGGCTGTCATTGTGATTGATGGACAGTTCGCCTTCCTGAGTTCCATTTTGTAATATGACATATTTATTGAAAAAACATTCCCTGTATTGGATTCCTACTTTCACGCAAACGTTGATGTTGTGGTTGGTGTGTAATTTTGGGGCGATGTCTTCTGGGCCGACGTAATTTCGGATTTGGTCCCAAATGCTTGTCATGATTTTTAAGAAAATTCAGAATTGTTGGTGCTAGGTTTTGAGATTTGGAAATATCAGGGAAAGGAAAAGTAAATATGGTTAAAAAAAAAGAAATTACAGGTCAAACTGCCTTCTAAAAATTCTTCTTTGGTGTTTTGAAAGAAATTCAAAAACGTAAGAAAATTTGGATGATCTGGTTCCAAAGTGATTTTTTTGTCTTGATTATTATCCAAGAAGTTAATCCAGAAGCATGAGGTGTTGCAGGGGAATATGAAGTGTTCAGAAGAGACTGCAAGTTTTATATCAAAATCAGTGAGAAAGTAAGCATAAAGTGGAAATTGAGTTGGAATTGGAGTGATGTAAGGAATGGTGTCTTCTGATTGGTCAATTGTGGTGAAAGTTGGGGTTGGTGGATAAGACATAAGATAAGATTTTTAATGGAATATAAATGCAAATATTTGATGAAATTTACATGGAGTCATCTGAGAATGGAATGGGTGAGGGGGGAGAAATTGGAATATAATTTAATTCAGTTGAATTGATGTCTGATGTAGGGTCAGGGCTTTCGGGACTTTAAGAAATGGTTGGTTGCGATGGTTCTACTGCAACTGGTTCTCCTTCTGAGTTAAGATAGAAATTCACATTAATATAATTATTTCCCGATTGTATGCATTGTAGAATTGTTTGCCATACGGCTGATGTCTCATTCACTGTAAGGTGGATAAAAGAAATTGAATATATATTGTTGACAATATTGTCCTGTTGCATGTTAATACTAATTATTGCTTCACGATCTGTAAAAAAGGCAATGCTGTATTCAGTAATATAAGCTGGCTGGCCGTTGAATGTAGTGTTAATGCGCGGCTCAACTTTAATTCTGAAGTGATATACTGGATTCATTATAAAATGTTTGAAATAATGCAAAAGGTAAAATTTTAGTTGTAGGAAAATTGTTTAAGTTGTTTGAAATAATTTCCAAGTTTCTATCCGCGAAGAAATTGTAATAGGTTGAGAGAATGAACAGTTAGCAATGAAGAGTGTTGCTGGTAGTTAGCAGGCAGAAAGTAGTTTGAATGATTGATAGTGTTGCGGGGGAAGTGGGGGAAATTTGACATTTTGATTAATTGGGATTGAGGGGAATTATCCCTGGTTGGGTTGATTAGTATTCCATTATAGGCTGTCATTGTGATTGATGGACAGTTCGCCTTCCTGAGTTCCATTTTGTAATATGACATATTCATTGAAAAAACATTCCCTGTATTGGATTCCTACTTTCACGCAAACGTTGATGTTGTGGTTGGTGTGTAATTTTGGGGCGATGTCTTCTGGGCCGACGTAATTTCGGATTTGGTCCCATATGCTTGTCATGATTTTTAAGAAAATTCAGAATTGTTGGTGCTAGGTTTTGAGATTTGGAAATATCAGGGAAAGGAAAAGTAAATATGGTTTAAAAAAAAGAAATTACAGGTCAAATTCGCCTTCTAAAAATTCTTCTTTGGTGTTTTGAAAGAAATTCAAAAACGTAAGAAAATTTGGATGATCTGGTTCCAAAGTGATTTTTTTGTCTGGATTATTATCCAAGAAGTTAATCCAGAAGCATAAGGTGTTGCAGGGGAATATGAAGTATTCAGAAAAGACTGCAAGTTTTATATCAAAATCAGTGAGAAAGTAAGCATAAAGTGGAAATTGAGTTGGAATTGGAGTCATGTAAGGAATGGTGTCTTCTGATTGGTCAATTGTGGTGAAAGTTGGGGTTGGTGGATAAGACTTAAGATAAGATTTTTAATGGAATATAAATGCAAATATTTGAGGAAATTTACATGGAGTCATCTGAGAATGGAATAGGTGATGGGGGAGAAATTGGAATATAATTTAATTCAGTTGAATTGTGGTCTGATGTAGGGTCAGGGCTTTCGGGACTTTCAGAAATCGTTGGTTGCGATGATTCTACTGCAACTGGTTCTCCTTCTGAGTTAAGATAGAAATTCACATTAATATAATTATTTCCCGATTGTATTCATTGTAGAATTGTTTGCCATACGGCTGATGTCTCATTCACTGTAAGGGGGATAAAAGAAATTGAATAAATATTGTTGACAATATTGTCCTGTTGCATGTTAATACTAATTATTGCTTCACGATCTGTAAAAAAGGCAATGCTGTATTCAGTAATATAAGCTGGCTGGCCGTTGAATGTAGTGTTAATGCGCGGCTCAACTTTAATTCTGAAGTGATATACTGGATTCATTATAAAATGTTTGAAATAATGCAAAAGGTAAAATTTTAGTTGTAGGAAAATTGTTTAAGTTGTTTGAAATAATTTCCAAGTTCCTATCAGCGAAGAATTTGTAATAGGTTGAGAGAATGAACAGTTAGCAATGAAGAGTGTTGCTGGTAGTTAGCAGGCAGAAAGTAGTTTGAATGATTGATAGTGTTGCGGGGGAATTGGGGGAAATTTGACATTTTGATTAATTGGGATTGTGGGGAATTATCCCTGGTTGGGTTGATTAGTATTCCATTATAGGCTGTCATTGTGACTGATGGACAGTTCGCCTTCCTGAGTTCCATTTTGTAATATGACATATTCATTGAAAAAACATTCCCTGTATTGGATTCCTACTTTCACGCAAACGTTGATGTTGTGGTTGGTGTGTAATTTTGGGGCGATGTCTTCTGGGCCGACGTAATTTCGGATTTGGTCCCAAATGCTTGTCACGATTTTTAAGAAAATTCAGAATTGTTGGTGCTAGGTTTTGAGATTTGGAAATATCAGGGAAAGGAAAAGTAAATATGGTTTTAAAAAAAGAAATTATAGGTCAAATTCGCCTTCTAAAAATTCTTCTTTGGTGTTTTGAAAGAAATTCAAAAACGTAAGAAAATTTGGATGATCTGGTTCCAAAGTGATTTTTTTGTCTTGATTATTATCCAAGAAGTTAATCCAGAAGCATAAGGTGTTGCAGGGGAATATGAAGTATTCAGAAAAGACTGCAAGTTTTATATCAAAATCAGTGAGAAAGTAAGCATAAAGTGAAAATTGAGTTGGAATTGGAGTGATGTAAGGAATGGTGTCTTCTGATTGGTCAATTGTGGTGAAAGTTGGGGTTGGTGGATAAGACATAAGATAAGATTTTTAATGGAATTTAAATGCAAATATTTGAGAAAATTTACATGGAGTCATCTGAGAATGGAATAGGTGATGGGGGAGAAATTGGAATATAATTTAATTCAGTCGAATTGTGGTCTGATGTAGAGTCAGGGCTTTCGGGACTTTCAGAAATGGTTGGTTGCGATGATTCTACTGCAACTGGTTCTCCTTCTGAGTTAAGATAGAAATTCACATTAATATAATTATTTCCCGATTGTATTCATTGTAGAATTGTTTGCCATACGGCCGATGTCTCATTCACTGTAAGGGGGATAAGAGAAATTGAATAAATATTGTTGACAATATTGTCCTGTTGCATGTTAATACTAATTATTGCTTCACGATCTGTAAAAAAGGCAATGCTGTATTCAGTAATATAAGCTGGCTGGCCGTTGAATGTAGTGTTAATGCGCGGCTCAACTTTAATTCTGAAGTGATATACTGGATTCATTATAAAATGTTTGAAATAATGCAAAAGGTAAAATTTTAATTGTAGGAAAATTGTTTAAGTTGTTTGAAATAATTTCCAAGTTTCTATCCGCGAAGAAATTGTAATAGGTTGAGAGAATGAACAGTTAGCAATGAAGAGTGTTGCTGGTAGTTAGCAGGCAGAAAGTAGTTTGAATGATTGATAGTGTTGCGGGGGAATTGGGGGAAATTTGACATTTTGATTAATTGGGATTGTGGGGAATTATCCCTGGTTGGGTTGATTAGTATTCCATTATAGGCTGTCATTGTGATTGATGGACAGTTCGCCTTCCGGGTTAATGGATTTCCTTCTTTCTCTCGCTTTGACAGATAATTGATAAGTTTCCTTTGGGAGTTGCATCGTATTACTCCGTTGTTTAGTTCGTCAACATAGATTCTTTTTAAAAATAAATTCGTCGCTGGATAAAAAGGTAGGGAGCAAATCCCCGCCTTTAACAATGGAGGTTTAAGGGGAATTGCTCTGTAATTTTTCCTTGTTGATTTTTCTCAAAGAGTAATTGCTAGTAATGACAATTTCGGTTTAATACTCGAGTAATGTCAAAATTTTGAATTAAGTTTTGGCAAATATAATGGTGGATACTTTCCAGATGGAGGATAGGTCTCTCTGGTTTATTTAGGGCTATTATAAATGTTGTTAAATAATAATTTTTTTTTAATTTTTATTTTTAAGTTTTGTTTTCCTTGCTCACTGCTAACACAAAATTTCTGATTTGCGGCAGAGTAGAAGTGAATGTAATTGATAAATTTTAACAAGTGACTTAGTTCAGTGGTTAGTATCTCTGGCCGTTGAGCTGGGGCCGTTCGAATCCCGGCGGGTTCCCCGTGCTTCCATAATGTGGGAAAATCTGGGAAAGGGCAAAGGGGTGTAAGGGTAAGCTAGGGTAAGGGTAAGGGGGTAGAGAAAAGGGGAAGGGTAAAAAAATTTAACTTTTTTTTCCTTTTTTTTTAAATTTATAAGCTGTTTTTACGGACCACGCGGCCGTCCCACTTAGCGCAGTTGGTAGCGCGCTGCACTCTCATGCTGAAGTTGAGGGTTCGAGTCCCGGCCAGGTTTTTTTTAAAACGTTTCCTGTATTGATTGTTCTGAGAGGGTACGCTCCGTAATGGGATATCGGTGGGTGTTCCGGTATATGTGTATAGATGGGCTGACTCGGTGCGGCAGGCCTGTTGACATGATCAATTTTGATAGTTGGTTCTTCGTTACGTTTTAGTCTCCTGATGTAGTCTCTTAGGAATGTGTAAGGAGTGCGGGGTTTTTTTTATGTTTTCTTCGTTTTGGTTTTCGAACTCAGTTTTAATTTCGAGTGGTAGTACTAGTGAGCATTTGTGCAGGGGATGTTCTGGATGTTCTTGTAGGTATTCATAGTCATTCAATGCGATAACTTGTACTGGTTTTGTTTTTATTCGCCGTCCTTCGTGTGTTATTCGGAAAGGGAAACGTCAGTGAAGTTTTGCCCATTTTTGTAAAAGATGCGAATAAGTTAGATGTAGTAATACGCTAATCAAGAAGGATAAAAATCCGAAAAGAAGAGACATTTTCCATGGTATGTACTGTTCGAATCGGTGTTCGAGTTCGGGCTTGAATGCTCTTATTCTTTCTAAAATTGGTTCGGCCATTTGTTCTATTGATTTGCTGTTTGTTCGTCGTGTTTCCATTTGTTTAAAATCTGGTTGAATTTGCTGAAGAATTTGAATTTGTGCCTCAGATCTTGATGAGAAGTTTGGTAGTTCATCCATTGGGGGCAGTAGTTTGAAGAGTGTACTTGAAGAGTGGATCTGGTAATTGAAAATCTAACCGTATTGCCGGTACTGTGTCACAAGCAGTGAGGTCTGAGCGAAGATGAACATTTGGTCCTCTAAGCTGTTTTCCACATCCCATTGTGATAATACACACTCTGCACCCAGGATGCTCAATTCTTGCCAATGGATTGCTGCCATTACCAGCGCTTTCGATGAGTGTATAATCGTCTTTGGACGATGTTATTAACCAACGACCGAAGCCGAGATTGCGTGCTTTTTCAGTCAACGGCAATTCTACTACATCCAGTTGACAGCGTTGCAATGCAAGTAGCTCGTCATCGTCGTAAAGTAAAGTAGCCATACAGGACTGATAAGTCTGTTCTGTTGGAATGGCTTTGGTGCATATTGCGTATTTTTGGGATCCGATACAATTTGCGAGCTCGTCTTCATCGATAAACGCTAGTTCTTCTCCGTCGTCTGAGACGGCCATGTATTTGGCTTCAAGTCGCCAAACTAAAGCTTTACCCGTATCCCCGTCCGGCATTGGGATCGGAATGGCATGCAATACGTTCATAACTGTACTTTTTGAAGCCATTGGAATTGCAAGTGTAAGTATAAGACCTGCGTCAATTGCCTCGACTTGTGTGACTAATTTCGTTTCATAGTACGAGAGAATCTCTTGGATTGGTACAGCTAGAGATAATCGATCCTGTTGTCCATTTTGTTGCAAATGAAGAATCGTAAGAATTTCATGCAACTGCTCCCTTGGGACTAATGACATTGGTAATAGTTGATTCATGAGAGGCGTCAAGGCATTCAGTATATTGATTCGAAACGTATAAAGGGCCGATCGGTATGTTTTGATGTTAGCAAGTATTGCTTGAAAAATATTGCTAAGAAAAGACTATGTTGATTGATTTGTTCTCTTACGTATAAGTATTGGATGCAGTTTCTCATGTGGTGCACGTTTTGTCGTAACGCCTTGAGTTGTCCTTCAGCAAGTTCCCAGTTCCTGTTTTGTGTCTCTATTATTTCGTTCTGGGCTTCTTTGATGGCTTTCAGTTCACCTGATACAACATAGAATTTTTCATTGTTTTGGATTGTTATTTGTTCAACATGATCGGTTAGGTATTGAAGATAAGCCATTGCTTGTCTGATGTTTTCTGGTTTCTAGCCACTCTTTTGTCGCATCCTCCAAACACTGATTTGATGAAGCATAGTAATTTGTCGCCTGTTCCTATTCCAATTCCAAGCACTGCGGCTGCTGCTGCTGCGGCAGCCGCAACGCGGGGTTGTCTTTGCAGTGTTGTAGAAGTTTGACTGTTTGCTCTTAGTAGTTTGTTCATTTCCAATTTGAGGTTTACAATGTCGTGTTGGGCCTGTTGGTTTTCTATCATTGTTTGTTGCGCTATCCAGTGGAGGCCTGCTGTCGAGTCAGTCATATTTGTGAAGTTCAATGGGCATCCATAATTTTCTGAAGTCCACATTTTGTCTATCTCTTTTGTCAGGTTGATCAGTTTGTCTTCCACTGTTTTGTTATATATTGGGTAGGGGACCAGGATTTCAGTTTTGACAAATTTTTCTGTCAATAGAATTTTCTGGTGAAGGTTGAATAATACTCCATCTTTTGTTGCCACCGATGGTTGGTTCGTTTTCATCAAGGGTAAAAGTTGTAGTAAAAATAGTACGATATTGAGCATTTTGCTGACTAGGCTTGTTTGTGAAATTGAATTAGAGTCTTTGTGCGACCGATTTTGAGGTACAAAATTTTGGAAAATGATTTGAGCTGTGTCTTTTTTCCTTTTAAATTAGGATTTTTTTGGAGTGTTTTCATTGGTTGTTGACGTATCTAATGTGTATGTATAATAGAGAATTGGTGCTCAATTCCTATTGGCTGTCATCTTCGAAGCTAAAAGTTTGGTGAAGGTTTCCGTTGATCTCCCGACGGTGAAGTGTTAGCGGAACAATTCTTCGTCTGTTTTGAAGCGTTGGGCCAAGGTCCGCTAGTTCTCTGTTGGATACTCTTTGAGGAAGTGGTGAAGATGTTCTTGGGTTGTCGTGTTGAGCAATAGCACTATTGCTCTCGTTATCTTCAATTTGTGAAATGGTGACTCCTATAAGGGAGTGCTCATTGTTCTCGTCGGATCTCGATTGTTGGACATCATCGCTTGAGGTTGTATTGTTGTAAATATCGTTGATCGAGTTGGTCCGGTATAAGGTTTCGCCTGTAGTGTCCAATATTGGGGGCGTGTAGACGGGGCTATTAACGTCATCAAATAGATCGCCAAGATTTTCAGATGAATCGAACGTGAAGTCATTGAGACTCTGGTTTCGCGACTGTGAGCTTGTTGCTTGTGAGTCTGCAATGCTCTCATCGTGATCAGTTTCTGTTCTATCAATTGTCAGGTTTGGGTCTGGGATGTGGTCAAGTGGGAAGTAAGTTATTACTTTTACCTGTTCTTCTTTTGCTTTTTCTGATGGTTGCAAGAGGTTATATAGCGAGTTTTCTCGGGCCAATGCCAGATGATCATTTCTGCGAAGGTTGTATCGTCGATTTGAGCCAAAACGATTGTCGGACGGTAAGAAGTTTGAGTTGTTTGAGAAGACGTAGTCTCCTGTATCAATTGATTCTGGTGTTTCTTGCGTGTTTGCGCTTGGAACTGAGCCTTCCACGAAGAATGCATCTTGGTCAAACGTCGGTTCGTGTGTCATATCATGAAATTGTATTGGCGGGTCTTCAGAAGAAAAATTAGCTGTTTGGATGTTTGAGTTGAAAGAAACTGACTGGACATCTGGTGTTGTTATGGGTAGCTGCATGTTGTCTTCGTTAATGTGGTGCCTGACTTGGTTATCGAACAGCTGTGGTTCTCTCTCCTTCTGGTATGGTGGGATCTGCTTCAAAGTTTTCGGGGTCTACATGTTCGAGGTCTTCTACTTGATATTGAGGTTTCACAGGTCGAAGTCGCTTTCGATGGATACATTGCGTGTAATTTGTGTTGGTTTCGCGTACAATGTAGTTTGCATTCGTGAGCTTTTTTTCTACTCTGTATAATGGTATCCACCTGCTTTGCTGTTTATTCATCACTGCTACTTGTGTTGTGCTTTTTGGGTCAAGGATCAGGCAGTATGATTTGGGTTTTAGTGGTGTGGCGTTGGCTTTTCTGTCATAGTACTTTTTATATTTCAGATAAGACGAGATAAGGTTGTCTTTTACGCTGGAGAAAAGCTCCGTAGTTTTGTCTTGTAGCTCTTTAATGCAGTCGTGTTTTGGGTGAGACTCCCATAATTTTGTATTCTGAAATCTGAGGTCCAAAGGATTTATCGGTGTTCTGCCGTGAAAGACGTCAGATGGCGTGCACCCAAGAGCTGGTGCAAATGTTGTGTTGTGTATGAATACTGCAATATCAACGTATCTATGCCAGTCCGAGGAAGTTTGGTTTTCGTTAATTCGCAAGATTTGTTTGAGCGGTGCGTGGTTTCTTTCAAGTAAGCCAATGGTTTGCGCATGTTTCAGTGTGCAATGTTTGAGCTCTACCTCCAATAGGTTTGCTAGTTCGCTCATTAATTCGGATGTAAACGCAGTTCCAAGGTCACATATGATTCTTGAGGGAATGTAGGAGTGTCTCAGAAAAATTGAGACAAGGGCTCGTGCTACGATGTGTGCGTCGCCTTTCATAAGAGGTGTGGCGAAAAGGTACTTCGAGAACACGTCAAAACCTGAGAGAATGTACGCGTAGTGAGAAGGGTGCATCTTTCCCACCAGATCTATTAGTAAAAGGTCTGCTGGGAAGTTTTGCAGAGACGAAAGTGGTTGTAATGGAGGTTTCAATGCAGATGTTGGTGCTGGTTTTGTTTGCAAGCATGTGAGACAGTTTCTGATATATTCTGTTAGGCGTTCAGTGAAGTTCGGGAAGTAAAATCGTTTTCTGAATTCTGCTATTGTCAGTGAGACTCCTTTGTGCCCACTCCAAACACTGTTGTGAATTCTGTAGAGTACTTCCTTCTGTAGGTGCGACGGGACGCAATATTGTTTAATAAATTGGTTTCCAGTGTGGTTATAGAACTTGCGATGAAGGACGCCATCTGTTATCGATAGTCTTGGGAACTGCTTGAGATACTTTTTTAGGTCACTGGATAGATATTGTCCTGTAGTCGGTGAACCTCTCTCAAACCAGAGCAGTACCCGTTTGATATCTTTGTCTTGTTGTTGTTCGGCACGCAGGTCTAAAGGTCCGTGCCCATGAGTGATGAATTCATCCAATGGGTTTTGTTCATGCATGGCGTTTATTTGTTGCGTTGCAGGTGCAAAATTTTGCAGTTGAACGTCAGCTCGAACATTCATAGGATCTTCTACGCTGGTTTGTTTTCTCTCAAGTAAGTATGTTTTCATAATTTTGGGGGTATCGTCATTTTCTGAGCTGCTCAGATAACTGATTGAATTGTCAGGTGTATCTGCTGCTGTGTTGATTTCGATTTCGCGCATCGGTATGCGTGAGTTGATGCGTAGCTCGAGCTTCTCGTTCGGGTTTATGTGTATTCTCGACAGATAGTCCGCTGCCAAATTGGCTTTTCCGGGTATGTGTCCCAGTATGATGTCGAAGCTGAGTACATGATCGAGAGCATTCCAAAGTGTTGGCGGTATGATTTTTGTTTGAAAGAACCTGGTTACTGATCTGTTGTCTGTCAAAATGAGAATTGGTTTTTTACATCCCCATATAATATTTGCAAAGGTATCTAGGGCAAAGTGAACTGCGAGGAATTCTTTCGCATATATCGAAAGTTTGAGTTGGTTTGGGTGGAAAATTCTAGATCCAAAACTGACGGGTGCATAAATTTTCAGTTCCTGATTATCATCATTTGTTGTGTAGTCTTCTATCATTAGTACGTATCCGGCTGCGTAAAAGGATGCATCGGCCATTATTACATATTGCTGGTCAACTTTGGGTAATCTGAGTGAAAGGTCACAGGCTGTTCTCAGATCATTTGTGAGCTTTTCCAGCATAACTTGGTGTTCTTCTTCTATCACGAAATTGGTGTCTTTCTTAAGTAGACGATAGAACGGTAAAAGTTTTTCAGCAAGTTCAGGGATAAAGGCTTTGTAAAATTGAAAAAATCTGATCATTCGTTTGACTTGTTTTGGGTTTCGCGGCATTCTGAATGTTTTCAGAAAGGATGTAATCTTCTGTGTAATTGGTGTGAGACCCTCAGAAGTTATCGTATTACCACGGAATTGTATTTCTCTGAGTCCAAATGCGCATTTGTCTGTTGCGAGTTTCATTCCTGATTCTCGGATGCATGTAAAGACTGCTCGAAGTTTTTCCAACATGTCCTTTGTGTCATGTGCTCCGATGCCAATGTCGTCGACGTACTGAAAGCATCTATCCGCTGTTATCACGGGGTCCAGGTTTTGACGCATGAATGAGCTAAAGGCGCTGACACTTCTGCTTAGTCCTTGGGCTAGTCTTTGAAAAGCATATGTTCTCGATGCGAAGTTGAAGGCCAGTAACTGTACTGATTGTTCATCTGCCATTGGTACAGAGAAGTAGCCGTGGCTGCGATCCATCTTGCAAAAGAGTTTCTTGCCGGCTAAGTGGGTGCCCGCATCTGCTAGTGTAGCTATCGGGAAGTTGTTATTGTTGTAGTCGTTTCTAATGAGATGGTTTATTTTTCTTAGATCTACTAATATTCTGAGCTTCCCGTTTGGCTTCCGTTTTGCAAATATGGGAGATGAGTAGCGGCTGAAGGGGAGCGTTGTTATGACTCCGTAGTACTGGAGAAGGGCGAGTTCAACAAGCAAATCGTCTTTGAGAGGGATTGAAATTCTTTGAGTTTTTGAGTATACAGGTCTGTTTGTGCCTGGTGTCAATTTGACTGAGAATTTGTGAGTGTAGCCAATGTCAAGACGGTGCCTTGTGAATATGTCATTGAATTCGACTAGAAGCTGTTCTGTTCTTTCTTTATCTTTGTCAGAGAGTACGCTGTCGCTCCATTTGAATGCGTTAAGAAAAGTATTCCTGTCTTCGATTTTCGAGAGTGGTTGAACTGCTTCAAGATTTTTAAATTTAACAAGTTCGTCATATATGCGTTTTTCAACTTCACTCATCTTGGATGTGTCGGGATTGGTTTCTGGGGTCGGAAACCAGAATCTGTTTTCGTGTTTTATTGTTATATGATTTATTTCGCCATTTGCTGTTCTCTCTATAGATTTTTCTATTTGCTTTATTGTTTTCTGTGAGTCGCTTGATGGGAGAAGTTTTGGCTCAAGTGGTATCAGGTAGCGTGCTTGCTCTGGTGTGATGGTTTCGAATGTTGCTACTGGAGAGTCTTGTCTAATGTGCTGTGGAACTTCTGTTGTATTGATTGCAAGTAGGGTGGTAGTTTTGTTTTTTGTAAGTTTGTCAAGCGTGCTTGTTAGACCAAGGCCCAGTTTTTCAAATTTGACAGTAGGCTCTACGAGTCCAATTTGTTCTTGTGCATCAGTTTCCTCCGATGGGATTAGTTCCAGGGATTTTTGTTCCCCAGGTGATAGCGTATGGGTTGTTTTGGTTTTGAGCATGATTTTTTTCGGCTGTTGAGACGTTTTTGTTTGTTGTTGCCTTTTATGTGCATTAGATTTAGCTGAAAAGTAAATTCTGGTGTTTGGAGTAGTCTGTTGTGGGCATCAATAATAATCTCATTTTTATCAAAGAAGGGAAAACCAAGAAGGATAGCGGAAAGTGTTTCAAACACCATGAACTGCTCCTCAAATTGTAAATGGCCAATTATGAATGTCAGTTGGACTGTAAATAAAATGGGTGATTGGTGTAGGAAAGCTGTAGAAACGTTTATTTCAGGAGGATTTGTTTTTTCTGGTTTTTGGTAGAGGTTTGTGCTTATTTTATCAAAATGTTTCTTTGACATGGCGCAGCTGAATGCTCCAGTGTCTGCTGCTGCTTTCATTATTAATGTTTCGAACTGCAGAGGTATTATGAATACATTTTCGCTATAGTTTGTCATGCTATCTGGTATATGTTGTAGAAAAACATGCAGGTTATTTAGTTTTTTGATTGCTGATTGAATGGCATGTTTCCATCGCGGTATGCTGCTTGACGTTCTGGAAATCTCGGGCAGTGTGCTCATTGCTAGCACATGTTCTGCAAAATGTTCTCATTGGTGTAGGAGATCTTTCGGTACGTCCATTACTTCGGTCGTATCGTTGGAAGTTTGACCTTCCTCTCGAATAATTTCCTCGACCTCTCTGAAAGCTTCCACGGTTACGTCCTCTGCTGTTGTAGTTGTTACTGTATACTCGGCCATTTTGGTTTCCATTATACTGGTATGTTTGTCTGTTGTGGTTGTAGCCTCTGTAGTTATTTCCTCTTCTGTAGCTAGGGTACTGAGTACTCTCCACGCGCTGATGCGGTGGCTGTGCTACTTGCATTGATGCTATGCCTGCGGCCATTATGCTTTCTATGGCTTGGGCCACAGCAGGGTTTCCTGATGCGTTTAGTGTATTGAATGCCGTGGTGTATTGTGGTTCGGGGTTTATCTGATCAATTCTGACTCGTCGTTTGATGATAGCGCATAGTTTGTTTACAGTGATGTTGTCATTCTCTTTCAGCAACACTTTCTTGTACTTGAAGGGCATGCCTTGAATGAATTGTTCTCTTATTCGTCGTGTTCTTTCGTCAGTGCGGTCTATGTGAGCTGCAGGATCGTCCACAATTGCGAGGTTGGCGAGGCGTTGCAGATCTGTGAGGAAGTCATCTGGTTGTTCTTTCACTGGATCAAACTTTCTCGATTGCAGATCGAGTTCAAAGTTTCTGCTTTGGTCTGCTCCTGCATATCGGTTGCGTAGTTGCTCGAGCGAATCGTCTAGATCGTTTCTTGTGTTTTCGGCGAGTCGAAGGTAATAGTTGAGTGCATTACCGGCTAAGTGTAGCTGGAGATATCTTGCACGTTGGTGGTTCGCTTCAGGAATTCTAGATACAGCAATGCTTGCTCTCATTAGTCCTTCAAATTCAGGCCAGTTTTCGTTTGGTAGTCCTGAGAATCTTTTCAGATGTACGTGAGGCGGACTTGGATCTGCCATTTTCTTTTAGTCAGTTCGTTGTTGAAGTGTTTTTGTGGAAAGAGCAGTTTGTGGGCTTCTCCAATTTAGCTGTGTCACAGAGTTTGCAGTTTAGGCTATTTGGTTGGTCTTTTTTGTTCTTCGCTGCAAGTTTTTGACTTACTTTTCTGTCGATTATTTTGTCGTTGAAGAATACGAACGGGTTTCTAGGATGATAGCCTTCCAATAGTGTCATAGAAGTATTGTTGTGGCTTGCGTTGTATTTTCTCTTTTCTAGCAGAACAAATAGGTTGATGCTCAAATAATTTTGAATGGGTTAAGTTGGTTTGTGCTTGTGGTTTGGTTAATTTCTTGAATTCGGTAGCTTTGAAAGAAATTGTAAAGTTCTGAGTTTTTTGTAATACGGATCCGTTTGATATCGGTTTGATTGTCTTCTTGTGCGATAAAATAAAGGCTAATTCCGGTGTTTGTTTTTCTAATGATTCGAAGATTGTAAGTTTTTCCGTTAATGGCTAATTCCATGAGTTGCAAATTTTTCTTTCTTTTTAACAGAAGTAAGCGTTCAACATCTCTGTCGCCATATGATTACTCTCTTTTTAGTTTGCTTCTACCTTTTCTATCTTCTTAGAGGCGGCTGTGTAGGTGCTAGTGCCAAGTGCTTTATTGTATGAAGACGAGTTATCTTTGCAATATCCTTTCTAATAAAGGCTTTTAATTGCAAGTTTTTGCTAAGTGCTATTCGGAGCGCGGGTTCGGTAAAAACGCTCTTTTTCTGCTACAAGTTTTCAATTCAAGTAATTTATTAAGCAACTGAACTGTACTGAGCAGAATCGTCTGTATGAATTTCTAGATAATAAATGCGTGCTGTATGAATTTACAAAAGTCTTTTTCAACCAATCAAAATTTAGCATCGTCATAGACGCCTTAAGGAAAAATATTATTGGAAGCCCAATGAAAGCAGTACATTTTTGTTTTGCTCATTTTTGTAAAACCAGTGCCCAAGAAGACTTGAAAACCTCAGCTGCTACAAGTAACTCCGAAATGGGCGTCAAAATTAAATTACGAGTATAATTCTGGGAATCTTTTGTTAGTTTGAGCTCGCAGTCTCGGGAAGCGGCCGCGGATCTATGCGCTGGTTGCTTTATGCTTCCCTGAACTGTACTCTAACATATCCTTATTACTAAGGCAAGGAACTGTTGGCAGCCAGATTTAACGCTAGATTTAAGGATTTAGGTACCTAAGTATTATTTTTCTTGTTGAGTTGATCTCATGTTATGGATGAATAACTTATTAGATTTTTTCGATTAGTTCTGATTATTCAAATTGTCTGATCGGGGAATTTCTTCATTTTCAATTTGTCCACTATGCCTGAATTAACGCGATTTTATATTTAACGCAATATCTAAAATTTTTATCACTGTATCAAAGAGATGAATGTATTATTAGAATTATTTGTGTATTTTGTGAATACATTTGGATGTCAGCTACAGGAATTTACATTTCAGCACTGATTTTCGTGTTCTCTGTACATTTACTGGACGTGAGAGCTTTGGAATGCTACAATTACTTGCGAACAATGACAGACAATTCATCGCAACCAGACACAGTATCGGAAACTTGCGCTGACCTTCATCTGTGCGTGGTAATTCTCGAAGTACATGCTCTGATAAAGAACAATCCTCAGTTAAATCAAACAATTGCGAATGCTGTTGCGAGTAAAAAGGCAGATCAAGGTGCTCTTGACCAGGACATGAACCTCAATTTGAAGAGTAGTCTTGCATTCCAAGGTATGTGTGAGAGCAGTTAATTTAATGTTGGAAATTAGCAGAAATGTGAAATAGTATTTTCAAACACAAGTGTTTTAGTTACTAATAATTAATGGCCGTAATCAGCTTCTCGACTGCTATTATTGAGGTGCTTCCCTTTTTTACAATCCCAAGAAATTGGATTGTATTGATGCTCTATTTTTTTTGTTTACAATCCAGGAATTGGATTGTATTGCTACTTTTTCTTCTGCTGCACTCCTGTGGTAAAGTAGTTTTTCTAAACCATATGAACAAGTAGATGTACTTTTGGGAGCATTTTTGACCGTATCAATCTTATATTAGTTATTATGCAATATTGAGCTAGTTTTGTGATTTAAATGTTTGACACTTTTTTTGCGGGTTTTGTACTGCTCAATGAATAAGCCGGAATTGTTTCTTAAGGTGTGTTTAAAACAGTTACTAAAACTTGCAATTTTTGGAGAATATCAAATATTTTATAAGAGTTTTCACATTTTATCCTTCAGTTTTTCTCTGATCGGTTTTTCTCCTTTTTCGAGATGTAGCGTTGGTTATGTATTCCCATCATTTATTGAACAAAATTTAAATCTTACCAGACAATCTATTTCAAACAATGCTTTTGAAAAGTTTTAAAACATTTGAAAAGTTTAGAAAAATTTTTTGCGTTTCCCTGAAAATTTGTTTCCTCCATTTGTGGTTTCAAATTGAATGGTATATCTGAGTTAAGTTTGATAAGTGAGTGGTTGGCTATGGTGTGAGTTGATTCTGTCTTCTTCGGGCTATGTAATGTAAGACCGGTTTGCTTTTTTCGACTTTTTTGTCAGCGAGTTGATTTTAAATTATGATTTAGTCTATCTGGAGTAGTTTAGGCAGCACAAACGAGTAGGTTTATAGTTTGGTATTTTCCCTAAAATTTTTCTCTAATTGTTTTCAAAATAGAGTAAAAACCGTACTTAAGTAAATTTTTGGTTTTGGAGAGAATTTGTATCACATGAGTCAATTTGGTTTGTTTTACTATATTTTATTTTTTTAATGTATACGAATGACTGTAAAAGGTGAAACGACTTATATTGATGCATTGTTTATAAATTCGTCAAAGGGCTGTTAATGCTTTTTGGCTTAGACACTATTCTTTACGTAATTTTTGAAGGAATTGTTCAGCGTTTTCCCTTTTTACAGTGCTTTGCTGTCTTGTCTTTTAGTGTCAGTATTGAATGGTTTCATGGTTTCAATGGCGCTAATAAGGCATAACTCTGCAATTGACTTTTTTTACTTTAATTCAAAGAGATATGGTCAAATTTCACTCTAATTGAAGGGTATTGTAGGGCAGGAAATAAAACCAGCAATAAGTTGAAGGGTAATTGAGGTCAGCTATTAGAACCAGCAAACAGATTTTTAATCAGAACATAACATCTCAGAAATTAGTACAAAAAAGTTTTTTTTGGTCAACTTTTTCTAATATAAAAGTGATCGTTAACGGTTGAGTAACAACGTGGTTGTAGCCTAGTGGTTATGATGTCTGACTGGGGTTTATATGTCGAACGCCTATCAGGTCAGATTTTTTGCACCCACATAATTTCTAAGCTACACCCCCAAATTAAATTGCTCCCAGCCTGTCGTTCGCGAGGAATGCATTCGCTTTATATTTTTAATGATCTCATTCTTACTGTCATTTATGAATGGTCTGTGTTTTCTCTTGGGTTTAAATTAATTTATTTACTGTTGAGGGCTTGTATAAGAATTTTATCGACCTCGACACGATTACAATTTTCAAATCTAAAAGATAAAGCTAATTCATAGGTTCATTGAGTAGTAGATGTTTTTATTTTGATAAGTTGGTATCAAAAATGAAAGTTTCTACTGTCTTTGTTATTCTATTTTGTTTACGCTCTCGATGTCAGTTTTGACAGGTCACATTGGCTTTCTATTGAGACTAGATTGTACATGGCTAATGTTTCTAGCTTGTCGCGAAATGTTCTTACCTTTAGACCGTTCGTTTTGAATTGAAGTTTTTGAATGTTTTATTCTTGCTCCTATGCAGCTCGATCCCTTTTTTGTTTGTAAATTTTTTAAGGGCTTTCTAATAGCTGATATTTCTGTGGTATAAATGTTCGTGTTTGAACTTCTTTGATGGCACTTTTTCAAAGCCTTTGATGAAATCCAAGTTCGCCAAAACTTCTTAACTGTTGTGTTTTACTTTTGTAAATTGCTCTGCAGAGGTGGTGTTGTTTCGAAAGAGAAAAATATTTTAATATGCTGTTGTGTAATTACTTTGATACCACTAGTTTTAATTTTTTTGTTTTTCATTCATCTTTGTTTTAGTATAAGCTCTGATGACTATTAAAGGCTGGTTTTCTGTATTTTTTGGTGTGTGCTCTGTTGACTTTGCATGTCTGTTTTTCCAATGATGCTAACACTCAGGTCTTGAGTTATTGTTTCTTTGGTTTGTAATTGATGACTTGTCCTGCTTTTTTTATATAATGTTGTTACACATTTTGCGATGACTGAGTTTTACGGGATAAACAGGTAAAGCCCAGTAGGATTTAAGCTCCTTTACAGAACCTCAGTTGGTTTAGTGTGCTGAAGCTGCAAGGATGTCCTATTATTCTTGAGGTATTTTTATGGAATTTTTCGCTTGACCGATTTTTGGTCTGACCCATTTGACTTTTTGTCCTCAAAAACGGGATAAACAGGTAGCGCCTAGGGGTCATTAAAAGCTCTTAGAGCCTTTCAGCGCACTAGTCTCAAGTGTGCGATTCACAGAAGCTGTTTGGAGGTGTATACAAATGGTGTGAAAGATTATCCTAGTTTGACCCCACCCACTCCACCCGCACCATTACCCCGTCCCCCCCCCCACCCGCCCCCAAATCCCCACCCCTGCACATCGTGCAGGCCGTAAGGTCCCCGTGCAGCCGAAGATCCCCCGGTTGCCCCCGTTGCAACGCCCCGCTGCGATCTTCTCACGTCCCTTCAATTAAGTCAAAGCTAGCCTCACTAAACCGTAGCTAGCTACTGACGAAGCCAGCCGGTTGTTTGAGAGCAATTCGCCCGACGTTAGTCGCTTATGTTCTATAAATTTGCTGAACTAATTTTCATCTCGACTCGTAGAGTTCAATTGGTCTGCTGGTCAGGTAATGGATTTTACAGCTTTTATTTCAATTATTTTGATTGTGTTTTTCGTTTTAAGTCATCACATTCAATTTTGACTACTGATTCGCCTAACCCTCTGTTGCAACTGAATAGAATACAGAATTGATATAAAAAAATTTGAGCAATTACGTGTCAGGTCACAAAACGAAATTAATGAAAACGGTATTAACCAATGAGCCCGGACACTAAGACCTGATGTTTGCGTGTATTAGACAGTGCATTTAGTTGTCAAACTCCCTCAGAGTGTTTTGCTTGTTGAGTTTAGTTTTATGCTTTTAGTCCTCCAACTTAGAAGCAGAATTCAACATTTTTATCGAATATAGTGAAACTGCGGACAAAATTAGAACGTTTTTAACACTTAGAAAATAAAGTCTATCGTCAATTTTTTTTTAGATTGTTTCAACACCAACGCCAGGCAGTGGAGTTGACGATAGGCCGTTTGCCGGCTCGCTTTTTGATTTGGTAATAAGGTTTTGATTATAGCTGCAAAGCTGTAGGGTGAGCGGAGCTATATTGCGGTGCTCTTGGGTTTTACAATTCAAAGAATTTGAATTGTATTGATGCGCTGTCTTTTTTTAAGATCTGTTCACACATTTTTATGATTTTTGAAGTCAACACCAGGCGGCGAGGTTGACGATAGGCCGTTTATCAGCTCGGTTTTTGATTTGGTTATCAGGTTTTGATTAGCTGCCAAGCTGTAGCCTGAGCGGAGCTATATTGCGGTGCTCTTGGTTTTTACAATTCAAAGAATTTGAATTGTATTGATGCGCTGTCTTTTTTTAAGATCTGTTCACACATTTTCATTTTTGAAGTCAAATTAGCGTAATGATTTTGGTCACGCCAATACAGGAAGTGGAGCGGAAAAGTGAGTGCTTTTGCGGCGTGCACTTTTTAACTCTAATTTTAAAGTAGAGAGAAAACGGTGTTTGCTTTCTCGCTAGTGGTTTTCTTTGTTCACAAGTGGTAATTTCACTTTGATTTTTACTGTTTTTCCGATTTGTTGGATCGGATTTTTTTTCCAAATGGTTTTCCCAATCCATTCATAGTTCATTCTAGGCGTAGTTTTTTGTTTGAACTAAATTTCTCTTGCTCGCTAGTGGTTTTTGTTCACATGCGGCATTTTGACATTGATTTTCAGTTTTTTTAAAATTGTTTGATGTTCTTTTTGGAAATGGTTTTCCCAAATCACTGATTGTCCGTTATAGCTCTAGTGTCTGTTTAGTCAATCAAAATTATTTGAATTGTACGTCATGACTTGTCGTGCTATATACTTTTGTTTCGTCTGACGCTCTTATTTGTTTTACATTTGTTCACACAGCAAAGATGAAAATTCAAATTTTCTTAATGACTTCTTCCTCTCACTATCGGAATTTTTGCGAGTTTTGTCATTTTTCACTTTCTTTAGCCAACGTTTTTAGCTCATCTGAGTGATTAGATTTTGATCATACTTTACTTACCTCACTCAATAAAATGACTTTTGCACTTTAAAACTTAAGTTTAATTTGAATTAGTTTATGTTCAAAGGAACTCATAGGTGCAGTAATGGTCTCTAGTACACGGCGTCTGCGCAATGAATTTTAACAAGCTGTTTCAATTTATCGCTGAATATTTTTTACATAGTTTTTTTGAGCGACGTCGATAACTTTTCAATTTATATCTGTATTCTTTTCTTTCTCAGCTATTCGAGCATTCTCCCGGCTACGTGTATCGTTTCTGCTCACAGAGGGATTAGTTTCTACTTTTTCTGAAACCTCCATTGCCCATATCAGTGAAAAGAAATGAATTACTGGTTTAGTTGCTATCGAACAAATTTTAAAATAATCAACTAATGATAAGTGACGCCATTTGAAGTTCACTTGACACACGTAACCCTTACCCAACCGACTGAATTAGGCTACAATAGGAACGTTCCAGCGTCAGTAATTCGAGAGCTGTTTCACTTCAAATTGCTTTTTATCGGTCTTTCATGCTATTTTGACTGAATTGCGTGCGTGACGTCATTTTTCACTCTTATTGGAGCGATTTTTGGATCATTCTTTTGATGAAGGTTTTGGTCACACGTGACTTACCTCACTCTCAAAAATGACCTTCCTCAGTACCAAAATGGCTTTATAAGCTCTGATGGCTATCAAAGGCTGGTTTTCTATTTTTTTGGTGTGTGCTCTGTTGACTTTGCATGTCTGTTTTTCTAATGATTCTAACACTCAGGTCTTGAGTTATTGTTTCTTTGGATTGTAATTGATGACTTGTCCTGCTTATTTTGATAAAATGATACACATTTTGCGATGACTGAGTTTTACGGGATAAACCGGTAAAGCCCAGTGGGATTTAAGCTCCCTTACAGAACCTCAGTTGTCTTGAGTAGTGCTTAGTGTGCTGAAGCTGCAAGGATGTCCTATTCAAGTGAAAATGTCATTTTTGAAATTTTTAAGCCTCGTATCAGCCAATTTTAACAGTTTTTTAATTGCGCTCTAACAAAGTTTTTAGTAATTATATTAGTTTTTTATGCGATTTTTTGCTTGACCTGTTTTTTGACCCCACCCGCCCGTAAGTCCCTACCCCTGCATATCGTGCAGCCGAAGATCACCCGGTTGACCCCGTTGCAACTAATTTTTATCTCGACGCGTAGTGTTCAATTGGACGGCTGGTCAGGTAATGGATTTTTCAGTTTTTCAATTATTTTGATTGGGTTTGAGGAGCTATTTTTTGAAATTTGGTTTAACTTTTTTTCGTTTTACCTAAGTCAACACTTTCAAGTCTTACTACTGATTTGCCTAACTCTCTGTTGCAACTTAATAGAATATAGAATGATATAAAAAAATTAATCTATTTCGTGTCAGCTCAAAGCGAAATCAATGGAAACGGTTTAAACCAATGAGTCCGGGCACTCAGACCTAATGCTTGAAGACAGTGCATTAAGTTGTTGAAGTTCCTCAGCGTGTTTTCTTTATTGATTTCAGTTTTATGCTTTTAGTCTTCCAACTTAGAAGCAGATTTCAATTTCTTTTATAGAATCGAATGAAACTGAGGGCTAAATCTTTAACAGTTAGAAAAATATGACTATGGTCAATTTTTCTATTTTTTTTTAGATTGTTTCAACGCCAACGCCAGGCAGTGGGGTTGACGATAGGCCGTTTGCTGGCTCGCTTTTTGATTTGGTTATAAGACTTTGACTATAGCTGCGAAGCTGTAAGCTGAGTGGAGCTAAATTGCGGTGCTCTCGGTTTATTACAATTCAAAGAGTTTGAATTGTATTGGGGTGCTGTCTTTTTTTATAGATCTGTTCGCTAATTTTCATGATTTTTGAAATCAACGGCAACGCCAGGCAGTGTTTTGCTTGTTGAGTTTAGTTTTATGCTTTTAGTCCTCCAACTTAGAAGCAGAATTCAACATTTTTATCGAATATAGTGAAACTGCGGACAAAATTAGAACGTTTTTAACACTTAGAAAATAAAGTCTATCGTCAATTTTTTTTTAGATTGTTTCAACACCAACGCCAGGCAGTGTGGTTGTCAATAGGCCTTTTGCTGGCTCGCTTTTGATTTGGTAATAAGGTTTTGATTACTGTTGCGAAGCTGTAAGCTGAGTGGAGCTATATTGCTGTGCTAATGGTTTACAATTCAAAAAATTTGAATTGTATTGGGGCGCTGTCTTTTTTTAAGATCTGTTCACACATTTTCATGATTTTTGAAGTCAAATTGGCGTAGTGATTTTGGTCACGTTGATACAGGAAGTGGAGTGAAAAAGCGAGTGGTCTACGGCGTGAAATTTTTTCGCTCCAATTTTAAAGTCGAGTGAGAAAACGGTGTTTGAAAAAAAATCGCTTTCCCGCTAGTGATTTTTGTTCACATACGGCATTTTGACATTGATTTTCAGTTTTTTTAAAATTATTTGATGTTTTTTTTGGAAATGGTTTTCCCAAATCACTGATTGTCATGTCCGTTATAGCTCCAGTTTCTGTTTAGTCAATCAAAATTATTTGATTTGTACGTCAGGACTTGTCCTGCTATTTTTTTTGTTTCGTCTGACGCTCTTATTTGGTTTACATTTGTTCACACAGCAAAGCTGAAAAGTCAAATTTTCTTAATGACTTCTTCCTCTTACTATCGGAATTTGCGCGTGGTACGTCATTTTTTCACTCTCTTTAGCCAACGTTTTTAGCTCATCTGAGTGATTAGATATTGATCATACATGACCCATATCAGTGATACGAAATGAATTTCTTGTTTAGATGCTATCAATCAAATTTTAAAATAGTTTGTGTTCATAGATTCTGAATAATAATTGTTTCTAATAATTGTAATGATAAATGACGCCATTTGAAGTTCACTTGACACACCTAAACCTTGCCCAACCGACTGAATTAGGCTACAATAGGAACGTGCCAGCGTCAGTAATTCGAGAGCTGTTTCATTTCAAATCTGCTTTTTATCGTTCTTTCATGCTATTTTGACTGAATTGCGTGCGTCACGTCATTTTTCACTCTTATTAGAGCGAATTTTTTTGTTCATTTACATGATTAAGGTTTTGGTCACACGTGACTTACCTCACTCTCAAAAACGATCTTCCTCACTACCAAGATGACTTTACTTTAATTATAGGAGATTAGGTCAACTGAGTATGTGTCACTCTTTTTGAAGGTTATTTGAGAGCCGCTAATAGGAGCAGTAATGAATTATAATTTCTTAATCAAAAGGTACGATGTCACCAGTTATTAAAGCTATCGTGGCTATTTCTTTGCAATCTGGCATCTATCTTTTCTCTGCCGATGTATTATATAACGCCCTGTCGCCGCTTCTCAGGAAGCTGCGGGAGAGATTCACAGGAACGCACTTAATATGTTGAAGCAAATTTATTTTGTGATAATTACATGTTATCATAAAGGTGTACTATTGTGCAAAAAAAGCGACTTAGAGCTTTGCCTTTTCTTATTAAACACAATTTGTGCCCTGTAAGCAAGTTTTGCTAGTTATTTAAATAGAGTTGAACGTTTGATGTATAATGCAATGTTTAATGCTCTCCCCTATTTTTAACAAACCAAAATTTTTGGACTGTTTCGGTGTTTTATTAATAGCCGCCCTCATCTTCTCAGCTGGCTATTATAGCGCTCCTATTTTTACAATTCAAAGAATTTGAATTGTATTGGGGCGCTATCTTTTTACGACTCGAAGAGGAGTATTGGAGAAGTCCTTTTTACAATTCAAAGAATTTGAATTGTATTGGGGCGCTGTCTTTTTTTTTTAAGATCTGTTCACACATTTTCATGATTTTTGAAGTCAAATTGGAGTAGTGATTTTGGTCACGCCGAAACAGGAAGTGGAGCGAAAAAGCGAGTGGTTTTGCGGCGTGAATTTTCTTCGCTCTAATTTTAAAGTAGAGTGAGAAAACGGTGTTTGAACAAAAATTCGGTTTCTCGGTAGTGATTTTTTGTTCACATGCGGCAATTTCACTCTGATTTTTACGGTTTTTTCGATTTTTTGGATCGGATTTTTTTTCTAAATGGTTTTCCCAATCCATTCACAGCTCTTTCTAGGCCTAGTTTTTTTGTTTGAATTAAATTTTAATTTCTCGACAGTAGTTTTTTTGTTCACATGCGGCATTTTGACATTGATTTTTTGTTTTTTTTTGTTTTTTTTATCTGATTTTTGTCAATGGTTTTCTCAATTCACTGATATTCCATTCTCGATCTAGTTTTTTTGTTTAGTCAATGAAAATTCTTTGAATTGTACGTCAGGACTTGTCCTGCTATGTTTTTTTTTTAATCAATTTTATTGGAGTGATTTTTAAAGCGGGAAATGAAACGCGAGTGGTTTTTCTGCTGAACAAAATTGAAGAGTGGAGCGAAATGAGAGTGGTTTTTGTTCATACCGCTGTTTTTGAGAGAGCGATAAATTGATGTGTGAAAAAATTTTCTCTAAGCGAGCGAAATTTTTTTGTTCACATGCGGCTTTTTAAAACCGTTTTTTTTTGTTATTTTTTTGGTTTAGAGGTCTGATTATGATATTGTGTGATGCTTAGGGTTGTTTTAATAGTGGTTCGCAAGTTTTTGGTCATTAATAAAATTTTTATACCATTTCGCTGGTTTTTCAGCTATTTTGCTGAATTTTCGGCGAATTTTAGCAATTTTTTGCGTTTTGTTTTGTTATAATGCTTTTTAATGGCTTTGAATAGACGCATGTTAGTAACTGAGTTTTTAGATACCAAGTGATTACATTCTCTTAGGTTGGAAACGATTTTTTTGTTTAGAAAAATGACAGTAAACTGAAAAGTTTTGAATTATTTTTCCTAATTTTTTGCTGTTTTTCGTTTTTTTTTCTAAACTTGGAAAAATATTTCAGCCTATTCAACTTTCCTATTGTTTTCGAAGTCTTCCAGTACTAATTCGCTCCAATTAACGTTTTTTGGGTCTATGTGCTCCCGTGAAATTTAAAAAAAGCTCAATTTTTTCTATGATTTTTTTTTCAATTTTTTTCAAATGCCCTTTGTGTTCTTCAATTTTTTATAGCATTTGGGGATGCCTATAGTCCAAATTAGTTGTCCTTGATGCGTGTCGATGATTTTAATTTCAGTTTTGAATCATTTTTTTAAGGATAATTGAGTAACTTTTATGAAGAGTTCCGCAAATTTTCGTGTTTTTTCTTGGAATTTTTGCTGAGTTCTTCTGATTGTCTGCTTTTTGCTAGTTTTTAGTGGTCTAGCTTTTGATAGGAGCTTTTCTAAAGGTTTTGTTGAAATATATTTAGTGCACTTTTCAATGACAAATATCACTAACTTTTCTTAAACACTAACTTTTTTTCTATTTTTTTCGTTCTTCGTTTTTACTCATAAAAATAAACAATGATTTGGATTGGTGGACACTTGACCAGATGTAGTTTTAAAAGTTTTTTGAAAAAATGATTTGATTTCAGCATAATGGTATTTGATTCATTATTTGTGGCCAATTTTTTTGTTTCCTTACAGAAAATATTTTTGGTTTTTTTCATTTCCTTTCTTTTACCTTTGTTTATTCTACTTGAAATTTGTGTTTGGTTTTTGTCTCAAATAGCAGTGATTCAACAAAATTAAACTAAAACAATTTCACGGGTTTTCGCCAAAAGTTGTTTTTAAACTTGCAACTCAATGTAAAATTTTTATCACGTGCTTTATCGTCTTTTCTGGTCAGTTATTTTTTCATTGTTCTTCTTTTTTTTGTTTTAAAGTGACAAGTGTTATTCAATAGGATAAGCATTATGTTAGTTATTGTGGTCAATCAGTAGACTACGTTTTATGTTTGTTAGGGGCGTTCGTTTTTTCCTTCGAGTCGTTTCCGGAATTCTTCCGGCTATGTTTTTTTTTTTAAGATCTGTTCACACATTTTCATGATTTTTGAAGTCAAATTGGAGTAGTGATTTTGGTCACGCCGAAACAGGAAATGGAGCGAAAAAGCGAGTGATTTTGCGGCGTGAATTCTTTTTGCTCTAATTTTAAAGTAGAGTGAGAAAACGGTGTTTGAACAAAAATTCGGTTTCTCGGTAGCGGTTTTTCGTTCACATGCGGCAATTTCACTCTGATTTTTACTGTTTTTTTCGATTTTTTGGATCGGATTTTTTCTAAATGGTTTTCCCAATTCATTCACAGCTCATTCTAGGCCTAGTTTTTTGTTTGAATTAAATTTTCATTTCTCGCTATTGGTTTTTTTGTTCACATGCGGCATTTTGACATTGATTTTCTGTTTTTTTTTTCTTATTTTTTTATCTTATTTTTTTAAAAATGGTTTTCCCAATTCACTCATAGTCCATTCTAGGTCTAGTTTTTCTGTTTAGCCAATGAAAATTCTTTGAATTGTACGTCAGGACTTGTCCTGCTATGTTTTTTTACTTCGTCGAATAGAAAAATGTTTCGCTTTACCTCATTTTGCCGCTTTTTCAACATTTTGCGTGATATCCTTTTGACTTCTCTAGGCTAGTTTCTCTCTTCTCTCATTCTGCTAAAAGTGATTATGAACATCAGTTGCTCAGCAAAGCAATTCAAAATGAACAGAGTCACTATAAAAAATTGAAGTCAGAAGTAGAAACGGGATAAACCCATAAAGCCCAATTTTAGATGCCCGCTATTTGAACGTCGTTCCTATAAGTCTTAGTTACCATCTCTAATGCTTATTGGTATTGATAGTAGCCCCTGCAGCCTCTCTCTAAGAAACAGAAGTACGTTATGTTCAACTACGAAATGTCATCAAAATAAATCGGACTTAAAAAATGTTTTTGTACAACAATCTTTTTTTTTTCAATGTCTTCTATTCTTTCAATCCCAATCATGCTAATTGGAATCAACGGCGGCTATTTTCCGGCAATCTGCTGGTTATGTTTTTTTATTGTAAGATGTGATCAAACATTTTTTCAGTGACTTCTTTCAGAACATGACGAACAGTTAAAGCCCCGTAGGCATTCAGTTGAGTTAGAGTTCATAAGCTGGCCTTTTTAGTCTTTAAAGTGCTCCGTTTCATGTTAAGTAGATCTTCAATTGGCGTTAGTTACATTTCATTTTGTTAGATTAGTCCTCAATCCTTGTTTTTTGAGGGTTCATAAAGGTATTTTGGTAGCCAAATTTCTGATTATCTTGCTATTTTTTGGTAATGTGTTGAACTTATACTTACAAGATGGAATTTTTTCATAATCTTTTATTTACTGTTCTGTTATTTATGGGCCCACGAAACTCTCTGATGATGCGCTACTGATTACTTTCTTGACAAAGAATTTTGAGGGTAATATCACAAATTATGGCGACTTTTCACTGCACTTTTTTGACAGTTTATTATTCGAGTATAACTATCTCTATGAACCAGTTAAACTTAAAATTCTGAAAATAAGTCAGTGAATGGTTTTGTGGCAGTGAAAGGGCTTGAAGATATTAGTGTTGCCATTTTTGCTATTTTTAAGACAATTTTAAAAAATTTTTTGAGTTTTTCTATCTTAATGGGCCAAAAGCCGTTTTAAGGGTTTAATGATGGTGTTTGATTGTGTTTCATGACAATGAATTATTTCTTCAAATATTCTTATTACCAACTTCTGGGCAATTTTGATAAAATTGCAGTTGTTCAAATTTTAAATTTTAGTTTTTTTTCTGTTTTGAGTTTTTGGATAGGATCTCTGGGGGTCAACGAAATTTTTTAGAAGCGTACACTGGTTAATGGTTATGTTTGAGATGCATAATTTTGATTTTGAGGACATTATGAACTTATCCCTAGGTTCGGCTAATTTCTTAATTTTGATTTTGTCCATGCTATGGTTTGTCACTTACATTTGGAGCATATTTCTCCTAGCCTGCAATGCTAGTTCTATAGATTTGGAAACATTTAATTTTGGTCCTAAGTCTAAAGAATTTGAGAAATTTGCAATGATTTTATTTTTTTCTTGTGATGTGTTGTGGGTTCCATTTTTTTATATCTAGTCTTCAATAACATTCTTTAAGCTTGGCGCTGCGCTCGTGCGTAAGTGTTTTTTATTAATTGCTCTCAAATGTGAGGAAATTATTTTAAACGTTTGTCTTTTCTTTGCAAATTTTTCGCTTGACCGTTTTGTGCTTTTCTTCTAGAGTAATCTTTTACTTCTCAAGTGACTTTTTCACGCACTTATTCTTGATTTTTGAGTGGTTTCACATGCTCTCACTCGAAAATTGCAATTTTTTCGCGTGACCCTTTTGCGCTTTTCTTCTAGAATAATCTTTAAGTTTTCAAGTCACCTATTCACGCACGTCTTGATTTTTGAGTGGTTTCAATTGCTCTCACTCCGAAATAAAGTTGTTCAAACAAATCCGAATGTTAGAGAGATTACAAGGCTCTGATATCCCAGTGCTTAATACCTCCGTTGATTTGACGGAATCGGTTTCAGCTCGGGGTTCGAATCCTACCTTCGGCTGATGTTTTCGCACCCATAAAGAAAATTTTATATAGGCTACAGCCCCTGAAATTGCGCCGCCTGTCATTAGAGAGCAATTTATCCAACGTTAGTCGGCTTATGTTCATTGATATGATTTTTACTACTCTAGTGTTTGAAAAAATGTTCTTTGGTTGTTTTTTGGATGTTTTCGGTTTGTTTTTGCGCGTTTAGTGTCTTATGCTTTGTTGAAAGTCATTTTTTATATTGTTTTTCAATTGATGTTATTTACAGTACATAAGGTTGTTGTGCAAGCTAGATTTTTTCATATGTGAGGGTTATGCATTTGCATTCCCACTTAAGTACAAAAAAACACAAGTGGATTCTGCTACATCATTTTTTCTGGCCAGTTCATGCGGGCATATTAACCATTTTGAGCCTGAATTTGGGCTCTTCTGTCCATTTTTGCATTATATTGTTGATTCTGAAGATATGATCGGAAAGTATCCTCATGCGAATTTAGGTTTTCTGCCTGATTTCAATAATTTATTCGATCTTTTCGCTTGTCTTATATATCAATCAAGATTCCTCCTAGTTGTTTAAATTTTAGCCGTTCTGGCTTTCTTGCTCTGCTAATTAGAAACCGTGGTATTAAACACGATGAAACTAAAACTCTAAATTTTAAATGCCATTAGTTTCCATTTTCTCTGACTTCGGGAAACTAGATTTTGGCTATAGTGATGCACAGTTGGTCTGCTCTTCAAATATAGGTTCTCATAGCCTTTCGTTCACTATTTTGGATTGTACTTCAGGAATTGCACTGCTTGATCTTTTAACTCGTTTTACGCGTCCTTTTCACGTTTGAGATCTGAGATACCTTGCTCACTGTTTCAATTGAATGGAATTTAGAATTAATCCGGCAAATTTGAGCAAATATGCTCAAGATCAAAAACAAAAATCATAAGAAACTGGATAATACAATACAGGCCGGGCTCTAAGACTTAATATTTAAGCCGATAGAGCATCAATGTATCAAAGTTTCTATGGTACACTGCTGGCTGGTATTAGTATTAAGCTTATTGTCTCCCAGGTTAGAGGCTGAATTGTACATATTTATCTAATCTAACGAAATTGTAGAAGAAATTAGAACAATTTCTGACACCTGAAAAAATTAGGTTTTCGTTAATTGTCGTCTTTATTTTTTGTAACTGCTTCTATCCCAACGCCGGTGAGTGGGGTCAACGACGGTTTTGTTACGACAATTTGCCGGCTATGTTGAAGTAAATTCTTTTTTGTTTGCTGTGAAACAGGAAAAAAATTAATTAAACCGGTTTCCTATTTTACCGCTTCGTTGTTACCCTACGAAACAAAGGATTGCCTCAGACGAAATATGCAAGAACTTAAAGTCATCTTGGCCTGAATAACGAGGCTAAAAGTGTAGCGGAAGAACTTCGAACTGTTATGAAATATCACGGAAATATTCAGAATTATGACAGCAACGTGCTAATTTTTCTTGCTGAAGATATTTCCAATAGTTTTTCAATACATTTTTCAATACAAAAGTGCTGCAGATAAAGTCAGTTTGTAGAAAAGCAATTTTTATTTTTTTATCGAAATATTGTGCCCGAGGAACCTTTCTGGAAGAGTTTCAGGTAGCGTTGAAAAGTCAATAGAATTGACTCATACATGGGCAATAAAATATATTTACCCTGCGAGAAGAATTTTAATAGACAGGTACGCTAGAGGTGTAATGACGCATATTCAGTAGGTTAGTAATCATTGCGTGGCTTTAAATGTCACTCAATGCGTGTATAAAAGACTAAGTTTGCGAGAGGTTTTGCATATTTTATGGAGCTCTATCAAAGTTAACAGCTCTGCGAAGAGTGCAGACATTAGAGCAGTAAAAGTGCATTATCTTGCACAAAAAAGTACTTTGCGTGAATCTCTGCTCCGCAAAGTAAAAGCAAATTGATTTTTTAAACTGGGTTAAACTGGGTTTTCAGCGATGTTCTATGATGCATTTATGCGCAAGAAGAAGAGATTCTTGCTGTTTTAAAATGTTTAATTATGCACAAGCAAAGGTATAGTTAACCAAAAAGTGTTTTAAAATAATTGTTTATTGACTTAAAACTGACTTTGCTTTTGTAACTGATTCAATCCCAACGCCGGTCAGTGGGGTCAACGGCGGCTTTTTTGCCTACAATTTTTCGGCCTTCTTCAAATAAATTCGTGTTTCTTTGCGGTGGAACAGAAGAATTTCAATTTAATTGCTTCCCTAATTTACCGTTTGCAGTTGCTGCCGAAATATCGGATTGCCTCGGATGAACCAAGTCATCTTGGTTTGAAAAACGAGACCAAAAATGTAGCCTAAGAACCTCAATCTTTCATGAAATGTTACGGAAACATTCGGCGTTATGACAGCAACATGAGACTTTTCTTGCTAAATACATTTTCCATTGCAATATTCCAATACATAAGTGCGGCAAATAAAGTCAATTTATGGTGGCGAAAATTTCATGGGGGCTATAATGGGAAGGACCCTTTTTTGAATGCCAAGTTTAATTGTTCCAACGATGAGATCAAAATTTTATGAACATTTTTGATTGACCAAGCCGAAGAGTCTCAATGAGACAGCACAAACGACTTTAAATAACGGTTGCAAAGTTTTTGTTGGGAATTGAATTCTTCTTACAGTTCTGATTCCAAGAACCATTTTTGGCTAGAGGTTTTCGAGATTCATACAAATTTTTTTTTCTATTGTGCCAAGATATATGCATTCAGTATTTTGAGTATACGCTGACTGTCAAGTTATATTATTTTAGAGCAGCATTTATTATTGCTACGATTACCCTAAAACCCGATGTATTTTGTTTTGTCGGCCTTAATTTTAGTTCATGTTTTTCTGAAATAAGGAATGACATTAGTAAGTCTTTCGCTCAATTCATTTTTGCTTTGATATTCAAAAATTAATGTTTTAATTTGATAAAATAGTCATTAATATTCGAAGCGTATGACATGCAGTCTTCGGCATATTTGATTAGTTTGGTATTCCGATTCGGCGATATTGAGATCTTTAACGTATAGATCAAAGAGTAAAACATACAGATGAAAAAGTTGCAACGTACAGATTGAAGAGGTGACGTACAGAATAAATAAAAATCTGGCAAAATTCTGTGCCACGCACAGAATCTTACTGAATCTTCTTGTTTCTTATAACGCTTTCTGAGATCAGCTTGACAAATTGATTGTTCCAAGATTTCTTTAGAAATGGCGGAATTTTAGTGCGATGCTGGTTTTTTCTCCAGACGAAACTGGAATTTTTTTCGCATCCTTGAAAAAAGAACTGTTACGATATGGAAGCTCTTGAAACCCAGATTTCAAAAACTTAGCTTTCAATTTTTTTTTAAATTATAAGACTTCTAATTTTAAAATTTCCCTTTAAGTTGAAACAATTGTTGAATAACTATTACATTTGCCCCTTTTGGTAATGGTTTTCGTGTGCTTTGTGCAGATGCAGGTTTTCAAAATTATAGTAAAATTTTTTCTTTTTGAGAAAGAATACTGTTGTGTTTATAGGCAATTAGGAATTGAATAAGTTACAAATTTTTCAATAACTATTTTTCTGAAAATCATGGCGAAACAAGTGATTGCAAAAAATATCCATATGAGGTTTCCTCTTTGTCGTATGCTTTTTTACCTAAGAGTGATTTTACATTCTTACGACTCGAAGAGGAATATTGGTGTATCGAAGAGGAGTCCTTTTTTATCAATTTTATTGGAGTGAGTTTTGAAGCAGGAAATGAAACACGTGAAAAAACTTGGATTGATTTTGCTACTGAAAAAAATGAAGAGTGGAGCGAAAAGAGAGTGGTTTTTTGTTTATATCACTGTTTTCTAGAGAGCGAGAAATTGAGGTGTGAAAAAAATTCTGCAAGCGAGCGAAATTTTGTGTTCACGTGCGGCATTTTAAAGCAATTTTTTTCACTTTTTTTAGTTACGAGATTTGGTTATGATTTTATTTTATTTTTAGGCTGGTTTTAGTAGTGGTTTGAAGCTTTCTGGAAATTCGTATGACTTTTAGGCTAATCCGGAGGTTTTTTATGTATTGTGCTGATTTTTGGGCTAATTTTTGCAATTTTTTGACGGTTGTTTTGTTTTACTGCCTCAAATGGGTACTGAAAAGACCCCTTTTAGATCCATTTTACTTGAGCAATTTTGAGATAACAAGTGGTTTCAGTTTTGTGGATTTGAAGCAATTTTTTGTTGAGAAATATGACAAAAATTGGCGAAAATTGGAGCTATTTTTCTTAATTTTTTTGCAGTTCGTTTTTTCTTTTTTTAGACAAGTTTCTTAGCCTGTTTTGACTTGCCTATTGTTTTGCGAGCATCTGGTTACCCTATTGGCTGAAAAGATTTTTTTGGATTTTTGTGCTTTTGTAATATTAAAAAATTAACTCTTTCGTTTTTTAGTCCAAGTTGTTTGTAGGAGTTTTTTTAATGATTTGGCATCAAGTATTTTTAAAAAATTCTCATGAGTGGTTTTATTAGGTACTATATGTTTTGATGAAGTCATTTTGACAGAGATAGTTATTTCGGGATCTCAATTTATGACAAAATTTGATCAGATTTTTTAATCATATTTTAACAGATTTGATTTTCTTGTTTTTACTTTTTTGTTTTATGGTTTTGTTTCAAGATAATCAATTTAAATTAGTGGTGCCTTTTGTCTGATGAGTAGTTGAACGGCGTTAAAGTGGATCTCTACTTCGAGTCGTTTTCGGAATTCTTCCGGCTATGTTTTTCACTTCGGTTTTGATCGTATTGTCGTGCCGTCTGAGGTTTATGTTGGAGCTTTCTCTGCAACGCACAGTAGGCGAGTCCTCGTTTTTTTAAATAACTAAGTGCCAATCACATTCAAAATTGAGAAATGATTTCAATGATTGGATTTCCTGATTTTTAAAAATTGATTTTGAAAAGCGCTATAGAAGACGGATGGGAGAGTGAAGGCATTATGCTAGGCAAAATCTTTGTTATGCTACAGAAATTTTCAAGAAATTAAGTAAATTTTATGAATTTAAAACCTACCTAGAAGCTGGGTCATTTGTAAACTCTCCGCCATTGTCCGCGTTGACCAACCCCAATGGACTAAAATGTTGGTGCTTTAAATACTAGCGTTGCAAATAGATTTTGTTTGTCTGTAGACATAGTTGGAGATAATGCTTGTGTCATTTAGGATGTTTGAGGGATGAATGTCGTCATAGTAAAGGCATGAGAACTGTGTGTGAAATGGATACTATGCAGAGTAACGGAGTCATGCTCTGTTGTTGTAATTCAGGCCTTGGATGCAATCGTCTGGACAATATTGTTATTCCTCATGAGATGCTCGTACAAATCAATTCTCAGCGCACCGAAAGTAAGACTACGATTTCTTTTGCAACATTTACCCTTTCAGGTTTTCGGGCATATATTTGGATCACTTTTGCGTCGAGATTCTGTGGTGTTAATGTATTTAATGTAATTGACTTTATTAATTGTTATTTTATTGCTCTCGAACGAAATTCGATGCCATTATTGTAAACGTGCTAGTCTTATTGTAAACGAGTATTGAGATTCTACAGATTTTGTACAATCCAAGGATTGGATTGTATTAGTGCTCTGTCTGTTCTGTCTGACTCCAAGAGGAGTATTTGTGGAGCGTTTTTTTATCGGCAATTTTGCTGGAGTGTATTGAAACAGGAAGTGAAATGCGTGAAAACGGTGTTTAGATCAAATTGCCGTAGAGCTGAGAGAGAGAGAGAGTAAGAGTGGTTTTTTTGTTCATATCGCTTAATTGAGAGAGATCGAGAAAAGTAGGTGTAGAAAAATTTTCACTCAGCGAGTGGAATTTTTTGATCACTTGCGGCTTTTCGAAAGCTGTTTTGTTAAGTTTTATTTTAGCTTCAACTTTTTCAGTAAAAGGTGTTTCTCTCAATTATCTAAACTCACAGTAGTGCGTTCGCAAGGTTCCTTGATAATCTGAAGCAAATATTACAATTTCTGTGTCATTTCTCAGCTACTTTCACCACTTTCACTCAAATAAGTATGCAAATTTTAATTTTTTATCAGGATTGTTTTTAATCTTTTGCAAAGTGTTACTCACACGACTGATCATCTAGCGAAAGATTTAGTTAAAAGTTTTCTCAGACTTTTGTTTGGGAAGCTGCATTTCATTGTTTTCGAGATTTTTGTTAGAGAAATTTAGAGAATTCAGAGAATGTTATTTCAATTTTTCTCTTGCCGTCAAATGTCCCTTTCGGTTTATTCTTTGGTTACAGTTCTTTCGATTTTTTTGTGTCTCGAATCACCTTCATTTCTGTATTACCAGGTCTTACCTGTATTTTTAGAGTCGCACTTTGTAAAGTTTATCAGATGCCTTTTGTTTGACATTTTGTCATGTGAGTATAATCACTTTTATTGGAGTGAATTTTGAAGCAAGAAATGAAACGCGGAAAAATTTGGAGGGGTTTAGCTACTGAAAAAAATGAAAGAGCAGATTGAAAAAAGAGTGGCTTTTTGTTTATACCACTGTTTTCGAGAGAGCGAGAACTCGAGATGTGAAAAGAATTTATTTGAGCGACCGAAATTTGTTGTTCACGTGGGGCCTTTTGAAAGCTGTTTTTTTAAAGTTTGGGTCTCCGAATATCGTTTGGGATGCTGCCTTCAATCGTTTTAGAGAATTTTGTTAGAGAATTCAGGGATTTAGGTATTATAATTTTTCTTTCATTTTTTTATGAGTCTGTTACATTGTCTTTCCATTGATTTTTTTTATTGCGAATTACCTTCGTTTCTGTATTACCAGGTCTTACCTGAACTTTTTTGAGTCGCAACTTGATTTATAAGTTGTCAGTTGCTTTTTGTTTGTTTTGTTTTCACTTGTAAATTTTCCTGTTGTTTCATAGTTTATAGCGTAATCAGGTAGGAGTTGCTTCATGTCAATGAGGATTGTCAGTGGTCTGTAAGTTTTCTTAATTGTTTGCAGTTTTACATTTTTTGAAATTTTAGATAGATGTCTTAGCCTACTATGACTTGTTGTTGTTGTGCGAGCCTCTAGTTAATATATATTTGCTCCAACGAAATTTCAAACTTTCCAGATTTTTTTATTTCAAATTGTTTTTGAATGCTTTGTATTCTTCAAATTTTTATAGCATTTGGGTTTTTCTATGGTTCAAGTTAGTTTTTTTGCTGCCGTTAGATTGTTTTGATTATTTTAGTTTTGAGTTCTTTTAGTGAAGATAATTGAGTAATTTTTATGCAGATTTAGGCAGATTTTCTTGCGTTTTTGGGGTGTTTTTCCTATATCTTCCTTCTGATATTGTTTTTCGCTTTTTGTACCGTTCAATATGTCTTTCGGTGTTTGTCTAGAGGTGTTGCTGGATGTCACTACAAGACAGACAGTGCATTTCAATGAAAAATATTACAAATTTCTGTTTTTAATTGCTCTTGAACGCAGTTCATAGCAATTATTGTAAACGTGTGTGTCTTTTTTATGCAAATTTTTTGCTTGACAGTTTTGCGCTTTTCTTCTAGAACATTCTTTGACTTCTCAAGTGACTTTTTCACGCTTCTGTTCTTCATTTTTGAGTGATCTCTATTGCTCTGAAGTAAAGCTAATATAAATTCGGTTGCAGAATAAGTGAGGTATGTGATCTGTAGCGCAGTGGTTAGTAGTTGTGGCTGTGGATCGGGAGGGCAGTGGTTCGAATCCCGGCGGGGTAAAATTTTTTTGCACCCATTTTTTGCAGCCCCTGAATTAAATTGCCTCGCCTGTCGTTCAAGAGCAATTCTTCCGACATTTGTCGGTTTATGTTTGTTTTTTGTACAAGTCGGCAGGTGGTGGATTGGTACAGGCTTGACCAGAAGTAGCAAAAAATTGTTTCAACATAATGGTTTGTAAGTAGCATATTGAAAATTTTTCTTTTAATAATTGTAGCTAAATTTGGTTCAAAATTTTGCATTGAATGTTTTAGTTGATTTTCTCCTACATTTGTTTTCCCTTACCTCAGTTTTCTCTTAAATTTTTTTTTCTGTCAAGTTGTAATCGTCTAATGAATGAAAACTAAACCTGTTGCATTGTCTTTTGCCAGTAGTTGTTTCGAAGTTTCAACTTTGAAGAAAGTTTTATCAGATGCTTCATCTTTTCTGGTAAGATGTTTTTTGACTGTTTTATTTTCATGTTATTGTTTCAAATTGATTAGTGTTATTTAGTTAGATAATCATTATGTCAAGTAGGGTGGTCAGTTTTTGAATGGATTCCAAATTTTTCCGGTTATGGTTTTTTGATCGATAACTTGGATGTAAAACATGATGTAAAAGTCAATGGCGCATGTAAAAACAGTGTTTACGTCAAATGACTGAACGACTTGAAGAGCAGAAACAGGAGAGTGAATTTTTGTTCAAGACGCGCTTTTAAGAGCGAGAAAAGTCGGCGTGAAAAGGTTTTCGTCAAGCGAGCAAAATTTATTTGATCACGTGCGGTTATTTGAAGCAGTTTTTTAGTTTTTATTTTCTCTTTCTGGTTAAAATGTTTCTTTTTCTATGCCCTAGTAACAAGTAACTGTACGTTCTGGAGTTTTTGACCATCTCACTTTTTTATTAGAGCTTCATTTGCAATCTTGCGCTATTTTAAGATTTCGTTGTTTTAGACGCTTTTTTAACGGTTTTTGTTTGACTCTTGTTTTTTTTCTCCCTCTGGCAATATGTGTTGTGTTCATTTTGTATTTAGATGATTTGGCATGGAAAATGTTGCTAACTGATAACAATTCAAGGTTGGAAAGCACTTATTTCCGCACAATAGAATATTTAACCCCGCAGTCTTAGCAGTTTTTATTTCGGTTTTCATTGCAATTGGCTGTCATGTTGGTATTCAGTGATTCAGCAGTTGCTGATTCTAAAGTTGTGGTAATAAATTTTTGAGACAAAAAGTATTGAGAACATTTTTTAGAAAAGAACAGGGGTTTGATTGCTCTCAAAAGAAAGTTGTAGGAATTGTATTAGTCCTTTGGCCTTTCTATGCAATTTTTTGCTTGAATGATTTTTCGTCTGAACCATTTGACTTTTTGTGATCAAAAACTGGATAAACAAGTAGCGCTCAGAGGGCATTAAGTGCTTTTAGAGCTTTTCAGCTCACTAGTTTCCAAGTATGCGATTCACAGAAACTGTTTTGGAGTTGTGTACTCATGATGTGAAGGGCGGTTCTTAGTTTGACCCAACCCACTCCACGCCCCCCCCCCCCCCCCCCACAACCACCAATACCTAACCACACCTCATCCAAATCCCCACCCCTGCACATCCTTGTTCAGACTCTAAGGACACGTGGCCCGCCGAAGACCATCCTCACCACCGGTGCACCCTCCTCTGCGCTTTTCTCAAGCCCCTTCAATTAAGCTAAAGGTAGCTAGATCATTAAACGGTAGCTAGCTATTGACGAAGTCAACGGCTCGCTGGTCGTTTGAAAGCAATTCGCCGGATGTTTTAGTTTTTTTCCTCTAATTCTTTTTTTACTCAGTTTTTTTTACCTATCGTGACATAACTCGTTGGCTATATTTTCTCATCATTTGGTGAGCCCTATAAATCATTCTTGCAGATCTGTTATACACGATGCTTTCCGAGGAAGTACGTAAAAATGCGTTTCCAACAAGTTTCTAGAAACTTTTTTCGTGATTTGCTCTTTCCATTATAATTGGTTCCTCCATTTTAGTTGAACTGTATATTGAAGTTATAGTTTCATCAGTTAATGGTCAGCTAGGGTGTAAGTTAGATTTTACTTCGAGTCGATTTCGGAGTCCTCTGTGTTTTTTCTTAAACTTGTTTACACTTTTTGCTATGACTTCGATTTTTCAAAACGGGATAAAGAGGTAATGCTCAGTGGGCGTTAAGTTTCGTTGGAAGCCCTAGCTGGCTTTAGTAGTCTTTCTGTTGCCTAGAGTGTTGAACCTGGTGGGAAGGCCTAAATACAAGGTAAAAGGTCATTCTTGTGCTCATAATGGTTTTTTTTTACGTTTTATCTTTTTTTTGAGTTTTATAGCAGTGTATAGAAATAACGTTTTTCAAAGTCATTTATGTTCTTTTACAAGCCTAAAGTCCTCTTTATGTCTGTTTTGGTAATATAAACTGTGCTACGTTTATATTACCACGTTTTGGTCTGTGCTACGTTATGGTAATATAAACTTAAACCCCCAAACTTGATAGTGATTTGTATAATTTTTCAGTTTTCCTATCTTTAACGGTCATGAAACTTTTTTATAGTTTGACGATAGTTTACTCAATAGCTCTGAGAGACATGAATTGGTTTTGAGAATTTAAATATCAGAAAGTGTTGTAACTTTTCTTAATAATTTACCAAATTTACGTAAATTTGTAATCTTTTGGGTTTTTCGGTCTTAAGTAGCAATATAATTTTTTATGGCATTATTATGGTTAAGTGGATAGTCTGCGAAGACAAACATTTGGCTATGAATATAATAGTGTCACGATTTGTAAAATTTTTGTAATGAACTTGGCAATTCTTTCTTTTAAATTTTCTCAAATCTTTTTAGGGCTTTGAAATGGGTAATTTGGTAGTTTCCATAGACAACTATTTGGTTTTACAGATTTTACGAGCACGATTTTCAGCCGCTTTTCGAATAGGTTTTCAGTTTTCAATTTTTTCAGAATGTTTGTTGATCATTAAAGCCCAGTGAAGCTGTTTCTGGCTTGAAAATGAGTTGCTCGACAGACTCGTGTGACCTTTAAAGGGTTTGTAGATAAAATCAATGATTTGAGAAACAAAGAAAATTGCAGTTTTCCAAACTCTTTGAACACTAATCTAGTTGTCAATGTATAGAGTCGGATAAGCCTTTTCAGGTCTTGCAGACGCGTTTAGTTTCTGGTGGAAAAGTTTCGAAAATATAAATATCACCAATTGTAGTTACGTTTTGTTAGTTAATGACCTTTTTCTTCAAGGGTTCTAAATTTTTTCGTTTGCGAGTTTTTTTTTTAAATTTCAGAGGCCAACGAAACATTTCAAGGAATGAAAACTTTTCCTGAATGGTTAAGAGACCTAATTTTTCAAATTATCCACGGGTTAATGGATTTATATAAAACGATAAATTATGACTTTCAGGATTTTAGCTTCAAGAATTTCAGCATTTGGTCTGCTGGTTCGGTAGAATTTTTTATTTCTTCAATCAGTTTTTTGGTTTGTAATCCTGGATTTACTTGTCCTGCTATGCTGTTTATCTGACGCAAGTTTGTTCATGAACTGAACTTTTGACTTTTGTTTTCGAACCTTTACTTCTGATTAAGAATGTTGACTTCTGTATTTGAACATTGTACTTTAACAGTAGCTTAGGTACAGATACATAGAATATAGAAACTGCTGGTATTACTCAAGGTGAAAGGGCTTTATAATAGGTTTTCTTCCCATAAGTCTCTTCTCCCTATTCAAACTACAGGCACCGCCCGCCTTCCCCCGCAGCCAAGCACCCGAGGCCAGATTTTTCTGCCCATTTTGTAGTTTTGTGCGTCGTTAAACTCAATCCTAAAAATTTGATTTGTGTTAGAAACATGAATTTTTTCGGTAATTTGAAAATTTAAAATGGGCTAACTTAAAACCTAAAACTTAAAACCTAAAAATAAAAACCTAAATTTAAAATGGGCTAACTTAAAATCTAAATTAAATAAAGCCTAGTTAAGCCTAATTACGTATACAGAAGTCAATGTTCTTAAACAAAAGTCAAAAGCTCAAATCATGAAAAAACTTGTGTCCGCTAAAAACAGCAGGACAATCCAAAGATTTGAATGAAGAACTAAAACTTACTTTACGGGACCGGCAGACCAATTGTACACTACCAGCCAAACAGTCTCAAAGATTAAGTTGAAGAATGAGAGCAGTGTAATCCCTCAATATAAGACAAATGCAAAGAAGTTACTTGAGAACTCACAAAAAGTTCTAGAACAAAAGAGTTCAAGGGAATAAATAGCATAAAACGCTCAATTGAATTTTTTTTCAAGTCAAGTATATAGTTAGTAAATTTAAATTTTCATATTACTGAAAACAGTCATGTTTCTAAAACAAAACAAACTTTTAGGAATTAACAACTACGTTTAAAGACGGCAAAAACTGAAAATTTTGCAGAAAAATCTGGCCTCGGGGGGTTGGCTGTGGTCGAAGGGGGAGGGTTGCGGGGTAGGCGGATTGTGTCTGTAGTTTGAATCGAAAGAAGAGACTCTTACGGGAAGAAAGGTTTTTATAAGACCTTTCAATTTAATACCGGTATTTCTTAATTTCCATGTAATAGTACCTAAGCTACTCTTGAAGTCCAATCTACCAGTTAGGTCTACGTACTTAAACATGAATCATTGTTCAAAAACAAAAGTCAATGAATGAAGAACAAACTTACTTTACGGGACCGGCAGACCAATTGAACACTGCCAGCCAAACAGTCTAAAAAATTTAGATAAAGAATGAGAGCAGTTATATCCTTCAAGATAAAACAAACGTGAAGAAGATACTTGAGAACTTGACTTGGAAACAGAAGTGCAGCTGAGAGTTTTATGCTGAGAATTTTATTTTCTGCTTGAACGCTTTTGTTCTAGAAAATTTTATGAGTTCTCAAGTAACTTCTTCACGTTTGTCTTATAGTGAGGGATAGCATTGCTCTCATTCTTTATCTAAATTTTTGAGACTGTTTGGCTGGCAGTGTTCAATGGTTCTGCATATCCCGTATGAAAAGTTTGTTCTTTATTCAGTTCTTTGGATTGTCTTACTATGTTTTTTAGCTGACTTAAGTTTGTTCATGACTTGAGCCTTTGACTTCTGTTTTTGAACATTGACTGTGTTTAAGTACGTGGACTTAACTGGAAGATTGGACTTTAACAGTAGCTTAGGTACTAATACTTAAAAATTAGGAACTGATAGTAATAAGTTGAGAGGTCTTTTTAAAAAGCTTTGTTCCTATAACAGTCTCTTCTTCCTATTTAATCTGCAGACACCAACTCCCTGCCCCCCTTGACCCGCAGGCAACCCCCGAGGCCAGATTTCTGCAAAATTTTCAGTTTTTGCGCGTCGTTAAACGTAGTTGATTATTCCTAAAAGTTTGCCTTGTGTTAGCAACATGACTTTTTTGGTAATTTGAAAACTTAAAATGCGCGAACCTAAAACATGGTTGAAAAATTTTTAATTGAGTGGTTTATGCTTTTTTTTGCGTGAACTTTTTGGTTCTACAATTTTTTTTGTTCTCAAGTACCTTCGCGTTTGTCTTATACTGAGGGATATCCTTGCTCTCGTTCTTTAACTAACTTTTTGAGACTGTTTGGCTGGTAGTGTTAATTTGGTCTGCCAATCCCGTATAGTAAGTTTTAGTTCATTAAATTCTCCGGGTTGTCCCGCTGTTTTTTAGCTGACACAAGTTTGTTCATGACTTGAGCCTTTGACTATTGTTTTTGAAGATCGACTTCTGTTTAAGTACGTAGACTTAACTGGAAGATTGGACTTTAACAGTAGCTTAGGTACTAATATTTAGAAATTAGGAACTGATAGTATTAAGTTGAAAGGTCTTTTTATAAAGCTTTATTCCCATAACAGTATCTTCTTCCTATTTAAACTGCAGACACCAACTGCCTGCCGCCCCCCGCCCTCGCCACTCCACCCCGCAGGCAACCCCCCGATGCGACTTTTCTGCAAAATTTTCAGTTTTTGCGCGTCGTCAAACGTAGTTGATTATTCCTAAAAGTTTGCCTTGCATTAGCAGCATAACTATTTTGGTAATTTGAAAACTTAAAATGCGCTAACTTAAAACATGGTTGAAAAGTTGAGCGGTTTATGCTATTTTTTTGCTTGAGCGCTTTTGTTCTAGAATTTTGAGTTCTCGAGTAACTTCGCGTTGTCTTATAGTGAGGGATATCATTGCTCTCATTCTTTTTCTAAATTTTTGAGACCGTTTGGCAGGTAGTGCTCATTTGGTCTGCCGGTCCTGTGTATTAAGTTTTAGTTCTTCATTCAATTCTTTGGATTGTCCTATGTTTTTTAGCTGATACAATTTTGTTCATGACTTGAGCCTTTGACTTTTGTTTTTGAACATTGACTTCTGTTTAAGTAAGTAGATTTAACTGGAAGATTGGACTTTAACAGTACTTAGGTACGAATATTTAGAAATTAGGAACTGATAGTATTAAGTTGAAAGGTCTTTTTTAAAAGCTTTTTTCCCATAACAGTCTTTTCTTCCTATTTAATCTGCAGACACCAACTCCCTGCCCCCCTTCACCCGCAGGCAACCCCCCGATGCCAGATTGCTGCAAAATTTTCAGTTTTTGCGCGTCGTTAAACGTAGTTGATTATTCCTAAAAGTTTGCCTTGTATAAGCAACATGACTTTTTTGGTAATTTGAAAACTTAAAGTGCGCTAACTTAAAACATGGTTGAAAAATATTCAATTGAGTGGTTTATGCTATTTTTTTGCGTGAACGCCTTGGTTGTACAACTTTTTTTCGAATTCTCAAGTACCTTCGCGTTTGTTTTATACTGATGGATATCATTGCTCTCATTCTTTAACTAACTTTTTGAGACTGTTTGGCTGGCAGTGTTCATTTGGTCTGCCAGTCCCGTATAGTAAGTTTTAGTTCATTAAATTCTCCGGGTTGTCCTGCTGTTTTTTAGCTGACACAAGTTTGTTCATGACTTGAGCCTTTGACTGTTGTTTTTGAAGATTGACTTCTGTTTAAGTACGTAGACTTAACTGGAAGATTGGACTTTAACAGTAGCTTAGGTACTAATATTTGGAAATTAGGAACTGATAGTATCAAGTTGAAAGGTCTTTTTAAAAAGCTTACTTCCCATAACAGTCTTCTTCCTATTTAAACTGCAGACACCCAGTGCCTGCCGCCCCCTCCCATTCCACCCCGCAGGCAGCTCCCCTAGGCCAGATTTTTCTGCAAAATTTTCAGTTTTTGCGCGTCGTTAAACGTAGTTGATTATTCCTAAAAGTTTGCCTTGCATTATAGTTACTAAGTTTTTGAGACCGTTTGGCTGGCTGGTAGTGCTCATTTGGTCTGCCGGTCCTGTGTATTAAGTTTTAGTTCTTCATTCAATTCTTTGGATTGTCCTACTATGTTTTTTAGCTGACACAAACTTGTTCATGACTTGAGCCTTTGACTTTTGTTTTTGAACATTGACTTCTGTTTAAGTATGTAGATTTAACTGGAAGATTGGACTTTAACAGTAACTTAGGTACTAATATTTGGAAATTAGGAACTGATAGTATCAATTTGAAAGGTCTTTTTAAAAACCTTTTTTCCCATAACAGTCTCTTCTTCCTATTTAAACTGCAGACACCCACTGCCTTCCGCCCCACCCCCCTTTCCACCACGCAGGCAACCCCCCGAGGCCAGATTGCTGCAAAGTTTTCAATTTTTGCGCGTCGTTAAACGTATTTGATTATTCCTGAAAGTTTGCCTTGTGTTAGCAACATGACTTTTTTGGTAATTTGAAAACTTAAAGTGCGCTAACTTAAAACATGGTTGAAAAATATTCAATTCAGTGGTTTATGCTATTTTTTTGCGTGAACGCCTTGGTTCTACAACTTTTTTTTGAGTTCTCAAGTACCTTCGCGTTTGTTTTATACTGATGGATATCATTGCTCTCATTCTTTAACTAACTTTTTGAGACTGTTTGGCTGGCAGTGTTCATTTGGTCTGCCAGTCCCGTATGGTAAGTTTTAGTTCATTAAATTCTCCGGGTTGTCCTGCTGTTTTTTAGCTGACACAAGTTTGTTCATGACTTCAGCCTTTGACTTTGTTTTTGAAGATTGACTTCTGTTTAAGTACGTAGACTTAACTGGAAGATTGGACTTTAACAGTACTTAGGTACTAATATTTAGAAATTAGGAACTGATAGTATTAAGTTGAAAGGTCTTTTTAAAAACCTTTATTCCCATAACAGTCTCTTCTTCCTATTTAAACTGCAGACACCCACTGCCTGCCGCCCCACCCCCCACTCCACCCCGCAGGCAACCCCCCGAGGCCAGATTGCTGCAAAGTTCTCAATTTTTGCGCGTCGTTAAACGTATTTGATTATTCCTGAAAGTTTGCCTTGTGTTAGCAACATGACTTTTTTGGTAATTTGAAAACTCAAAGTGCGCTAACTTTTAAAACATGGTTGAAAAATATTCAATTCAGTGGTTTATGCTATTTTTTTGCGTGAACGCCTTGGTTCTACAACTTGTTTTTGAGTTCTCAAGTACCTTCGCGTTTGTTTTATACTGATGGATATCATTGCTCTCATTTTTTAACTAACTTTTTGAGACTGTTTGGCTGGCAGTGTTCATTTGGTCTGCCAGTCCCGTATAGTAAGTTTTAGTTCATTAAATTCTCCGGGTTGTCCTGCTGTTTTTTAGCTGACACAAGTTTGTTCATGACTTGAGCCTTTGACTTTGTTTTTGAAGATTGACTTCTGTTTAAGTACGTAGACTTAACTGGAAGATTGGACTTTAACAGTAGCTTAGGTACTAATATTTGGAAATTAGGAACTGATAGTATCAAGTTGAAAGGTCTTTTTAAAAAGCTTTATTCCCATAACAGTCTCTTCTTCCTATTTAAACTGCAGACACCCACTGCCTTCCGCCCCACCCCCCTTTCCACCCCGCAGGCAACCCCCCGAGGCCAGATTGCTGCAAAGTTTTCAATTTTTGCGCGTCGTTAAACGTATTTGATTATTCCTGAAAGTTTGCCTTGTGTTAGCAACATGACTTTTTTGGTAATTTGAAAACTTAAAGTGCGCTAACTTAAAACATGGTTGAAAAATATTCAATTCAGTGGTTTATGCTATTTTTTTGCGTGAACGCCTTGGTTCTACAACTTTTTTTTGAGTTCTCAAGTACCTTCGCGTTTGTTTTATACTGATGGATATCATTGCTCTCATTCTTTAACTAACTTTTTGAGACTGTTTGGCTGGCAGTGTTCATTTGGTCTGCCAGTCCCGTATGGTAAGTTTTAGTTCATTAAATTCTCCGGGTTGTCCTGCTGTTTTTTAGCTGACACAAGTTTGTTCATGACTTCAGCCTTTGACTTTGTTTTTGAAGATTGACTTCTGTTTAAGTACGTAGACTTAACTGGAAGATTGGACTTTAACAGTACTTAGGTACTAATATTTAGAAATTAGGAACTGATAGTATTAAGTTGAAAGGTCTTTTTAAAAACCTTTATTCCCATAACAGTCTCTTCTTCCTATTTAAACTGCAGACACCCACTGCCTGCCGCCCCACCCCCCACTCCACCCCGCAGGCAACCCCCCGAGGCCAGATTGCTGCAAAGTTCTCAATTTTTGCGCGTCGTTAAACGTATTTGATTATTCCTGAAAGTTTGCCTTGTGTTAGCAACATGACTTTTTTGGTAATTTGAAAACTCAAAGTGCGCTAACTTAAAACATGGTTGAAAAATATTCAATTCAGTGGTTTATGCTATTTTTTTGCGTGAACGCCTTGGTTCTACAACTTGTTTTTGAGTTCTCAAGTACCTTCGCGTTTGTTTTATACTGATGGATATCATTGCTCTCATTTTTTAACTAACTTTTTGAGACTGTTTGGCTGGCAGTGTTCATTTGGTCTGCCAGTCCCGTATAGTAAGTTTTAGTTCATTAAATTCTCCGGGTTGTCCTGCTGTTTTTTAGCTGACACAAGTTTGTTCATGACTTGAGCCTTTGACTTTGTTTTTGAAGATTGACTTCTGTTTAAGTACGTAGACTTAACTGGAAGATTGGACTTTAACAGTAGCTTAGGTACTAATATTTGGAAATTAGGAACTGATAGTATCAAGTTGAAAGGTCTTTTTAAAAAGCTTTATTCCCATAACAGTCTTCTTCCTATTTAAACTGCAGACACCCAGTGCCTGCCGCCCCCTCCCATTCCACCCCGCAGGCAGCTCCCCTAGGCCACATTTTTCTGCAAAATTTTCAGTTTTTGCGCTTCGTTAAACGTAGTTGATTATTCCTAAAAGTTTGCCTTGCATTATCAGCATTACTATTTGGGTAATTTGAAAACTTAAAATGCGCTAACTTAAAACATGGTTGAAAAGTTGAGCGGTTTATGCTATTTTTTTTGCTTGAACGCTTTTGTTCTAGAACTTTTTTTGAGTTCTCAAGTAACTTCGCGTTTGTCTTATAGTGAGGGATATCATTGCTCTCATTCTGTTAATAAATTTTTGAGACCGTTTGGCGGGAAGTGCTCATTTGGTCTGCCGGTCCTGTGTATTAAGTTTTAGTTCTTCATTCAATTGTTTGGATTGTCCTATGTTTTTTAGCTGACACAAACTTGTTCATGATTGGGTCTTTGACTTTTGTTTTTGAACATTGGCTTCTGTTTAAGTATGTAGATTTAACTGGAAGATTGGACTTTAACAGTAGCTTAGGTACTAATATTTGGAAATTAGGAACTGATAGTATCAAATTGAAAGGTCTTTTAAAAAACCTTTATTCCCATAACAGTCTCTTCTTCCTATTTAAACTGCAGACACCCACTGCCTGCCGCCCCACCCCCCACTCCACCCTGCAGGCAACCCCCCGAGGCCAGATTGCTGCAAAGTTTTCAATTTTTGCGCGTCGTTAAACGTATTTGATTATTCCTGAAAGTTTGCCTTGTGTTAGCAACATGACTTTTTTGGTAATTTGAAAACTTAAAGTGCGCTAACTTAAAACTTGGTTGAAAAATATTCAATTCAGTGGTTTATGCTATTTTTTTGCGTGAACGCCTTGGTTCTACAACTTTTTTTTGAGTTCTCAATTACCTTCGCGTTTGTTTTATACTGATGGATATCATTGCTCTCATTCTTTAACTAACTTTTTGAGACTGTTTGGCTGGCAGTGTTCATTTGGTCTGCCAGTCCCGTATAGTAAGTTTTAGTTCATTAAATTCTCCGGGTTCTCCTGCTGTTTTTTAGCTGACACAAGTTTGTTCATGACTTGAGCCTTTGACTTTGTTTTTGAAGATTAACTTCTGTTTAAGTACGTAGACTTAACTGGAAGATTGGACTTTAACAGTACTTAGGTTCTAATATTTAGAAATTAGGAACTGATAGTATTAAGTTGAAAGGTCTTTTTATAAAGCTTTATTCCCATAACAGTCTTCTTCCTATTTAAACTGCAGACACCCAGTGCCTGCCGCCCCCTCCCATTACACCCCGCAGGCAGCTGCCCTAGGCCAGATTTTTCTGCAAAATTTTCAGTTTTTGCGCGTCGTTAAACGTAGTTGATGATTCCTAAAAGTTTGCCTTGCATTATCAGCATTACTATTTTGGTAATTTGAAAACTTAAAATGCGCTAACTTAAAACATGGTTGAAAAGTTGAGCGGTTTTCGCTATTTTTTTTTTGCTTGAACGCTTTTGTTCTAGAACTTTTTTTGAGTTCTCAAGTAACTTCGCGTTTGTCTTATAGTGAGGGATATCATTGCTCTCATTCTGTTACTAAATTTTTGAGACCGTTTGGCTGGAAGTGCTCATTTGGTCTGCCGGTCCTGTGTATTAAGTTTTAGTTCATTCAATTGTTTGGATTGTCCTATGTTTTTTAGCTGACTCAAACTTGTTCATGACTTGGGTCTTTGACTTTTGTTTTTGAACATTGGCTTCTGTTTAAGTATGTAGATTTAACTGGAAGATTGGACTTTAACAGTAGCTTAGGTACTAATATTTGGAAATTAGGAACTGATAGTATCAAATTGAAAGGTCTTTTTAAAAACCTTTATTCCCATAACAGTCTCTTCTTCCTATTTAAACTGCAGACACCCACTGCCTGCCGCCCCACCCCCCACTCCACCCCGCAGGCAACCCCCCGAGGCCAGATTGCTGCAAAGTTTTCAATTTTTGCGCGTCGTTAAACGTATTTGATTATTCCTGAAAGTTTGCCTTGTGTTAGCAACATGACTCTTTTGGTAATTTGAAAACTTAAAGTGCGCTAACTTAAAACATGGTTGAAAAATATTCAATTCAGTGGTTTATGCTATTTTTTTGCGTGAACGCCTTGGTTCTACAACTTTTTTTTGAGTTCTCAAGTACCTTCGCGTTTGTTTTTTACTGATGGATATCATTGCTCTCATTCTTTAACTAACTTTTTGAGACTGTTTGGCTGGCAGTGTTCATTTGGTCTGCCAGTCCCGTATAGTAAGTTTTAGTTCATTAAATTCTCCGGGTTGTCCTGCTGTTTTTTAGCTGACACAAGTTTGTTCATGACTTGAGCCTTTGACTTTGTTTTTGAAGATTGACTTCTGTTTAAGTACGTAGACTGGAAGATTGGACTTTAACAGTACTTAGGTACTAATATTTAGAAATTAGGAACTGATAGTATTAAGTTGAAAGGTCTTTTTATAAAGCTGTATTCCCATAACAGTATCTTCTTCCTATTTAAACTGCAGACACCAACTGCCTGCCGCCCCCCTCCCCACTTCACCCCGCAGGCAACCCCCCGAGGCCAGATTTCTGCAAATTTTTCAGTTTTTGCGCGTCGTTAAACGTAGTTGATTATTCCTAAAAGTTTGCCTTGTATTAGCAACATGATTTTTTTGGTAATTTGAAAACTTAAAGTGCGCTAACTTAAAACTTGGTTGAAAAATATTCAATTCAGTGGTTTATGCTATTTTTTTGCGTGAACGCCTTGGTTCTACAACTTTTTTTGAGTTCTCAAGTACCTTCGCGTTTGTTTTATACTGAGGGATATCATTGCTCTCATTCTTTAACTAATTTTTTTGACTGTTTGGCTGGCCGTGTTAGTTTGGTCTGCCAGTCCCGTATAGTAGGTTTTAGTTCATTAAATTCTTCGGGTTGTCCTGCTGTTTTTTAGCTGATACAAGTTTGTTCATGACTTGAGCCTTTGACTTTTGTTTTTGAAGATTGACTTCTGTTTAAGTACGTAGACTTAACCGGTAGATTGGACTTTAGCAGTAGCTTAGGTACTAATATTTAGAAATTCGGAACTAATAGTATTATGTTGAAAGGTCTTTTTATAAAGCTTTATTCCCATAACAGTTTCTTCTTCCTATTTAAACTGCAGACACCCAGTGCCTGCCGCCCCCAGTGCATGCCGCCCACATTCCACCCCGCAGGCAGCTCCCCTAGGTCAGATTTTTCTGCAAAATTTTCAGTTTTTGCGCATCGTTAAACGTAGTTGATTATTCCTAAAAGTTTGCCTTGTATTAGCAGCATGACTTTTTGGTAATTTGAAAACTTAAAACGCGCTTACTTAAAACATGGTTGAAAAAATTGAGTTGAGCGGTTTATGCTATTTTTTTGCTTGAACGCTTTTGTTCTAAAACTTTTTTCAGTTCTCAAGTAACTTCGCGTTAGTATTATACTGAGGGATATCATTGCTCTTATTCTGTTACTAAATTTTGAGACCGTTCGGCTGGTAGTGCTCATTTGGTCTGCCGGTCCTGTGTATTAAGTTTTAGTTCATCATTCAATTCTTTGGATTGTCCTATGTTTTTTAGCTGACACAATTTTGTTCATGACTTGAGCCTTTGACTTTTGTTTTTGAACATTGACTTCTGTTTAAGTACGTAGACTTAACTGGAAGATTGGACTTTAACAGTAGCTTAGGTACTAATATTTGGAAATTAGGAACTGATAGTATCAAGTTGAAAGGTCTTTTTAAAAAGCTTTGTTCCCATAACAGTCTTCTTCCTATTTAAACTGCAGACACCAAGTGCCTGCCGCCCCCTCCCATTCCACCCCGCAGGCAGCTCCCCTAGGCCAGATTTTTCTGCAAAATTTTCAGTTTATGCGCATCGTTAAACGTAGTTGATTATTCCTAAAAGTTTGCCTTGTATTAGCAGCATGACTTTATGGTAATTTGAAAACTTAAAACGCGCTTACTTAAAACATGGTTGAAAAAATTGAGTTGTGCGGTTTATGCTATTTTTTTGCTTGAACGCTTTTATGCTAGAACTTTTTTTAGTTCTCAAGTAACTTCGCGTTTGTATTATAGTGAGGGATATCATTGCTCTTATTCTGTTACTGAATTTTGAGACCGTTCGGCTGGTAGTGCTCATTTGGTCTGCCGGTCCTGTGTATTAAGTTTTAGTTCTTCATTCAATTCTTTGGATTGTCCTATGTTTTTTAGCTGACACAATTTTGTTCATGACTTGAGCCTTTGACTTTTGTTTTTGAACATTGACTTCTGTTTAAGTACGTAGACTTAACTGGAAGATTGGACTTCAACACTAGCTTAGGTACGAATATTTGGAAATTAGGAACTGATAGTATCAAGTTGAAAGGTCTTTTTAAAAAGCTTTATTCCCATAACGGTCTTCTTCCTATTTAAACTGCAGACACCCAGTGCCTGCCGCCCCCTCCCATTCCACCCCGCAGGCAGCTCCCCTGGGCCAGATTTTTCTGCAAAATTTTCAGTTTTTGCGCATCGTTAAACGTAGTTGATTATTCCTAAAAGTTTGCCTTGTATTAGCAGCATGACTTTTTGGTAATTTGAAAACTTAAAACGCGCTTACTTAAAACATGGTTGAAAAAATTGAGTTGAGCGGTTTATGCTATTTTTTTGCTTGAACGCTTTTGTGCTAGAACTTTTTTTTAGTTCTCAGGTAACTTCGCGTTTGTCTTATAGTGAGGGATATCATTGCTCTTATTCTGTTACTAAATTTTGAGACCGTTTGGCTGGTAGTGCTCATTTGGTCTGCTGGTCCTGTGTATTAAGTTTTAGTTCTTCATTCAATTCTTTTGATTGTCCTACTATGTTTTTAAGCTGTTTTTATTGTCATTCATAAGTCATTCATAAGACATCACAATAATACTTGACTATGAAAAGTATAACAATGGCAAAAACTAAAAAAAATTCAGTAGAAAAGTTCGGGAAGAAAGTGTCGAAGCTATTTAAAACCAAAAACTTTTCTCAGAAATCTTTATCTATTATCCAATGAAATTCTTCTGAAAATCAATGGGAACTATCAATTTTAGGATAATGTGATAACAATTCAAAAGAACCAAAAATTAACAAATTTCATGGCATCGAAGTCATAAAACATTAGCTAGAAAATAAAACCAGTAATAAGATTGATTTTGGTTGCAGGAGAAAGGGGTCCTGTCAAAGGACTGACTTACAATTCACAGAAACAATTCACAGAAATAAGATCGGTTAATGTTCAAAATATTTTTTCAAAAATTTGTTTTCAATCTCGACAGCCATTAATTAAATTCAATACCTTCCAAGGGAAGTCAATGAATAAGCTTAGTTTTTTCTCGATGGGAAGACAAAGATGTTTTTCATTCATAAGTCATCCATAAGACAATGAATGTATTATAAGATTATGTAATTTTGAATTAATATTTTTTTATGAACAAAAATTACGCTAAGTGAACAAAATCATGCCAAATTTACCGTGTTCACGCAAAATTTTAACCCTCCATAACTCCCGAAAAATGCCAAATTTAAAAATAATGTTTAATTTCGAACTCTATGCTGGACGAGTTGTTTAATGATACCACTCACATTTCTCACGATGAGTATCTCGATCGGCCAAAATTGACTGAACAAAAAAACTCATTGAGTATATAGTCCCCCCACAAGTGGAATCGGAACAAAAAAGTGACGTGAAAAAAGCAATTAACTATTGTCCACTGTCATTATTACTTCTTGCGTTTGCAAAGTGTTTGGAATAATTTTGGGAAAACAAATTACTCTATCTTGACAACATTAATTTACTCAGAAAATGTTTTCAGGAAAAGTTTTCAACTATTATTTCCTTAGTTTATTCTACCTAATACATCAGAAGCAATAAATCTGATAAAAATAATTTTGTAACTGCTGCTGTTTTATATAAAATATCAGGAATTTCAGTATAAAAGATGGGTTGCTATACTTGAGCGCGTTTTCAGTGGCTCGATGTGGTTGCATCCATCTATTTTCATTTTCGCTTAATATTAGTTGGTAGTCAATTTGTTATGTACCATTCGTCTTAATCGTCTATTTGTATGTTACTGAGTGGACCTCATTCAAAAGATTTTTTGAGATGTATTGTCTGTCCTGTTTCGCAGATTAATTTGGATTCTCATGATAACAAATATGTTTGAAGTTCTTTTTTGTTTTGTTTTTGGTTCTTTTTGTTTTTTAAGTGTTATCGCTTTTCTTGATATGGGTTTTGAAAATGTTTAAAAACATGTAGTTAGACATTAGCTAGCAGTGCCATAAATTCAATTTCACAATGAAGGTAAGCTCGTATTCTGAAAATCATACGTTTTCTCTTTTTTACTTCTTGCCACGTGGTCGCTTGTTTTTTTTGGCCGTTCGAAACTTCGGCTATCTGATCGTACAAGTAAAGGAAGATTTTACATTTTTTCGTCAGTCTGCAATTATTTAATCTAATAAATTGGTCTTCATAATTTCGCTTTGAGATTTTGTTTCACTTCACTTGTCAAGACAAAATGCACAGCTTGTTCCTCCTTCGTTCCGTTAAATAACCTTTGACGGTAGGGACTATAAATGGTAGAGGAAATTTCAAGTTGTGCAAATGCTCCTCCTCTCCTCTCGTTTTATTACCAATTTCCTAACTGCGGCTGACTTCTGTAGATAACTCGTCGATGAACACGATGAGCGGCCTCGGATACATTCTGCTGTTTACATTGGTGCCCGCAACTGTGCTAGGAGTGATAGCCATCATCACGTATCTGTTGACGAAATGCAAATACGACAAAATCACACACATCGTGAGTTTAAAATCTGAATGCACAAGGAATTGTTTTTTTTTCTATTCCTACTAGAGTACTGCTATCTATAATTGTTACGAATCTGATTCCTTCTTCTTTGACGAAAATCTGGGTCTTTCATATTATAATACCCCGCGCTCGTTAAGTCGTCATACAACGCCGAACATATAACCCCTCCCCCTCCATTTACCGTAACTATATCATTAGGGAGAGGGGTAATATTGGGTAATAAAGTCCCGAAAATCTTTGGTTCGATCAACATGTCAGCAAAACAAATAGTTTTTCTGATAATGATTACAGGCTTAATAAGGATATTCATTACCATTAACACGTACCGCTATCAGGGTCATAAATATAATTATAGATGGTGATAGTTAGTCGGGGGATAGTTCTTCTCGTACATTTAAATGGTAGTAGGAATACACAGCCGAATGACTACTGTAAATGAAAATTAAGCCGAATGCTTAAATTTGGTTGGCCCAACAATCTCATTGGTCAAAATATGTTGCCGTCTCTTGATTATCAATGCTAAACGGTCGGGTTGTACAGTTGCAGCCTTATAATGAATGGTCAACGTTAAATGCAATAGCTATGCCCATATCTCGTGATAGCCCTATACAAAAAGCTCGTCAAAGTATGGCACTCTGTCTAATGGGAACCAGCTCAAGTTTGTGAAATCATAGATGCCTTTTGGGATTAGCTGATGTCTTCGTAATAGGTGTAAGCAATTACTCTTTTTAAAGATCGGACGAGGCACAAATGACGTGAGCAATCCAAGTCGACTCAGTTGTCCAATATCATCAAAAGATCCCAAATTTGCGGAAGCTGAAATGATAACAACTGCTGCAGGTATAATTTGATTTTATAATTGCTCTCAAAAGAAATTTCTTGCAATTATATTAGTCCTGTGGGTCTGTTTTAAAGCAATTTTTTCACTCGTGGCTTTTTGTCTGATAATTTTGTTCGTCTAACCACTTGATGGTTTGTCCTCAAGAACGGGATAAACAGGTAACCTCACAGGGCCATTTAGCCGCTGAGCAGTTGTTTTCGAGCCTTACGTGTCTCCGAGTGTACAAATCACTGAAGGTGCTTAGACCTCAATTTCGCTATTAAAGAAAATCAACAATACAGTTAGGCTCGATCACTAATTTTGAAAGTTGATCAAGCAAGAAGTCTTTATTTGATACTTTTTCAAGCGTACCACTTTTTTCAAGTTTTCACGTTTCATATCACACTAGACTTTGAACTTAATCAGTTTTTCGCTCACTTTTCACACCTTCCTCGAAGAGTTCAACCCTAAAGAATTTTTTAAAAGAAAAATAGGTAAATTAAGAAATGCACCTCCCCAACACTGGGTGAATATTGGCTATTCCGGGGCCCTCCCAGTACTACGTCTTCATAAAGCATTTCGTATTGTTTAAATCTATCAATAAAATGATAATATATTCAAACATCAGATGAGGAAGTAAAACAAAAGACAGATAGCATTAGAAAACAAACAAATAATGACAAAAGTAGATGAGTCAAACTATCAGCCTCCCTTCTTCAACCACAGCTCCCATCGAGGCATCAACAATTTTGCGCCGCCTAAGCGTGCTTGACCCACGAATACCGACGATAGAACCCCTCAGGAGAGCAAAGCAGATTTTTGTCCTTAGATATGATATGATATTAGCGTAGCTGTCCTCTTTTCGCGCAGAGAGCTTTGATGCCAGCTGTTTCAGCGCTTTTAAAGCTGATGGGCCAGCTCCACCAGTGCATGCGAAGGCCAGCCGACAAAATGTTGCTTTCTCAACCTGAGTTATTCTTTGTTCGTATTTGTTCTTTTCAATAAATTCATGGTACTTGCAAAATGGTATTACCAAAAAATCTTAAATGTAAAACTTAAATCCAAGTTTAAGTTCTATCAAAATTCAAGTTATATTCCAAATTTAAGTTTTTAACCAAATTTGAAACCTTACAAAATGGTATAAAATCAGCTATCAACTCAGCAAGTTTCTTGGAAAAAATTCTTGGAAGCCTTAAGGCATGTTTCTTGGAAAATGTTATTGGAAGCCCAATTTCTTCTCATGAGACAAAGCATACACTTCAAAGATAATTAAAGCGCATAATTGAAAACAAGAAACAGTCACAAAATATAACAACTCAACTAAAAAAGACTTTTTAAGGTCTATAATTGAGTCAATATGAAGAAATATTTTTTAAATTGCTCATTTTTCTAAAAACCAGTAAGACTGACAATGAGAGTGACAAAACAGAGCCGGCTGGCGACCTCTGCGATCCATTTGCTCCTACAATATTATCAACGAATTCAGAAAAATTTTTATTTGGGTGGAACGATTATTCAATTGTTGGAGTCATTCACTGCACGAGAATTGCAATGTTACTATAAACATGAATTGAATTTTCTCTTGAGTTCTGAACAGCGAAATTGGGGTCTAAATGAGTTAGAGTATAGTTCTGGGAAGTTTTTGGCAATTCGAGCTCAGCCTCGGGCGCAAGCGCACTCGGCTTTGAGCTCTAATTGGCTTAGGCTTTCCAGAACTATACTCTAACATATACTGAGAGGTCATAGATCATGGTTATGGTATGAGCGGCAGTTTTTAGTTTTTTTTTTTGGTGGACGCACTTGTTTTGGACTTAAGGTATAGAGGTCAACTTGGATCACGCTTAGCCTGAAACACATTGCTTAGTTTTGTGCTCGAAGAGCTCAAAAGGAGACGTTTTCAAAATAATTTAGGCATTCGAGCACATTTGGCTCATGCGTCAATACAAAGGCTACTACAGAAAGCTCAACTCTTTCAGCGAAATTTAATGCGCCCTGGCCTTTACCTGTTTATCCCGTATTTAAAACTCAAAAGCATGAAAAATTATTTGAACATATCGTTCAAAAAAGAGAAAGAAAGAACTTTTTTTTGGAAAGACGAACGTGAAAATTTTTCGTTCAATTAGCTATTCCTGCTGCTCTTCGATTTGTCAATAGAAAAATGCTTTCATGCTTTTGAACTTTTAAAACGGGATAAACAGTTAAAGGCCAGTGCGCATTAAATTTCACTGAATAAGTTGAATAGTAGCCCTTGAATTGACTTGAATTGTTAATAAATCTGAACAATATTAAAAAATCTAATCGAAGTTTTATAGAGGCCACACAGGCTTCATGAAATAAAATTTTGACTTGAAGGACAATGTTTTTTTAAAATTTAGTTTGAAAAAATTTTTTAGGGTGATTTCTGGATCTTTTTTGTCTGGTAAAATTAATTGATATTTGATTTTGTTTTTTTTTTAATTGTCAAAATGGTAGAGTGGATTTATTGTCTGTCGTTTTGTTTTTATTAATGTTCATTCCAGTGAAATAAAGAAGTTTGATTTTACTTACCTTATTTAAACACTTTTTTGCATGTACGTCTGTTCATTCTAAAAGTCTGTCAAAATGTAAAAAATAAAATGTCAAAATTTAAAAAAAATTAAAACTACTTTGTTTAAATTTAGATAGTAGTCTGTCTGTGCTTCACTGGAAAGACAATTACGTCACGAATGTGGATATGCGGAGTTGGAACATTATGTGCCAACGCACCTTAGCGATTCTCCTTGATTTGTTTACTTCAAAAGGGTTTTTGTGGAAGGAAACAAAATACTTTTGATGGCATTTAAATAGTTTCCTTTAATATCTCAATGTTAAATGCATCCCTGTTGCGCCCGTATGTTCCCGCCAGCTGTGTACGGATAACTTATTGTCCGATTTTGATTAATTGTATATCAATGCCGTTCGTGGCCAGGTTTCAATATTCTTGCAAAAATATGTGGCCTTTTGTTACGCTCTGAAAATTGTGAATAATCGAATAATCCATTCAACAGTATGATTGTAGCGTTTCGTGTTATTTTACGTATTATATTATAATTTACTTTTTAGCGCTCTCATATGAGAGGGGATAGTGTGAGGGTTCATATCTTGTGGTCTAACTAATAGCATTTTAAATAAAATGAAATTATGAGGTCAAATTTTTCCAATTGCGCAGCCGCAAAACTCTGGTTAAGTTGAATTGCAGTACGGCTGTGATAGTAAATAAAAATAATACACGCAATAATGATTTTAGCTGCTCTAATTAATAGCCGCCGTCAGCCTCTCAACGGCTATTATTTAGGCGGTCTCCTTTTTTACACCTCGAAGAGGAGTATTGGAGAAGTCCTTTTTAGTCAATTTAATTGGAATGATTTTTGAAGCAGGAAATGAAACACGTGAAAAAGTTTGGCGTGATTTTGTTTCTGAACAACATGAAGAGTGGAGTGAAAAGAGAGTGGTTTTTTTTTGTTCATATCGCTGTTTTCTAGAGAGCGAGAAATTGAGGTGTGAAAAAATTCTGTAAGTGCGGCATTTTAAAGCAGTTTTTTTTATTTTTTAGTTAAAAGGTTTTGTTATGATTTTGCTTTAATTTTAGGCTCGTTTTGGTAGTGGTTTGAAAGTTTCTGGAAATTCGTATAAGTTTTAGGCTAATTCGGAGGTTTTTCATGTATTTTGCTGATTTTTGCAATTTTTTGACGGTTGTTTTGTTTTACCGCCTCAAAGGGGCAATGAAAAGACCCCTATGACTTGAGCAATTTTTACACATTAATTTGTTACAGTTTTGTGGATATGAAGCATTTGTTTGAGAAATATGACAAAAAATGGCCAAAATTGAAACTATTTTTTTTGCAGTTTTTCGGTTTTTATCGTTTTTTAGATAACTTTCTTAGCCTATCTTGACTTGCCTATTGTTTTGCGAACATCTGGATACCTTATTGGCTGAAAGGAGTTTTTGTTTGGATTTATATGCTTTTGTATTATAAATATATCCAGTTTTTCCATTTTTTTTATTCCAAGTTGTTTCTAAGAGCTTTTTTTCATGATTTGGCTTCAAGATTATTTAATTCTCATAAGGTGTTTTAGTAGGTACTAGTAATTTTGGCAGAGATAGTATAGTTATTTTGGGAGTTCAATTGATGTCAAAGTTTGATTTAATCATATTTTAACAGATTTGAATTTCTTGTTTTGTTTTATGGCTTTGTTTCAAGATAATCATAAATTAGTGGAGCCATGTTTTGTCTGATGAGTAGCTGGATGGCGTTTAAAGGGATTTTCACTTCGAGGGAATTTAAGGGATTTTATGGGATTTCTTCCGGCTATGTTTTTTAATTCGCTTTAACTTTTGTTCACGTTTTTTGTTTTACATAAGTCACGATGTTCACCTTTGACTTCTGACTTACTTCACTCACTGTTTCAACTGAGTGGATTTTAAATTCTTTCAATAATTAAATATGACGATGTGCTGAATACTGTCAAAGTCCAGAGATCAAAATCAAAATAGACGGGATAAAACGATAAAGCCCGGTCTTTAAGTCATTGAGAATTAGGTTATCAAAGTTCATTAGAGTGCTTGCTAGCTGACATTGGTATTAAGCTTATTAGATGTCAGTTTAGAAGCTGAATCAAGTATAGTTTTTGAATCCAACTGAAACTGCACGCCAAATTAGAACAGTTTCTGATACTGAAAAAAATTCGGTGAATTTGTCCATTCTTTTTCTGTTTCAACACAGATGTGCATCAAGAGCGTCAACGGTGGCTATTTTCCGGCTATCTGCCGGCTATGTTTTTCCAATGTAACTTTTTATTGACCAAAAACAACTTGATTTGTACTAATTGGTCATTTTCTGGTAGTTGTCTCCAACGAGAACCAGCAATTCTTGCGCAGTCTGGATCTCTCTGTGTGTCCCGTGATTGGACAGGGAAAATTTGGCCAGGTGCACAAATTGGAGAGGAGCTTTATGGGAGAAGATGAAGTGGCCATCAAAGTGTTCTACGTTTCGGTTGGTGCCCAATTTTACATTTCACTATTTTCATCTGTAGTTTACATCTGTAGATTCGTCCAATTTTTTGACACGAGGTAATTTGGATTATAGGAATTGTCACGCTTAGCTATAACTCAGATATATCGGTATTACAGCTGGAAAGTGAAATAACATTACCATTGACAAGTTTGAAAATTAATCTGTTGTTCAGAAAGCAGCTAATTTTCATGGTTTTTTTTAAATGGTCTCAAAGACAAAAGTGACATCAGTTATTTGGCTGATGCTGATTTTCATGCAACAGTTCTGTCTGGAAAGTTTCTTTACTTGACTGCTTTGGCCACCTGTGGATGAACGAATTTTTTTCTTCTGATCATTATTTACGTCTCATCATAATAGCTGAATAATTAGGTGCAGCTTACTTTGCTTAGCATAATTGTAAATATTAGGTGTAAGGCCTCTGTCGTTTGGTATCAATCGGACTGGCGTCGTTTAGTTTTGAAGTTTTTATGATTAATTATGATAATTAAAAGACGCCATCAGCCTCTCTAAGGCTATGTAGGCGCTTTCTTTTTTTTCAATCCAAACAATTTTAATTGTATTGGCGCTGTCTTTCTTACAATCCAAAGAATGTGGATTGTATTGGTGCACTTTTTTGAGATCGTTCATACTTTTTTCAACCTAACATATATAACTATTTTCCGGCAATCTGTCGGGTGTTTAGTGTGCAATATAGTTTTTTTTTATATGACGCTCTCAAACAAAGTTTGATCTCAAACAAATGAAAAGTGTTTAACTTGTCTAAGTGAGATAACACTATAAAAGCTTCATAGGGGAAGTTACGAAGCTCCATAGCAGGCTACAATAGACCTTGCCCCACCTGTCGTATGAGAGCCGTTTGTCGGCTTTGGATAAATACTGAACTCACGACTAGCTTTATAGAATTTGCTATTAAAGTCATTCCGCTAAAGTTTCTGTTGCTGCCAAACTCATCAGTCCGACGCCGTCGTAGGATAAATTTTGTCCTTCGTCACATCATTTGAAAACTTTCCACAGGGATGAGTCAATAATGTTTCCTTGATCTTTGCTTTTTTAATGACTTTTGAGCGTCTGCCTATGAATAGCCTCTCTGTCAGTGTGACGTCAGAGTGACATCATCTCTTGAGGTAATTTTCGGGATGTGTTCTGAATCTGCGGCGCACACATATGTCTTGAATATGCACCGAGTTACATTATTGCTATGGCCGTAATTATTCAAATGCGGTCTTGTGAATATTTGACAATAATGGAATTTCTAGGACCGTCCATCTTGGCTGAAAGAAGTTGAGATCTACTCTCTGCCTCCAGTCCAGACCCACCCCAACATCCTTAAGTTCCTGGCAGCCGATGACCAGGGTCCAGAAGGGGGCGGTTGCTGGCTAGTGACGGAGTACCATCAGAGAGGCAGTGTGCACGACTACTTGAAGGTCAACAATCCTGTGTCCCCTCAGGCACTCCTCAGGATTGCAGGTTTGACCTATACTCTGTTCAATGGGTTTCACGTCACTGTACTTGCCTAATATGCAGTGTAGATAATGCAGTGTCCATAAATTCTGTGTCGATAAAATAACCAATATGCAGTGTGCTTATTGATATGATTACTAGCCGCCGTCAGCCTCTCAAACAAAGGCTATTATTTAGGCGCTCTCCTATTTCACAATCAAAAGGATTTTGGTTGTATTGGTGCGCTGTCTTTTTACTACTCGAAGACGAGAATCGGTGGAGCGTCTTTTTTGGTCGATAGTTTTTTGGAGTTTATTTAAAACTTGATGTAAAAATCAATGCCGCATGTGTATGCCCAGTGTTTTGGTCAAACGGCAGAGCGAATTGAAAAAGAGAGAAGAGCGAGGTGTTTTCTATTAGTACTATTTGTTCAGACTGCGTTTGACCTAAAAGCGAAAGTGAATAAAATTGCCTTGTGAAATTATTTTTTGTAAGCGAGAGAAGTTTTTTGATCATGCGCTGCTTTCAGTGAATGACTTTTCGACTTGAAAAGTGTTTTTTACAGAATTTCACGTATAGATAACCATTTTTAGCAGCGTGTGTGTGTGTGTGTGCGTGTGTAAGTTTGTGTACGGGTGTGTTTGTATGTGTGTGTCTCCGTGCGTGTGTGTTTGTGTGTGCGTGTGTGTGGGTGGGTATGCGCGTGTGTTTGTATGCGTGTGTGCACGTCCGTGCGTGTGTGTAAGTGCGTGTCTGTTTGCGTGTTTGTATGTGAGTGTGTGTGTGTGTGCGCGTATGTGTGTTTGCGTGCACATGCGGGTGTTTGTGCGTGTGTGTCTGCGTGAGTTTATGGGTGTCTGAGTGAGTTTGTGTGTTTGCGTGCGCGCGTGTGTGTTTGTTTGTGTGTTTGTGTGCGTGTGTGTATATTTGTATGTACGCCTGTATTTGTATGTGCGTGTGCGTCCGTGCGAGTGTGTGTGTTTTATATATATATATATATATATATATATATATATATATATATATATATATGTATATATATATAAATATATATATTTATATATATATATATATATAAATATATATATTTATATATGGGTATATTTTTGTGTAAGTGCGGGCGTAGTTGTGCGTCCGTGCGTGTGTTATTTTGTGTTTGTATGTGTGTGTGTTCGTATTTGTGGGTGTGTGTGTGTTTGCGTGCGCGCACGTGTGTGTTTGTGTGTGAGTCTGTGCGTGCGTGTGTGTTTGTTAAATTTTTGGTGTAAGTGGTTATATGTGTATTTTTATGTGTGGGTATGCGAGTGTGTGTTTGTGTGTGCGTTTGTTTGTACGCATGTATGCGCGCGTCCCTGCGTGTGTGTGTGTAATTGCGTGTGTGGGGGAGGTGTGTTTGCGTGCGTGTGTGTGCTTCCGTGAGAGTGTGTATATATGTGTGTTAGTTTGTGTGCTTGTGTGTGTGCGTGCGTATTTGTGTGTGTGTGAGTATGCGTGTGTGTTTGTTTGTGTGTACGCTTTTGTTTGTATGTGTGCGAGTGTGTGTGTGTGTGTTGGTTTGTGTTTTTGTGTGTGCGCGTGCGTGTGTGTGTCCGTATGTTTGTGTGTACGCATGTGTTTTTATGTGTATGTGCAAGTGCGTGTGTGTGTGCTTGCGTGTGTCTGTGTGTGGGTATGTGCGTTTGCGTGTGTGTGTGTGCGTTTGTGTGTGTGCGTATTTGTGTTTGCGTGCGCGCGCGTGTGTTTGCGTGCGCGCGCGTGTGTGTTTTGTGTGTGTGTGTGTGTGTGCGTGTGCGCGCGTTTTTGTGTGTGTATCAGTATGTGTGTATGTTTGTGTACGCGTGTGTTTGTATATGTGTATGCGTCCGTGTGTGGGTGTGTGTGTCTGCGTGTGTATATGTGTGTATATTTATGTGTGGGTATGCGTGTGTGTATGTGTGTGTGTTCGTGTGTACGCGTGTTTTTGTATGTCTGCGTACGTCCCTGCATGTATGTGTGAGTGTGTGTGCGTGTGGGGGGAGGTGTGTTTGCGTGCGTGTGTCTGTTTGCGCGCGTGTGTGTGTTAGTTTGTGTGCGTGTGTGTATGTGCATGCGTGCGTATTTGTGTGTATGTGTCTTTTCGTGCGCGCGTTTGTGCCTGTGTGTGTTTGTGTGTCTGCGTGTATGCGTGCGTGTGTGTGTGCGTGCTTGCGTGTGTGTATGTATGTTTATGAGTTGGTATGCGTGTTTGTGTGTACGCGTGTGTTTGTAAGTCTGTTCGCGTCCGTGCGTGTGTGTGTGTGTGTGTGTGGGTGCGTATTTGTGCGTTCGCGTGTGCGTGTGTATGTGTGTGTGTGTTTGCTTGCTCGCGTGTGTGTGTTTGTGTGTGTATGCGTGCGTGTGTGTGTTTTGGTGTGCGCGTGTGTTTGTATGTGTGTGCGCCCGTGCCAGTGTCTGTTTGTTACTCTGTGTGTGCGTGTGTATATTTGTTTGGGTAGGCGTGTCTTTTTGTGTACGCGTGTACTTTTTTGTGTCCGCGTCCGTGCGCGCGTATGTGAAAGTTCGGGAGTGTGTGTATGTGTTTGCGTGCGCGTGCGTGTGTTTGTGTGTGTGTGTGCATTCGTGCGAGTCTCTCTCTGTGTGTGTGTGTGTGTTAGTTTGTGTGCGTGTGTTTGTGTGCGTGCGTATTTGTGTATGTGTGTGTGTTTGCGTGCACGCGCGTGTGTTGCTGCGTGTGTGTGCGTGTGTATATATTTGTGTGTACTCGTGTGTTTGTATGTGTGTGTGTTTGGGGGGAAGGTGTGTGTGTTTGTGTCTGTGTGTGTGTGTCCGTGCGTGTGTGTTTGGCAGTTTGTGTGTGTGTGTGCGCGCGCGTGTCTGTGTGTGTTCGTTCGCATGTGTGTGTTTGTGTTTGTGTGCGTCCTTGCGAGTTTTTGTGCTCGTGTGTCTTTGTGCGTTCGTGTGCGTTTGTGTTTGTGTGTGTGTGTGCATTCGTGCGAGTCTCTCTCTCTCTGTGTGTGTGTGTGTGTGTTAGTTTGTGTGCGTGTGTTTGTGTGCGTGCGTATTTGTGTATGTGTGTGTGTTTGCGTGCACGCGCGTGTGTTGCTGCGTGTGTGTGCGTGTGTATATATTTGTGTGTACTCGTGTGTTTGTATGTGTGTGTGTTTGGGGGGAAGGTGTGTGTGTTTGTGTCTGTGTGTGTGTGTCCGTGCGTGTGTGTTTGGCAGTTTGTGTGTGTGTGTGCGCGCGTGTGTCTGTATGTGTTCGTTCGCATGTGTGTGTTTGTGTTTGTGTGCGTCCTTGCGAGTTTTTGTGCTCGTGTGTCTTTGTGCGTTCGTGTGCGTTTGTGTTTGTGTGTGTGTGTGCGTCCGCGCGATTGTGTGTGTTTGTGCGTGCGCTGATGTGGTTGCGTGTGTCTCTGCGTGGTGGTGTGTATGTGTATGTGTGTAGGTGCGTGCGCGTGTTTTTGTATGTTTGTGCGTGCGCGCTTTTGTATGTTTTTGCATGCTCGTGCTTGTGTGGGCGTGCGTGCGTGTGTTTGTTTGCGTGCGTGCGAGTGTGTGAATTAGTTTGTGTGTGTGTGTGTGTGTGTGTGTGTGTGTGTGTGTTCGTGTTTGTGTACGCGTGGGTTTGTATTTCTGTGTGCGTGTGTGTGCGTATGTGTGTGGTGTGTGCGTGCGTGTGTGCTTGCGCGCGTGTGTGTGTTTGTGTGGGCGTGTGTGTGTGTGTTTAAGTGAGTGTGTGTGCGTTGGAATGTGCGTCCGTGTGTGTGTGTGTGTGTTTGTTCGTGCGCGCGCGTGTGTGTGTATGTGTGTTCGTTTGTGTTTGTATGTGTGCGCGTGTGTCTGTGTGTGTGTGCGAGTGTGTATGTCAGTTTGTGCGTGCGTTTGTGTTTGTGTGTGTGCGTCCGTGCGATTGTGATTGTTTGTGCGTGCGCGCGTGTGGGTGCGTGTTTGTGTGTGTGAGTGTGTTTGTGTGTGTGTGTGTCTGGGGGTGGTGTGTATGTGTGTGTGTAGGTGCGTGCGCCTGTGTGTGTGTTTGTGCGTGCGCGCTTGTGTGTGTGTGTGTGCGTGCGCGTGCTGGTGTGGCGTGTGTGGGCGTGCGCTCACGTGTGTTTGTGTGTGCGTGCGTGAGAGTGTGTGTGTTCGTGTGCTTGTTGTACGCGTGTGTTTGTATTTGTGTGTGAGTGAGTGTGTGTGTGGCTATATATGCGTGTGTGTGTGTGCTTGCGCGGGTTTGTGTGTTTACGAGGGCGCGCGTGTTTGTGTATGTATTTGTGCGTGTGTGTGTGTGCGTGTGTGTGTGTAAGTGCCTATGTGTGTGCGTTGCTATGTGCGTCCGTGTGTGTTTGTGTGTGTGTGTGGTTGTTCGTGCGCCCGCGTGTGTGTTTGTGTGTGTATGCGTGTGTGTTTGTGCGTGTATGTGTGCGAGTTTGTGTGTTATTTTGTGTGCGTGTGTGTGTGTGCCCGCGTGTGCGTGTTTGTGTGCGCGCGTGTGTGCTTGTGCATGCGGGTGCTTTTGTGGGTGTGTGTTGGTGTGCGCTCGCGTGTCTGTTTGTGTGTGCGTGCGTGTGAGTGTGTGTGAATTAGTTTGTGTGTGTTCGTGTGTTTGTGTACGCGTGTGTTTGTATTTTTGTTTGCGTGTGTGTGCGCGTATGTGTGTGTGCGTGCTTGCGCTTGTGTGTGTGTGTTTGTGTGTGCGTGCTTGCGCTTGTGTGTGTGTGTTTGTGTGGGCGCGCGTGTATGTGTGTTTGCGTGCGTGTGCTGGTGTGGGCGTGCGTGCGTGTGTGGGCGTGCGCTCACGTGTGTTTGTGTGTGCGTGCGTGAGTGTGTGTAAATTAGTTTGTGTGTGTGTGTTCGTGTGCTTGTTATACGCGTGTGTTTGTATTTGTGTGTGCGTGAGTGTGTGTGGCTATATATGTGTGCGTGTGCGTGTGTGTGTGTGTGCTTGCGCGCGTTTGTATGTGTTTATGAGGGCTCGCGTGTTTGTGTATGTATTTGTGTGTGTGTATGTGTGTGCGTGTGTGTGTAAGTGCGTATGTGTGTGCGTTGGTATGTGCGTCCGTGTGTGTGTGTGGTTGTTCGTGCGCCCGCGTGTGTGTGTGTGTATGCTTGTGTGTTTGTGCGTGTATGTGTGCGAGTTTGTGTGCCCGCCTGTGCGTGTTTGTGTGCGTGCGCTTGCTTTTGTGGGCGTCTGTTGGTGTGCGCTCGCGTGTTTGTTTGTGTGTGCGTGCGTGCGAATGTGTGTGAATTAGTTTGTGTGTGTTCGTGAGTTTGTGTACGCGTGTTTGTATTTTTGTTTGCGTGTGTGTGTGTGCGTATGTGTGTGTGTGCGTGCTTGCGCTTGTTTGTGTGGGCGCGCGTGTATGTGTGTGTGTGTGCGCGCGCGTGTGTGTGTGTGGGGGGGGGGGGGTTGTGTGTGTGTGTGTGTGTGTGTGTGTGTGTGTGTGTGTGTGTGTGTGTGTGTGTGCGTCTGTGTTTGTGTATTTGCGCGCGCGTGTGTGTGTATGTGTGTGTGTGTGTGTGTGTGTGTGTGTGTGCGTGTGTTTGTGTATAATTTTTATCACTAAACCATTGTTGTGACGTGCGGCAGTGTTTTTGTGAATAATTTGATGAAATTTGTGCTCGATTTTGAATCAACTTTCGTTGTGATAACAAAAGTTGCATAGCTTACCGATGAAATATCTATCTTTCTCCAACACCTTTCTCGATTTTTTATGAGAAAAATTTTCGGAAAAAAGTAGGCTTTTTAATAGTAATGCGGTGTCAGTTAACTAAACTTAAAACAGGTTGCGCTAGGAGGGCGTTAAGTTCTTAGAGCATTACGCCTTACCATTCCCCTAAGAATGCAATTCAATCAAAACTGTTTTGAGGAGATGATTTCATGATGTGAAGGGCGGTTCTTAATGTTGAAAGTTTTACGAAGTCACGCCCCCATCCCCCACTCAGTTACCGCCCACGCCACCATTCACACTCCCAGTCCACCCTCCTCTATCTGGTGGTTTAGGTTTCGAACTCCCTCTCGTCTCCAGCCCACCAATCCCCCACCCCCCGTACTCTGCTCACCCCCTCCACTCGACCCCGCCCCGAATGCTAGCATCTCTGAGCGCTGAGCACCAGCTGGGAGCTACCAAAACCAACGATTATTTTAGTAGCGATTTTGTAGCGATTATACTAGTACTATATTCTTTTTTTGGCCAATTTTGTCTAACCCTTTTGAATTTTCGTCCTCAAAAACGGGGTAAACAGGTGGAGGGCATTAAGTAGCTGAGCAGCTCTTTTAAAGCCCGACGCCTTGCTACTCTCTAAATATGCAATGCCCCCCCCCCCCCATCATCCCTCACCCGTCATTTGAGAGCAATTCGCCCGGCGTTAGTCGGCCATGTTTGTTTTTACCTCCACTTTTTACTTGCCTGTCTTTCGAAATGGTTACTATAGTGAAGTTCAGTTTTTGTAAGGAGGCAGATTGATACCATATAGATCTTTTCTTGCTTCGTGTTGATTTTTTTGGCTATTCTTGTTAATTCGTCTCCATCAATTGTGTGATAAGTTTTTTTGACTTACTTCACTAAACAAATGACTTCTGCACTCACTTAATAAAGTTTACATTTTAAAAACATTTTAAAAAGACAATTGAAGATCATTAGTGTTTCTAAACGGCGCCACAAACTTAAATGCTCTAATTCTTGATGATTAGAGATTTTTGGAACTTTTCATCTGGAACAACATATTCCGGATGTAACCCTTAAAATCCCAGAAAAATACAGGTGTTGTCAATCTATCTTTATTACTTAGATTTTTTTCAATTTTAATGAAAGTCAAGGATGTCTATGGCGGCTATTTTGCGGCAATCTACCGGTTGTGTTAATTTCAACTATACGGATAACTTGTCGGTATTCTGACACATTGGATATTTTGGCATTAATATTTTGTCATGGCTTTGTAATAGTACTGTTCTTTATTAGTGTGCAAAATGGTGTGAATTTTTAAGAGTAATTACTTGCTCCGTATTACTTGTATAACTAATCAATAATTGATAGGCATGTCTGCTACGTAATTCAGAATATTTTAAACAAGGTTGCTTCAAGAGCTAATTTGTCGTTTTGGATGCTTAACGGTCCGGTTTATCCGAGCCATATTCACATATGTTCACATATTCGGCGGTTCACATATTCACTGCAAATCAGTTCGCGGATGTGAGCATAGGTATTAAGTTGTATCTCCGTTGTTTTAGAATCATTCTTTTGTGGGCTGGCGTTCCTTCACGACGGATTTCCGTCCTGCTCAGTTGCGACCTCTAGTAGTGGTGGTGGGGGCAGCGGCGGAATCAGGATAGCCCACAGGGACATTAAAAGCAGGAATATTCTACTAAAGAAAGACCTAACTTGTTGCATTGCAGATTTTGGGTTGGCCATGGAACTGAGACCCGACCAGGAGATCGGTTGTGCGCATAGTCAGGTATACAACAAGCAATTTTTAGACAGACAAGATTTTTCAATGCTGACCGATTTTTCAAAACTTCCAAAAAAATGTCAACGGAATTTCGCTGATAACCGTCATTTGCAAAAGGTAAGTATTATTTCTTGTATTTAATAGCAACGAAGCAATAGTTGAGGCTATTATTGATCTTATCATGGGTTGTAAGAATAGGTGTGTCAATCAATAGCTTTTCTCGGTTGAATTTGCATCGGGAAATGCGGGACGTGCTAAAGGTTGCAGTGGTTTGACTGCTAAACAAATTTTAATAGCAGAGCGAAGAGAGGATGGTTAATTGCTCTCAAGCAAAGTTTTTAGCAATTATATTAGCCCTGTTGGTCTTTTTTATGCGATTTTTCTTTTCGTCTGACCCATTTGGTTTTCGTCCTTAAAAACGGAATAAGCAGGTAGCGCCCAGAAGACATTTAGTTATCTTAGACCCTTTCAGCTCACTAGTATGCGATTCTCAGAAACTGTTTTTTGAGACTTATACTTATGGTGTGAAGGGCGGGTCTTAAAGGTTGGCCTGACCCCCCCCCCCCCCCCCCCTCAACAATCCCCCCGCTGCGCTCACCTCACACTTCAATTTAGCTAAAGCTAGCCTCACTAAACCGTAGCTAGCTTTTGACGAAGTCAAACGCTCGCCGGTCGTTTGAGAGCAATTCGCTCCGACGTTAGACGGTTATGTTTGAGAGCCGCCATCAGCCTCTCAACGGCTATTATCTAGGCGCTCTCTTTTTGATTCGCTTTACCTTTTAATCACGTTTTTCGTTTGACATATGTCACGATTTTCAGGCTTAACTTCTGACTTACTTCACTCTGTTTCAACTGAATGGATTTTAAATTCTTTCACGTATTGAATTACGTAATGTTGTGAATACGTCAAATTGAAAAGAGCAAAATCTAAAGAAACGAGATTAACATATAAAGCCCGGTCATTAAATCATAATGCATAAGGTTATTGAAGTGATTGCTAGCTGGCACTCGTATTATACTTACTTAATAGCCTTCTTTTTAGAAGCTGACTTAAGTTTAATTTTAGAATTTAACTGAATATGTAGACTTTAGACACCAAATAAGATCAATTTGACACTTAGAAAAATTCTGTCCTCTTAATTTTTTTCTTTTTCTATTTCAATCCCAATGTGCGTCAAGCGGGTGCAGGGCGGCTATTTTCCGGTAATTTTTTTGGCCTTTTGTTTTAATTGCTCTCAAACGAAGGGATTTATCGATGCTAAGCGATGCTCTCGATTTAATCGATTTTTTGTCAAACTTTTGGTCCTCACAAACGGAATAAAATTGTAATGCCCGTAGGGCATTTATTCGCTGAATAGATCTGTAGGAGCAACATCTATTAGCTCTTCCCTTTTCCGAGAGAGTTAGAAACAGGTGTCCAAAATTTTTGACACCGTGACTGAAATGTTTTAAGCGCCGCCCTCATCTTCGCAGTCGGTTATTATAGCGACCATATTTGTTTCATTTCAAAGATGTTAAATTATATTGGGTGTGTCTTGTTACAACTCTAAAAAGTATTGGTTTTCTTAAGGTTTTTTAAAAAAATCAGAAACGTGATAAACCCAATTTTAGATGCCCGCCACTTGAACTTTGTTCTTAGTCTTAGTTGCCCTCTCTACTGCTGAATGGTTTTGATACTAGCCCTTGTATCCGCCCAGCAGGAAGCAGGACAATGTCTAAGAGCGGAATGAAATCAATTGAGTTCGCACTTCAAAAAATGTTTTCGTACCTCTATCAATTTTTTCCCTTTTCTTCTGTTCAATCCTAATCAGGGTAGTGGGAATCCAGGGCGGCTGTTTTCCGGCAATCTGTGGGATGTGTTTTTTTAAATAACCGCCGTCAGCCTCTCAAACGGCTATTATATAGGCGCTCTCCTTTTTCAAAAAAATTGGCTCTACCTTTTGATCACTTTTTTCTTTTTACTTAAGTCACGACTTTCACGTTTGACTTCTTACTTACCTCACTAACTGTTTCAACTGGATGGTTTTTAAACCCATTCACTCAATGAATTATGCAAGATAGTTAATGCAGTCAAGGTCAAAAGAGCAAACTGAAAAGAGACTGGATAAATCGATAAAGCCCGGTCATTAAGTCATTGAGAATTAGGTTATCAAAGTTCATTAGAGTGTTTGCTAGCTGACCTTGGTATTAAGCTTATTAGCTTCAAGTTTAGAAGCTGAATTAAGTATAGTTTAGAGTCCATTTGAAACTGCACGCCGAATTTTTCGACATTGAAAAAAAAACAGAAAGAAATTCAGTCAATGTCTTTTTTTCTGTTTCAATCCTGATATGCATCAAGCGTGTCAACGGCGGCTATTTTCCGGTAATCTACAGGCTATGTTTCCATTTTCCGCTTGTCAAATTTTTCAAAAACGCGATAAACGGGTGAAGGAGGGGGCAATTTCATTCTTTAAGGGTTCTTAATCTTGCTGAAACCAAGGTGAAACCAAGCCTAGAATTTGAAACCAGATTTTCATTGTTTTGGATCGCACTTGGTATTCTTTTTAAATGGGATACCATCAGTCTTTTCTGAGGCTATTATACTGCAATCTGTTGGCTATTCTTGTATTGAAGCTTGAGTTTGGCAGTCTTTTTTGCGGCTATTCCCCGGTAAAAAAATTTTGAAATATTTGAAAACTGTTTCAGATAATTTCTGAAATTGATTTTAAAATATGTGGCAAACTTCAGTTTTTGGTTTCTCACAGAATATATTGAATTGACCTCTTTTTATAGCCGTGACCGTTGGCTAATTGGAACGCACATTTGCACGTTATGAAGCTCTCCCCTCCGCAACGACCTCTCCCTCTTTTGATATAGAATGATTTCAGGTTGGCACTAGACGTTACATGGCGCCAGAGGTGTTGGAGGGTGCCATAATATTCACGGCCGAGGCTTTCCTCCGAATAGATATATACGCTGCGTCACTAGTTCTGTGGGAGCTGCTCAACTGCTGCACTGTTAATGGTGAGATCTTTTCATTCAAAAGCTCTTAGTTTGAACGTTTATATATTAAACTTTTTAGCAAATGCCGGCCAACAATTTATTTCGGTAAATTCCAGAGCTTGAATTTCACACTGTTGATTTCATCTAGTCGCCAAACAGAGTCTTTGAGGGGTATTTTTTTATCAGTTTAATCGGAGACATCTCATAAGGCAACAGAAGATTTTGTATCAGCATATCCGAATTAAAGTTAAAATTGCTTGACATCGCTTGTCGAGTTGTAAGATTTTATGGTTGGCTTTTTTAAATTAACATTCTAGTTGATCCTTATCAGACTGACAGTTTCAGTGAGTAGCAAATTAGAGAGCAACAGAATTTGCCATTAGTTTTTGCTACACCGCCGCTATGCAACTCCAATTCATCAGAAGTCACGCAATTCATCAGAATTTGTGCCAATATTAACTATTTTCTCACAATTAGTGGGACACCAATGCCATCGTTATTGGAGCTTGAATCTTAAACTTCAAGTAGTCTCAAACTTACGTTTTAGTAGTCTCTATCAGATGTCAGTCAGTATGTTCACAATGTAGTTTCTGGTACTCAGAAATTGTATATATTGCAGAAACGACAACATACAAAGTTCCCTTCGAAGTAGAACTGGGACCCACTCCTGCTGCCGAGCAGATCAATGTGTTCGTGGCTGAGAACAGAATGAGACCTGTGATCCCCGTCAACTGCAAACGGAGCAAGGTCGGTTCCAAAGCTATTTTGAGACCCGATTCTGTCCAGTTATTGGGTTCTATTCATAGAGAAAACGATCTTTTCCGTTTGCCCCCCCCCCCCCCCCCCCAGTACGTTATGTACCTCCCAGTTACAGTGCACGTGTCATTAAATGGTGAATCATTATGTAGAATATGGCACGTGCGTCTGAGGGGTGCAAATAATATGCACACACTGTTTTTTTGGGGGGGGGGGGGGGACAAACGGAAAAGATCCAGAGCAAACGGAAAAGATCCAGAGACAAATTTTATAATGTAGAACATAAACCCCCTCTCTCAACATAAATTTGCATTGGTATTCGTGCAGAGCCTGAATAATGTTCTCGCCGACTTTTTCGTTTTGCTTGACCTAAATTTTCCCATCATTCACAAGTGTCAGCAGCTGAACTCAAGTGGCGGCAGTTCATTACTAAAAGTCAAATGAAAAGTGCGCCGAAATTGGTGTATTTTTTTCAGTTTCACATAAATTTTATTTGTGGTTATGGTGGTATATAATAACCCCTAATGACGTCTTTTGAAGCCCCCTTAGTGAACTAGTTACCCCTTAGTTACCCCCCCCCCCCGGACTGAAGCGGGCGGCAATAGATTCGAGTTCCCACTAGTCGTTCGAGAGCAATTCTTTCGACGCCACTCTGTTATGTTTATGGTAGGTATGGGATGTTGTGGAAATGCATGAAAGAGTTGAAATGCTTTTCATGTTTTGCTGTCTTTCAGATGCTGTCAGTGATATGCGAGACAGTTGAAGAATGTTGGGATCAAGACTGTGAGGCAAGACTCTCGGCTGTCTGTGTGCAGCAGCGACTCCTCAGATTGCAAGCAGAATTCAACAACACAGAGCATCACACAAGGTGAATCAACATTTGTCTCATTAATAGCCGCCGTCAGCCTCTCAACGGCCAATATTTAGGCGCTCTCCTTTTTTTTACAATTCAAAGAATTTGAATTGTATTGGGGCGCTGTCTTTTTTAATTGCTCTCAAACGAAGTTTGTAGCGATTATATTAGTCCTGTCGTTCTTTTTAGGCGATTTTAGACCGATTTTTCGTCTGACGCTTTTGACTTTTCGTCCTCAAAAACGGGATAAACAGGTAGCGCCCAGCGGGCATTAAGTGCTCTTAGAGCCTTTCAGCTCTGTTTCAGTTCAAACTGTTTTGGAGACTTATAATTATGGTGTGAAGAGCGGTTCTTAGAGGTTGAAGACCCCCCCCCCCCCCCAAATGTTGACCTCCCCACTATTGCCCCCACCCCCACCCCCCACCCACGGCTCTGTTGTCCACCCCCACCTGACTCTTGCCACCCCCATCAGCACCCCATGGCTAGCTACTGACGAACAACCGCTCGCTAAAAACACGCAAATTTATACAAATTTTCACAATTTTTTTTCAAGCTTTTTGGAAATTTTTGTAAAACTTTTGTCAAATTTTTGAGTTTTATCATCACTAGATGTTAAGGAACCCACTCTATTCTTTGATAATAGGTTACTGCACAGTTTCTAGTGGTAATAGAATGGTTTTAACATTTCAACTTCGCAAATTTTTGCAATTTTTTGAAAAAATTGCAAATTTTTTCTAGGTTTTTGAAAATTTTTGTTGGTTTTTAGGTTTATCCAGCCTCAAGCGCCAAGGAGCCTCCTCTAGGGTTTGATGATAGGTTACTGTATAGTTTCTAGACCTAATGGAATTTTTTTCATCACGAACTTTATCATTTTTTTTGGAAAAAAATAGCCTCTTTTTAACATTTATTGTCATTATTCAAGATTTTTCAGCCTCAGGGTTCAGAAAACCTGATTAAGGGTTTGATAATATGTGGCTGCATAGTTTTTAGGGGTAATTGAATGGTTTTCAATTTTTTTATTTCACAAATTTTATCGATTTGTTCTTATAAAACTTGCAATTTTTTCAAGTTTTTTGACAATTTTTGTCATTTTATAGATCTAGCCTCAAGAGCCAAGGAACCTCCTCTAGAGTTTGATAACAAGTTTTTGTATAGTTTCTAGATGCAATGGAGTGTTTTTAATTATTTTAACATTTGACGAGTTATTGCATTTTTTCGAAAAAATTTTGGCAATCTTCAAGTTTTTTTGAAATTGTTTGTCATTTTTTTAAGGTTTATAAGGTTTTTTCAAAGTTTATTTTTCCTTTGAGGTTTGATACTAAGCCGGTGCTTAGTTTCTAGAGTTACTGGAATGGTTATCTTTTTTTAATGACTCGAGTTGTAGAAATTTTTTGATAATTTTGAATTTGAAAATTTTTTGAAAAATTATTATCATGTTCCAAGTGTATAGATCTTTATGAGCCAGTGAAACTGTTTAAAGCTTGAAATAGGCATAATAGATGGTCTCTTGAGACAATGGAATGTTGTTCTGAAGATATTATTATCACGAATTTTGGCAAGATTTTGTTTAAATTTGCGGTTGCTAAAATTTTTGAATAATTTTTTCCTTTTCTGAGTTTAACGATCATTACTGGCCAACGAAGCTTTTCTAGTCTTGCAGATGGGTTACATGACCAAAATACAGAGACAGAAAAATGTTTGAACATTTTCTTTACTGCGAAATGTGGAAACTTTTCTTTGGAATTTTGCACTCAGTTTTTTTTTCTATATGATTTAGTTCTAACAAGTTTAGAAAACTTGAAGTTGTAGAGTCAAATCTCATCATGGAAAATATTCCTAGCTCTCTCTCGCTCTCTCTGTGTTGGCTGACGTTTCTTTCCTTCTCCTTCTCGCTCGCGTTTAATCTTTCTCTTTCTCTCTCCTTACTTTTGTTGATGCCGCACTTCAGCGGCTGTTATTTGGCGTGATGTCATCGTCTATTACCCTAATCTCAAGCCCCTTCAATCAAGCTAAAGCTAACCTCACTAAATAGTGGTTAGGTACTGACGAAGCTAACCGCTCGCTGGTTGTTTGAGAGCAACGTTAGTTGGTCTTTTCACACATTTTCATGATTTTTGAAGTCAAATTCGAGCAGTGATTTTGGTCACGCAAAAACAGGAAATAGAGCAAAAATGCGATTGATTTTGCGTACGTTTTTTGTTCTACCTTGTCCTGCTATATTTTTTTTAGTTCGCTTTACCGTTTGCTTAGGTTTTTTGTTTTACATACGTCACAATTTTCACGTTTGACTTCTGACTTACTTCACTGTTTCAACTGAATGGATTTTAAATTTTTCATGCATTCAATTACGCAGTGTGGTGAATACTGTCAAAGTCAGAAGATGAAAAGCAAAAGAGACGGGATTAACGGATAAAGCCCGATCATTATTTCATTGAGAAATAAGTCATCAAATTTCTTTAGAATGTTTGCTAGCTGACATTGGTTTTAAGCTCATTAGCCTTCAGTTTAGAAGCTGAATTAAGTATAGTTTTGGAATCCAACTGAAACTCACGGCAAATTAGAACACTTTTTGTTGACAGTAAAGAAAGAGAAAATTTGGTCAGACAGTTAGGAAAGAGAAAATTCGGTCAGTCTATCTATTTTTTCTTTTTCTGTTTGTCTTGATGTGCATCAAGCGCGTCAACGAAGTTTTTTTCCGGCTGTTATTTGAGCGCTCTTTTTTTACAATACAAAGTATTTGGATTGAATCGGTGCGCTCTCTTTTTACGACTCGAAGGGGAGTTTTGGTAGGGGTTCCTTTTTACGTCTCGAAGAGGTGTTGTGGTTTTCTGTTTTTTTTAGTATGTGAGCGAGCAAAGAAACCAGAAGTTCAGAGAGTTTTTCTAAATACTCCTCAGCTGGCTATTATATCGCTCCTATTCTTTTTATAATTCAGAGAAATTGAATTGTATTGGGTTGCTGCCTTTTTTACGACTCGAAGAGGAGTATTGCTGGAGCGTCTTTTGTATCATTAATTTTGTTGGAGTGTATTTGAAACAGGAAGTGAAATGCGTAAAAACAAAGTGTTTAGGTCAAATTTCTGAAGAGTGGAAAGAAGAGTGATTTTTGTTCAAGCTAAGTTTTTGAGAGAGAGCGAGAAAAGTAGGAAAGAAAAAATTTTCGTTAAGCCATCAAATTTTTATCACGTGCGGCATTTTCAAAGCAGTTTTTAGTTTAAATTCCATTTTTTTTCTGTAAAAGGTGTTTGCATTGTTTCCCCAAACTAATAATCATGTATTTAAAAGCTTTTTTGACCATCTGAATCTAAAAACTATTTTTTAGGTTCAATTTTTGACTACATTTTAGATTCAAATTTAATTGTATTGGGTTGCTGTCTCGTTTTTACCACTCGAAGAGGAGTATTGCTGTGTATCATTAATTTTGTTGATGTATTTGAAACAGGAAGTGAAATGCGTAAAAACAAAATGTTTAGGTCAAATTTCTGAAGAATGGAGAGACGAGAGTGATTTTTGTTTATGCTAAGTTTTTGAGAGAGAGCGAGAAAAGTAGGAAAGACGATATTTTCGTTCAGCCAGCAAATTTTTATCACGTGCGGCATTTTCAAAGCAGTTTTTTTGTTAGTTTACATTCCATTTTTTTCTGTGAAAGAGGTTTGCATTGTTTCCCCAAACTAATAATCGTGTATTTAAAAGCTTCTTTGACCATCTGAATCTAAAAACTATATTTTAGATTCAATTTTGCTCTATTTTTAGCATTTTGCCGTGTTTTACGCCTTTTTTAGCAGTTTTATTCTTTTGGTGGTTCTTTAGTTCAGATTAGCTGTTTTAATGGTTTTGCTAGCTTTCGATCCAATTGTTTTTGAATTTGTATTGTTTATTTAAAAGGATAATTGAGTAAGGTTAAGCAACTTTAGGCCGACTTTTTACTGTTTTTAAAAATGTTTTTTAAAAACATTTTTTAAAAAAATATTTTTTGCCTTTTTTATGCTTCTGGCTATATTTTTACTGTTCGATCTTAAATTCTTTGAAGTTTTTTTGAGATTTGTTTGAATTGTATGTCAGGATTTGTCCTGCTATGTTTTTTTCATCGTTCTAGTAAATCGTTTTTTTTCATCGACTTCATCGTTCTAGTAAATTTTTCGCTTACCTTAGTTCACAGCTTGTTCAACTTTTTGCGTGAAGTCTTTTGGACTTCTCTAGGCTAGTTTCACTCTTCTCACAATCTGCTCAAAGTGCTTTTAGACAGCGGTTGCTCAGCAAAGCATTTCAAAATGAACAGAGTCAGCATCAAAAAACGAAATCAGAAATAGAAACGTGATAAACCCATAAAGCCCAATTTTAGATGCCCGTTACTCGAACTTTGTTCTTAGTTATCTTCTCTAATGCTTATTGGTTTTGACACTAGCCCCTGTGTCGTCTCACTAGGATAAAAGAGTAGGTTCAGCACCAAAGTGACATCCAATTAGTTCGCGCTTTAAAACTGTTTGTTTACAAATATCATTTTTTATTAGTTTTTTCTCTTCTTTCAATCCCAATCCTGGTCATGGGAATCAACGGCGGCTTTTTTCCGGCAATCTTCGGGGTTTCTTCAGTAGCTGCGATAGCGAGCTAATATTGTCTTTCTTGTATTGTGGTGACCGTTGTTTCTTTGTTTCGGCGTCTGACGCTCTTTTTCGTTTTACATTTTTTCACACAGCAAAGCTGAAAAATTCAAATTTTCTTAATGACTTTTTAATCTCACTGAAGGTTTTTGTGCGCGTGACGTCATTTCTCACTCACTCACACTCTCTCTCTCTCTCTAGCAAAAGTTTTTAACTCATTTGCGTTATTCTACTTCGATCATTCGCGACTTACCTCACGCAATAAAATGATTTTTGCTCTTTGAAACTCTCAAGTTTAATTTGAATTAGTTTTAGGTCAAAGGAACTCGTGTGTGCAGTAAAGGTCCCTAATAAAAAGGACTCTGCGGAATGATATTTGACAATCTTTGTAATTTATCACGGAATGTTTTTTACATAGCTTTTTGAGCTGCGTCGATTTTTTCAATTGAGATCTGTACGTTTCTATCTCTATTTTACGGCAGGCAGGTCTATTTGGCAGCTATTCCGGCAATCTGCTGGCCGTGTTTTTACGACGCGAAGAGGCCTTTTGGCTTTCTTGAGATTTTCCAGGAAGTACTGTGTTCAGACGGGGTTTTGATCTAAAAGTGAAAGTAAAGTTTTTGTGAACTAATTTTCACTGAGCGAGAGAAGTTTTTATGCATGCTGCAATGATTTTGAGTAGTTTTTCCGACAGAAGAGTCCATTGATTGAATTGACGGTTTTCAAGTTTTTCGTCTGTTTGGCTCATTTTTTGCTTGCAGTTAGTTTTTTTTCTGAAGAAACAATTTTCGATCGTAGCTGCTGTCCGCAGTTGATATTGAGGGCCCAATAATGAGTTTCAAGAACAAAACGGCTCACCTTTGTCAAGTTTTTAGGAAATTTATGACTTTTAATAAATTGTGTACTTTCTGAATCTCGAGCAGAATTTGTCATAAGTGTATATGATAACGGACTTTTAGTGCCTTAGATTTTATATTGGGTTTCTGAAATAAGGCTTTTGTGCTCATTCAGAGATTTCATATTTACGTTATTGACGTTTGAATTGTGTTTTTTGGCCTTAATTGTTTGAATGTTGAATGTTCTAAATAATGAAGTTCACTTTTTTAACCAGTTTTTATCTTTGGACTTAACCTTCTCATTCCAGTTTTTACCACATTTTTGCTTATCGTCACTATCTATGATATTTTGTAGCATTAACTTTTTGCTCTGACGTTCGTATAAGTTTTCAATTTTCAAGATTTCTGCCTGTTCACGATTCCTTCTCTCATTTTCTGTTTCATTAAATATGTTGTGGTTCCAAGAATTCGCTTGCGGAAAACAATTTTAAAGTGATCCATTTTTTAAACAATTTTTCATTGGATTTAAACTATTTCATCAAAGGGTCTCATCACATTTGGGACAACTATCAGTCAATCTTTTCAAATGCTATGTTATCAAAATCGACAACGTTCTGCTATACATTCTGTACACATAGTTATACAGCTGTGAAATTCGGCTTTTTTATATCCAAGATTTTTGTACGATTGTGCGTGACGTCATTTTTCCTGGTTAGTGGAACAAGTTTTGGGACGTTAATGCTAACTTTAATTTAAGGAAGAATGATGAACTGATTATAGGTAACTCTAATTGGAGGTTTTTGAGGACAACTTATAGAAACAACACATATGTTATACAGTTTCTTCTAAATCTAAAAATGACATCTCAGTAATTGGTATAAAATCTTTCTTTTTTGTTTTGTTTTTTCATTATCATTTTGGGACTGTAGGTTTACGAAACCATTTCTGCTACTTTGTGGCAATCTTTGCAACTTTCAGCTGTTTCGGGAAACTCCAAAGTTTTCGAATATCAAGAATTTGCAATTTCAAAGCTTTTGATGTGGAGTGGGCAGCTGTCTTTGTAAGATCTGGTCACACATTTTTTGAACTCGAACTAGTAGTGAAATTGGTTGTTTTTAGTGATGGTTTTAGTCACATCCAATAAGTAAAGAAGGCAACAGTCAATCCTTCAAAGGCATTTTTTTTCGAGTAAAATGAGACATCAGAGTTGTGAGAACTTTATTTGCGTGCTGTAATTTGACTGAAATTGGATTTAACTTGAGTACAAGTATATACATACATAGAAAAATAATTAGGAAGGTATCCTCAACATACTCAAGAAAAGACACGCCGAAAGCCTTTAAGGCTTAGGTAGTGCTGTCCTGTCACTTCTGTTTTTGCTTTTTTCCCCGATTTATTAGTGCCTTTTTAATTGCCCTTGAACGAAATTCATAGCAATTATTGTAAACGTGTGTGTCTTTTTTGTGTGCAAAATTTTCGCTGGACAATTTTTGATTTTTCTAGTAACTTTTTGCGTTTCGCGTGATCTAAAATTCTCTCAATCACAATTTCAAGCAGCTGAATTCAATTGGCGGCAATTTAATACTAAAAGTCAAATGAAAAGTGCGCCGAAACTGGTGCCATTTTTACTTTAAATCTTAATTGTGGTATATGTTAACCTCTAATGTGGTTATTTGAAGCCCACTATTGAACTTCTTAGTCCCATTTAGGCTCCCCCTCCCTCCCCCCGACTGAAGCAGGCTGCAATTGATTAGAGCTTCCACTAGTCGTTCGAGAGCAATTCTTCCGGCGTTTAGTCGGTTATGTTTTACAATTGATTTTCAAAGTCTGTGTTAACTTCGTTTTTGCCGAGCTAACATGAAAAATGACCCTCAGTTTTCTAAAGTACAGAGGATGTAATTGTTGAGATCTCTATGGCCCCAATTGTTAAACTTGAAGGTTTCAACAAAGGGAATCGAGTCAAAGATCATTGTGAAGTCGATAATGAAAATCATTATTAATTGCTCTCGAACAAATTTTGTACCAATTATATTAGCCCGGTGTTTTTCTATGCAACACAACCTTTTCTGGGCTTGCTTTCGGACTCCTCTAAAATTTTGCATCAACATTTTGGCTTTGAAGACACTGAAACTGATAGCTGTTGGCGAATTTTACCCAATTGTTAAACTTGAAGGTTTCAACAAAAAGAATCGAGTCAAAGATCATTGTAAAGTCCAATAATGAAAATCATTATTAATTGCTCTCAAACAAATTTTGTACCCATTATATTAGCCGTGTATTTTTCTATGCAACACAACTTTTTCTGGGCTCGCTTTCGGGCTCCTCTTAAATTTTGCGTCAAAATTTTGGCTTTGAAGACACTGACACTGAAAGCTGTTGGCGAATTCTTATTTTTTTTTGTTTTCAGTTTTTTAACCGTTGTCGTGTTTCCTTGTGTCTCCTTTTCTCTTACATGTGAAGTTTGTAAAGTTCTCACTAGAAGCCAAGTTTTCGGTCCTCGTTTTTTAATAGCCGCCATCATCTCAGCCGGCTATTATAGCGCTCCTATTTTTTTTTACTTCGTCGAATAAAAAATGTTTCGCTTTACCTCATTTTGCCGCTTTTTCAACATTTTGCGTGATATGTTTTTGACTTCTCTAGGTTAGTTTCACTCTTCTCTCATTCTGCTAAAAGTGATTTTGAACATCATTTGCTCAGCAAAGCAATTCAAAATGAACGGAGTCTGTATAAAAAATTGAAGTCAGAAGTAGAAACGGGATAAACCCATAAAGCCCAATTTTAGATGCGCGCTATTTGAACGTCGTTCCTATAAGTCTTAATTATCATCTCTAATGCTTATTGGTATTGATAGTAGCCCCTGTAGCCTCTCTCTAAGAAACAGAATTACGTTATGTTCAACTACGAAATGCCATCAAAATAAATCGGACTTAAAAAATGTTTGTACAAAAATCTTTTTTTTTTCATTATCTTCTTTCAATCCCAATCATGCTTATTGGAATCAACGGCGGCTATTTTCTGGCAATCTGCCGGGTATGTTTTGAATCTTTAACAGGACAATGTGAATTCAGGGATTTGCAAGTTTTCTGTTAAATTCTTTGGATAGCAAAACTGGTTGTCCTGCTATGTACTTAATTTGGTTTTACCATTTTTCATTATTACACCAGGCACGACTTTTACGTTTGACTTTTCTCTTACCACATTCACTGTTTTCAACTATATGGAATTAAGAATTAATCCAGTAATTTTACGCAAAAATGTTCCCGGTCAAAAAGCGAAACAGAAAGAAACGGGATAAACTCGTTTGAGTCTGGGCATTAAGACTGAATATATCAAGACTAAATTTCCATGGAGTATACTCCTTACCAATTTTAGTATTAAGCTGATTGTCCTCCAATTTGGAGACTAAATTCACCATATTATAGGAGTCTGATCAACTTGCGGACCAGATTAGAACACTTTTCGACTGCTGTGTTTATTTTTCCCTTTTTGTTTCCTTAATTATTTATTTTATTTGAATCATGTTGAGTTGGTTTTTGATGGGAAGAATGTAACCGGAAACTAAGAGAACCCTTAGAAAAGTAACAGGAAGCTTGAACCCTTTCGTAATATCAAGCTCGCCACGAATTTTCCTCAACGCTTTTTTCGATATCTTTACTCGCTATAGTTTTTTTTATTATTCGGTGCCTAATGAGAATTATGATTTGAAAAACTTTCAGATGTTGAACGATTTTATCTTGCGTCATTTTTAAGCCTTCTAAGTCTTCTGAAGACAATTTTGGGAAAATTTTTACAATTTCGCTTCCTTTTGTCTGCAGGTTTTACTATGCACGGCTACAGATAGCCAATTGTGCAGCAGTAAATGTCTTGATGCTTCAGTTTTTTAAGTGAAGTTTTGAGTGAGCACTTCGTTATTCCGGTTGATAATGGTTTTTTCTGTTTTGAGGCGAGTATTTTGAAGGCTCTGATTGGTCAGTTTCCTGCAGGCGTATTGGTAGAGTATTCCCTTGAAATGTTTGTCTCGTTTTTTGGAAACCTTTCTTTTAGGTTTTTAATTATTTGTCTCCATTTATGGCTTAGTTACCAGCTCTAGTGCTTACTGATCTTTCATCTCCTTGAGAAGAAAGAGTGAGCTTAGCTAACAAATCTAATTTAACAATCTTCCGGAGTTGTTTTTTTCAGTTTTTGCTGGTTTAAATGCCAATGGGGTTCAAGGGGAATCAATCGCCGCTATTTTCAGGCAATCTATTGGATTTAGAAAAATTTTCAGGTGGAACATCTAAATTATAACAAGGTTCGATTCCTCATGAGAGATTTATCCCTCATGCCGCGTGTCAAAATTAAACGACGAATTTAGCGCTTACAATTTTAAAGAATAACAGGTTATCAATTTATTATCTCTTTTTGCTTGCTTCATTTCAATAAAGTTAGTGTAGGAACATCAAGGCAGTCTGCCGGCTATTTTGGAACAATGTTTCAAATTATAACTGTAATATTGCCAAATAGAAAAAATGTTAAAATATATGGGTCACGCAACCGCACACCTTTAATCAAAGAGTGACGAAGACTGGTTTTGACGTTGGTCTGCTTTGCTGCTTCATTGTAACGCGAAACTGAGATTACAGGTGCTCAGCTGTGAAACGCACTAGGAATGTTTGTCTTTAGCGAGCCTTCTTCATTTGGTAGCGCGATCGATATTGTGTTTTAGTTCACAAGATGACCTCAATGCCGAATATATCCCAGAGTTGGACCCGACCTCAGAACTTCACAGACGCTTAGTTGCAACAGATCAAACAACAACTTCTAACAATGCACCATACGCATCTCAACCACCTCAACCTCAAATGACCACTGCTAAAGTCCAACCACAATTGGAGCAGGTCTCAGCATCGTATGTGTGAATGACCTTACTTGATGCTAACCTCATTAAAGCCCATGCATGGTGCCCGCGAAGTGTCAACATATGGCAATTGATTTAACCCACCACACCACATATTGCTCAAGTCATTCTGCTTTTGTGATGCCAAAATGTTGTGGGACAAATTTTCATTATCACCAGTAAGTGAGGTCATTTGACCCCACTGTGCGAGAAAGTTGGGTTTTACTTCTATTCATATTACACGCTGTTTAAGTACGATTTGGTTCTACTGTTTCAAATACGACTGGATTTTGAGGAACGGTTGCCGTGCAATCCATAGATTAGTTTTTTTTTCACAGCTGGCAGGGGTTAATATATATCAACCGACAAGCGTGTATGAAGTCTTTTACCTGGACGTGAATGTTATCAGTGACTCGTTTGCAGTGTCATGTTGTTATAGAAATTCAAATTGGACTTAGAAACCAGTGATTTCGAAAACTGTTTAGAGCGATGGTTCCTTAGATATACGAAGGGCATGAAATGCAATCGAAATGTTCCGACGGGATTTAAAGGCTTGATTCCACTTAAGTTCGGGTTCTATCAATCTTCACAAAGTCTTTGAGTTTTCGAGGTCTTCTTCAAAGTGATACCGTTCTTCGAGTTTACTAATTACAACTTTTACCTCAGTTACCAAACTTTCGCCCAGTTATCAATTTACAATTGTGAGATTGTGTTCCGACGTAGAATAAAGTTCTTCATTGATTTCACATAGCCACCTCCTCTTTTCTTCGTACAAACATTATCAAGCTTAAACTAGTTTTCTATGTCCTTTTATTTCGTTAGATTAAGTGATTAAGTACGGCTTTGGTTACCTGGTTTACTACCGCTGAACATTTAAACCCTCTTACCCTGGGTTCATGTGTTTCGCTTCTTCCCTTAATTTTAAAAACAATTTAGTTTCTCTTTCCTTTTGCTATGTATTTAGTGAAAATCCAGTTTCAAACGATCAATTCAATGCCTATATAACATGTAAAACTCACGAGACCTCGAGATGTTGAATGGGACGATCGCTATAAGGTATTTTTTAAATGTTTTTGTGTTGAGTTGATCTTGTGTGAAAGTATCATGAAAATGTCTTGATTGGTGTGAATTTCGATAATTTGCTGCATAAAAATATAGTATGTATTTTGAATTGTTTTTAAACTTTCTATATTGAAGGATGAATTACAAAACCAATAGCAAAACTTTCGACTATCTTTGAACTTAAACATCTGTGATCATGAATAGCCGCCGTCAGCCTCTCAATGGCTATTGTTTAGGCGCTCTTTTTTACAATGCAATGGTTGCTTTGTCTCTTAGGAATCAAAGAGGAGTATTGATGGAGCGTCCTTTTATCGATAATTTTTTCGAGTGTATTGAAAACAGGATGTAAAAATCTGCGCTGCACGTGAAATCTAAGTGTTTAGATCCAATTGTTGAAGGAATTGATGAGCAAAAAGAAGAGGTAGTATTTTGTCTGTTCTCGTCGCGTTTTTGAGTGAGAGCAAGAAAAATTGGCGTACAAATTTTTGCTAAGGAATTGAATTTTTTTGATCACGTACGGCTTATTTGAAGCGCAATTTAATAGCCGCCCTCATCTTAGCCGGCTATTATAGCACTCCTATTTTTTTTTTTACATCGTTGAACAAAATTTTGTTTCGCTTTACCTTCGCTCACAGCTTGTTCAAAATTTTGCATGAAATCTTTTTGACTTCTCTGGGCTAGTTGTTTTCTTCGCTCATTCTGCTCAAAGAGCTTTTAAACAGCACTTACACCGCAAAGCTATCTAAAATGAACAAAGTCAGTATCGGAACTTGAAATCGAAAATAGAAACGGGATGAACACAAAGCCCTATTTTAGATGCCCACTACTTGAACTTCCTATAAATCTTATTTACCATCTCCTAACGCCTGTTAGTATTGACACTAGCCCCTGTATCTTCTTATAAAGAAACAAGATTATATCTGTCTGCAAATTCCATTGGTTATTGGAATCAAAGGCTGCTATTTTCGGGTAATCCGCCGGCTGCTTTAGTTTTTGCTCTATATTTTTTGGTGAAGTGGTTTTTCTAAAACGTTAAAACAATTATTTGTACGTTCTGGAGCGTTTATACCATCTCAATAGTACCGAGTATTTTATGGAATCTTGAACTGTTTCTGTGATTTTGCCGTCTTATACTTTTTCAGCGGCTTTTGTATTCTTTTGTTGTTTGAACCCAAAAAGCCCAATTTTCTATACCTGCTACTTGAACTTCGTTTTTATAAGTCTTAGTTAACATCTATAATTCGTTTTTGCATTGATACTAGCCGCTGCATCCTGTGAATCAATCGAATCAATCAAAAATCGAATCAAAATAGTTCACTCTAAAAGAATATTTCTGCAAAACAGTCAATTTTTATCATAGTTTTCTGAGACAAAGAGTTATTGAATCGGGCTACTCTGTTAAAGTAATTATCTTAAGAACGTTTCCGAAAAATTTTTCTGGCTTCAATAAAAAAATTTCACTGGATCCGGTCTTTGCACAACCAAAAATTATTGACCAGTGGTCTGAGGCATTCATAGAATTTAAGCTCTGTAACATCTTGTTAAGCAGAATTAGGTCGTTAAGAACTAGAAAATAGCTGACTGGCAATAGGCGATTTTGAACGAGGCTTTCAACGTATTCCTTGTCTCCCAAAACTGAACGGCAAGTTATCCGTTTTAAACACGATCTTTGCAGTCTTCCCAAGCGTTAAAGTCACTGAGGTCCTGGATTCCGGACATCTGACGCATAAAAGACCGCAGAGAATATATATGTTTTCACCAATGTGCATTTGATAGTTTTTGTGGTGCGGGATATTACTCTTCTTAAAGGATTCGATTTCTGAAATCTTTCTTTATGGTCGTATCGAGGTGACAATTCAAAGTCATGCTGGACGTAAAAATTATTGCGAGGTCTTTAATTTGTTTTTTCTTTTTGATAGCAATGCCATTTGCAAACAACTCTGCGGACGAATCATATGTATTTCTGTATGAGAACTCGCGAATGCTGAATTTGTCAAAGTTGAAATTTAGTTTGTTTGAGCCAGATCATTTGATAGCTCTATTTATATCAAACTAAATCTCTTTATGTTCTGAAATCTCTCCCATTATCGTATCATTGGCATAAACGAAAGTTCTGTTAATAAGTTGATCAGGTAGGTCGTTTATGTATACGGAGAAAAACAGAAAATAATGATCCCTGACAACCACCGCTTGAGATTTGTGAAAGTCGTGTAAGTGTCTGCAATTTTTTTCTCTCCTGTCGATCAACCAGATATGAAGCAAAAAATGTCAAATACTTTTCATCCAACCCAATGCGCGCGAGCTTTTTGGGGGAACAATATTAAAATTTATCGTATCAAATGCTTTATCAATATCCAAGTAAACTGTGATTGGGATTGAATTCCCATCTAACGCTTGATATAAGTTATTTTAATATAGTAACAATTGAGTTATTGTTGAATGCTTTTGCCGAAAAGCATGTTGCGCAGTGCATAGTTTCCTTTCAACTGACTTCTTGTTTGTAAACTGTTCTTTCATAAACTATAGAAATTTTGCAGAGCATTGCGATTGGTCTGTAATTTTTAGTTCTCATTTTGCTACCATTTTGTTATGAGGACGCACGTGTACGTTTTTCCAGACTTTCGGGGATTGGCAAGCGTTAATAACGCAGCTAAATATATACAACCCTGTTTATGTCTTACGGCGCTGAGGCTTTAAGGAGTGATGTTGTTTTTGATCATAAGAATTAGCGCCAGATTAATCTGTGATATTTTTTCTAGAACATCTTTTGCGTTGCAATTGATATCGTGTAGAAAAATCTGTAGTTGGGCTGATTTAGGCACAACAGTGTCAGAATTATCTTCGATAAAAACTGAAGAGAAATGCTCGTTGAAACATTCCGCAATTGGTTGAGAACCGTTTTTATCTTGACCTCTATATTTCATTTTCTCGGGGAAAATTTGTTCTTGGTTTAGTTTGCGCAAAAATTTGTATTTTTTTAGTTTTAGTGCAATCGTTGTTAGTGCAAATACGGAAACCCTCGATAAAATTTTGTTTGTCATTAAGCAAAGATAAGTTCAATTCCACCTGTAAGTTTCTAATTTTCTCTGATCTTTTCTTTGTTTTGCTTAGCGTCTTCAACTTGCTTTCTATGTGTACACTATGGGAAGACATGTAAGATGGGGCCTCAAGCCGGCGTTTTGTTACATGAGGTATCGACTTTTCACAAGCATTATAGAAACTGTTTTAAAACAATTTAGCTGGTCATTGGGGCATCTGTTCGGCATTGTGGGGATTTCAAAAAGAGATATGAATAACTGCCAAGCTGCCTTGTTGATAATTAGTTTTTGGAAGAGAGGCTTTTGTTCTTTTCTTGTGAGTCTGACAAAAATTTCTGCTGTGAACAATTTGTAATCAGAGGAATTTGTCTCAACTGCTAGGTTATATTGCTCCAGATTATTGCATAGAAAGATGTCGGGACAGCAGCTTGGGTTGAGGATTGAGCAAAGGTTCGATCCTTTCTTCTAAGAAACTCTAAGAAAGTCATTCCTACTAGAAAGTGTATTCCAGTCAGGATGCGAAAAATTTACATGACCATTCATATTTATCAGTTCTTTTTGAGTACTGGAGTCAAAAAGCAACGCCAATTTAAATAATACTAAACGTACTGAGCTTCGTAAATCAGTATCAGAAACCCTGTTTTTGCTGTTTTGTGGAGGGTTATACAAGGTGATGGTCATTAATACAAGGTTGTACAGGAAATAAACAGAACATGATAAAAAATCAAACTTTATTGCAATTTCTGTGGCTTGAGTGAAACACAGGTTTGTTTTGTGAGCAATAAGAAAACCACCGTGAGCTCCAACTCTTCTATCGTTTTTTGACTGCACAAAAAATTGTCGAGTTAAAAAAATTTCTGAAATTCGAACTTTGTCTGTCAGCCATGTTGCCGTTAAGCAAAATTTGTCAATATGTTCGTAAGTAAAATCGAGATTCATTCTGCGAATAATTATTACAATTGACTGACAGTTCAATAAACCTATCCTGAGTACTTGATTTTTCTCAAGTCATGAACGTAAGATTGTCTGATGACCTATCTTGTGACAGGTTTCTTCTACTGAGAGAATTGTGTCTATGCACTAATTTTCGACGATTAGCGCTCCTGATCTAATTTTGATATCTGATCTGTTAATGTTCAGTTTTTGAGTAAATTTGAAGCGATAGTCAAATAGCTTTTTTTCTCTCTCAATCTTCTTTCGAAAAGAATGCTTTTTCGATTTGCGAATTTTTTATTCGACATCAAGAGCAATCAATAATTCCAGGGATTTGTCAACTTAACTACAATTGGTCGTGTTTTTTTGTGCTGCTTCATCCAATTTCCCCAGCCGGAAAACATCTTCAACCATGATTTTGTCAATACCACAAGACTGAGCAATCTGTTCTACTTGTTTCTTATCGTAGCTGATCATTTCCACAAAGGAAATTGACCCGTACCATCTTTGGGTTTCTCAGCAACTCCAAAAAGGGTCAATTTGTTGTCAGTTTTATTGTTGTCACTTGAATAGCTGTTTTTCTGTTTCGGGAATTTTCGTACTCATATTTGTGTGAACATTTCTTATGCAATCGCGAATTTCAGTTTTGAATGAAACTTATTTCAGATTTCAACTTGCTTTTCATATCTTGAATTTTTTGAGATAATTCATCTTTAATGTTTGACTGATCTTGGGGAATCATGACTTGAGTGCAACAAAGTTAACTTGCCCAAAAATATCCATTAATGTTCCCCAGTGTTTTAAAGTTTTCCTCTGACAGGTCTGTGCAGTTAACATGAAACCATTTAAGACACTTGAAGCTTTGTATGCTAAATGTAGTACAATTGTTTCTACATCTACCGCATGGAAAATCTTCAAGACATTTCGCTTGTTTTAGTGCATTTTTTGTGAGGCATATTTCCTTTTAACTGCCCAGTGGCACCTCACGGAACCTAGGGACAGCCTAAAACAGTACTTCAGGGGTGCCTCATTGCTAAAAACCTTTTGGGGGCCCTGTTCTTTTTAAATTCAATAAAACAACCAGATAATTGGAATGATCTAACCGGATATATTGAGTCCCTTTTCTAGCTTCAGAGTGTTTTTCCACACCAAAATAACTTTCTGGACTACTGGAGTCAAAAAGCAACTCCAATTTGAATAATACTATACGTACTAAGCTTCGTAAATCAGTATCAGAAACCCTGCTTTGCTGTTTTGTGGAGGGTTTTACAAGGTGATGGTCATTAATACAAGGTTGTACAGGAAATAAACAGGACATGATAAAAAATCAAAGTTTATTTCAATTTCCGTGGCTTCAGTGAAACACAGGTTTGTTTTGTGAGCAATAAGAGTACCACCGTTAGCTCCAACTCTTCTATCGTTTCTGGACTGCACAAAAAATTGTCGAGATAAAAAAATTTCTGAATTTCGAACTTTGTCTGTCAGCCATGTTTCCGTTAAACAAAATTTGTCAACATTTTCGTTTAGTACAATCGAGATTCATTCTGCGAATAATTGTTACAATTGACCGACAGTTCAATAAACCTATCCTGAGTACTTGGTTTTTCTCAAGTCATGAACGTAAGATTGTTTGATGAACTATCTTCTGACAGGTTTCTTCTACCGAGAGAATTGTGTCTATGCACTAATTTTCGACGATTAGCGCTCCTGATCTAATTTTGATATCTGATCTGTTAATGTTCAGTTTTTGAGTAAATTTGAAGCGATAGTCAAATAGCTTTTCTTTCTCTAAATCTTCTTTCGAAAATAATGCTTTTTCGATTTGTTGCGAATTTTTTATTCGACATCAAGAGCAATCGATAATTCCAGGGATTTGTCAATTTAACTACAATTGGTCGTGTTTTTTGTGCTGCTTCATCCAATTTCCCCAGCCGGAAAACATCTTCAACCATGATTTTGTCAATACCACAAGACTGAGCAATCTGTTCTACTTGTTTCTTATCGTAGCTGATCATTTCCACAAAGGAAATTGACCCGTACCATCTTTGGGTTTCTCAGCAACTCCAAAAAGGATCAATTTGTTGTCAGTTTTATTGTTGTCACTTGAATAGCTGTTTTTCTGTTTCGGGAATTTTCGTACTCATATTTGTGTGAACATTTCTTATGCAATCGCGAATTTCAGTTTTGAATGAAACTTATTTCAGATTTCAACTTGCTTTTTATATCTTGAATTTTTTGAGATAATTCATCTTTAATGTTTGACTGATCTTGGGGAATCATGACTTGAGTGCAACAAAGTTAACTTGCCCAAAAACATCCATTAATGTTCCCCAGTGTTTTAAAATTTTCCTCTGACAGGTCTGTGCAGTTAACATGAAACCATTTAAGACACTTGAAGCTTTGTATGCTAAATGTAGTACAATTGTTTCTACATCTACCGCATGGAAAAACTTCAAGACATTTCGCTTGTTTTAGTGCATTTTTGTGAGGCATATTTCCTTTTAACTGCCCGGTGGCACCTCACAGAACCTGGGGACAGCTTAAAACAGTACTTCAGGGGTGCCTCATTGCTAAAAACCTTTTGGGGGCCCTGTTCTTTTTAAATTCAATAAAACAACCAGATAATTGGAATGATCTAACCGGATATATTGAGTCCCTTTTCTAGCTTCAGAGTGTTTTTCCACCCCAAAATAACTTTCTGGAGTACTGGAGTCAAAAAGCAACTCCAATTTGAATAATACTATACGTACTAAGCTTCGTAAATCAGTATCAGAAACCCTGCTTTGCTGTTTTGTGGAGGGTTTTACAAGGTGATGGTCATTAATACAAGGTTGTACAGGAAATAAACAGGACATGATAAAAAATTAAAGTTTATTTCAATTTCTGTGGCTTCAGTGAAACACAGGTTTGTTTTGTGAGCAATAAGAGTACCACCGTTAGCTCCAACTCTTCTATCGTTTCTGGACTGCACAAAAACTTGTCGAGATAAAAAAATTTCTGAATTTCGAACTTTGTCAGCCATGTTTCCGTTAAACAAAATTTGTCAACATTTTCGTTTAGTACAATCGAGATTCATTCTGCGAATAATTGTTACAATTGACCGACAGTTCAATAAACCTATCCTGAGTACTTGGTTTTTCACAAGTCATGAACGTAAGATTGTTTGATGACCTATCTTCTGACAGGTTTCTTCAACTGAGAGAATTTTGTCTATGCACTGGTTTTCGACGATTAGAGCTCCTGATCTAATTTTGATATCTGATCTGTTAATGTTCAGTTTTTGAGTAAATTTGAAGCGATAGTCAAGTAGTTTTTCTTTCTCCCAGTCTTCTTTCGAAAAGAATGCTTTTTCGATTTGTTGCGAATTTTTTATTCGACATCAAGAGCAATCGATAATTCCAGGGATTTGTCAACTTAACTACAATTGGTCCTGTTTTTTGTGCTGCTTCATCCAATTTCCCCAGCCGGAAAAGATCTTCAGCCATGATTTTGTCAATACCACAAGACTGAGCAATCTTTTCTACTTGTTTCTTATCGTAGCTGATCATTTCCACAAAGGAAATTGACCCGTACCATCTTTGGGTTTCTCAGCAACTCCAAAAAGGATCAATTTGTTGTCAGTTTTATTGTTGTCACTTGAATAGCTGTTTTTCTGTTTCGGGAATTTTCGTACTCATATTTGTGTGAACATTTCTTATGCAATCGCGAATTTCAGTTTTGAATGAAACTTATTTCAGATTTCAACTTGCTTTTCATATCTTGAATTTTTTGAGATAATTCATCTTTAATGTTTGACTGATCTTGGGGAATCATGACTTGAGTGCAACAAAGTTAACTTGCCCAAAAACATCCATTAATGTTCCCCAGTGTTTTAAAATTTTCCTCCGACAGGTCTGTGCAGTTAACATGAAACCATTTAAGACACTTGAAGCTTTGTATGCTAAATGTAGTACAATTGTTTCTACATCTACCGCATGGAAAAACTTCAAGACATTTCGCTTGTTTTAGTGCATTTTTTGTGAGGCATATTTCCTTTTAACTGCCCAGTGGCACCTCACGGAACCTGGGGACAGCTTAAAACAGTACTTCAGGGTTGCCTCATTGCTAAAAACCTTTTGGGGGTCCTGTTCTTTTTAAATTCAATAAAACAACCAGATAATTGGAATGATCTAACCGGATATTTTGAGTCCCTTTTCTAGCTTCAGAGTGTTTTTCCACCCCAAAATAACTTTCTGGAGTACTGGAGTCAAAAAGCAACTCCAATTTGAATAATACTATACGTACTAAGCTTCGTAAATCAGTATCAGAAACCCTGCTTTGCTGTTTTGTGGAGGGTTTTACAAGGTGATGGTCATTAATACAAGGTTGTACAGGAAATAAACAGGACATGATAAAAAATCAAAGTTTATTTCAATTTCTGTGGCTTCAGTGAAACACAGGTTTGTTTTGTGAGCAATAGGAGTACCACCGTTAGCTCCAACTCTTCTATCGTTTCTGGACTGCACAAAAGATTGTCGAGATAAAAAAATTTCTGAATTTCGAACTTTGTCTGTCAGCCATGTTTCCGTTAAACAAAATTTGTCAACATTTTCGTGTAGTACAATCGAGATTCATTCTGCGAATAATTGTTACAATTGACCGACAGTTCAATAAACCTATCCTGAGTACGTGGTTTTTCTCAAGTCATGAACGTAAGATTGTTTGATGACCTATCTTCTGACAGGTTTCTTCGACTGAGAGAATTGTGTCTATGCACTGGTTTTCGACGATTAGAGCTCCTGATCTAATTTTGATATCTGATCTGTTAATGTTCAGTTTTTGAGTAAATTTGAAGCGATAGTCAAGTAGCTTTTCTTTCTCCCAGTCTTCTTTCGAAAAGAATGCTTTTTCGATTTTTTGAGTATTTTTGATTCGACTTCAAGAGCAATCGATAGTTCCAGGGATTTGTCAACTTAACTACAATTGGTCATGTTTTTTGTGCTGCTTCATCCAATTTCCCCAGCCGGAAAACATCTTCAACCATGATTTTGTCAATACCACAAGACTGAGCAATCTGTTCTACTTGTTTCTTATCGTAGCTGATCATTTCCACAAAGGAAATTGACCCGTACCATCTTTGGGTTTCTCAGCAACTCCAAAAAGTATCAATTTGTTGTCAGTTTTATTGTTGTCACTTGAATAGCTGTTTTTCTGTTTCGGGAATTTTCGTACTCATATTTGTGTGAACATTTCCTTATGCAATCGCGAATTTCAGTTTTGAATGAAAGTTATTTCAGATTTCAACTTGCTTTTCATATCTTGAATTTTTTGAGATAATTCATCTTTAATGTTTGACTGATTTTGGGGAATCATGACTTGAGTGCAACAAAGTTAACTTGCCCAAAAACATCCATTAATGTTCCCCAGTGTTTTAAAATTTTCCTCTGACAGGTCTGTGCAGTTAACATGAAACCATTTAAGACACTTGAAGCTTTGTATGCTAAATGTAGTACAATTGTTTCTACATCTACCGCATGGAAAAACTTCAAGACATTTCGCTTGTTTTAGTGCATTTTTTGTGAGGCATATTTCCTTTTAGCTGCCCAATGGCACCTCATGGAACCTGGGGACAGCTTAAAACAGTACTTCAGGGGTGCCTCATTGCTAAAAACCTTTTGGGGGCCCTGTTCTTTTTAAATTCAATAAAACAACCAGATAATTGGAATGATCTAATCGGATATATTGAGTCCCTTTTCTAGCTTCAGAGTGTTTTTCCACCCCAAAATAACTTTCTGGAGTACTGGAGTCAAAAAGCAACTCCAATTTGAATAATACTATACGTACTAAGCTTCGTAAATCAGTATCAGAAACCCTGCTTTGCTGTTTTGTGGAGGGTTTTACAAGGTGATGGTCATTAATACAAGGTTGTACAGGAAATAAACAGGACATGATAAAAAATCAAAGTTTATTTCAATTTCTGTGGCTTCAGTGAAACACAGGTTTGTTTTGTGAGCAATAGGAGTACCACCGTTAGCTCCAACTCTTCTATCGTTTCTGGACTGCACAAAAAATTGTCGAGATAAAAAAATTTCTGAATTTCGAACTTTGTCTGTCAGCCATGTTTCCGTTAAACAAAATTTGTCAACATTTTCGTTTAGTACAATCGAGATTCATTCTGCGAATAATTGTTACAATTGACCGACAGTTCAATAAACCTATCCTGAGTACTTGGTTTTTCTCAAGTCATGAACGTAAGATTGTTTGATGACCTATCTTCTGACAGGTTTCTTCGACTGAGAGAATTGTGTCTATGCACTGGTTTTCGACGATTAGAGCTCCCGATCTAATTTTGATATCTGATCTGTTAATGTTCAGTTTTTGAGTAAATTTGAAGCGATAGTCAAGTAGCTTTTCTTTCTCCCAGTCTTCTTTCGAAAAGAATGCTTTTTCGATTTTTTGAGTATTTTTGATTCGACTTCAAGAGCAATCGATAGTTCCAGGGATTTGTCAACTTAACTACAATTGGTCATGTTTTTTGTGCTGCTTCATCCAATTTCCCCAGCCGGAAAACATCTTCAACCATTATTTTGTCAATACCACAAGACTGAGCAGTCTGTTCTACTTGTTTCTTATCGTAGCTGATCATTTCCACAAAGGAATTTGACCCGTATCATCTTTGGGTTTCTCAGCAACTCCAAAAAGTATCAATTTGTTGTCAGTTTTATTGTTGTCACTTGAATAGCTGTTTTTCTGTTTCGGGAATTTTCGTACTCATATTTGTGTGAACATTTCCTTATGCAATCGCGAATTTCAGTTTTGAATGAAACTTATTTCAGATTTCAACTTGCTTTTCGTATCTTGAATTTTTTGAGATAATTCATCTTTAATGTTTGACTGATCTTGGGGAATCATGACTTGAGTGCAACAAAGTTAACTTGCCCAAAAACATCCATTAATGTTCCCCAGTGTTTTAAAATTTTCCTCTGACAGGTCTGTGCAGTTAACATGAAACCATTTAAGACACTTGAAGCTTTGTATGCTAAATGTAGTACAATTGTTTCTACATCTACCGCATGGAAAAACTTCAAGACATTTCGCTTGTTTTAGTGCATTTTTTGTGAGGCATATTTCCTTTTAACTGCCCAGTGGCACCTCATGGAACCTGGGGACAGCTTAAAACAGTAGTTCAGGGGTGCCTCATTGCTAAAAACCTTTTGGGGCCCTGTTCTTTTTAAATTCAATAAAACAACCAGATAATTGGAATGATCTAACCGGATATATTGAGTCCCTTTTCTAGCTTCAGAGTGTTTTTCCACCCCAAAATAACTTTCAGGACGCAAAAAAGAAAGCTTTCTTGTTCTGAATTTATTTTATGATAATTCTTTGATATATCAAATCTTCTGTCAACGCTTTTCTTTTTTAAGGCAGAGCCAGCGCACGTGCTAATTCTAATTCTAATCAGTTCAACTTTTTGAATCAGTTTCAGAACGAAAAAAAATTAAAGTTTTGTTGAAAATAGATCAGCTATAATCGTTGATGTCTCTTCAGCTGATTGAATTAAAAATCTAGGTTCCATTGAGTAACGTGTGATGCTCTTTGGAATTTGCAATTTTCTGAATAAGTTCGAAACGAAAACTAACAGGTCCTCATTTCTCGACGTTCGATGTTTTGGTCGACTTTTATTTGAGCTAAACGAGCTAGCTGTGCAAATTTTTTTACTTTTGTTCGCTAATTTAAAATTCAAACAATTTCTCATCTCATTTCTCTTCGCATTTGACATCTGATCTGGCGAGCTAAACACTGGCATTTAATCTTTGTTATGAGTGTATGAATAATTCAAAGTTTGAGTGGCAAAAGAATGCAGCCTTACTGTTTGTTCCACCTTTTTAAGCATGTCAATTATTTTAAGCTTTTGATTTATTGGTGCTTTTTCTGATATAGGTGAGTTTGAAATATCAACGGCTACTACTTTTTATGGTTTTTTAAATTTTTAATACAGACGATTTTTATGGAAAACTGCATCTTAAAGCAATTCTTAATTTAAATTGTTTCGTTGATGCATGCGTGAACACGTATTCCGCCTGTGGGTGTTACAAAGTGAATCAGGTATGAAATGGCTTCAATAATAGCCTACTTAAAGATGACGCAATCTCGCTTTTTTGTACTTCGACGCTTAAATATTAGGCAATTATTAATACACCTTCTCGTGTTAGACAAGCGTGAATTGTTTCAAAAGGTTTCAAAGGTCGTTATCTGCCGAATTCACCGTGAAGTCTATTTTACGCACAGAATAATTGGGCCATTTAATCACAATTGTCACTCAATAATTCTAACTATCGCTTTGTTTATTTTACCTAGCTTGCTAATTGGGTCACAATTGTTAGCGCTCGCTAACTTCGTAATTGCACAGAAATCTTTTTATCGGACAAAACGCGGATTTGTATCCACTGTTGTTGTGAGTTGTAAACCGCTAACGGTAACTTTCTTCAATGATTTTTGTTGGATTAACTTGCATATACAATTAATTCTTTTGGCAAAATTCAGCAAAATAGTTTAACATAAACTTTGCAATAGTTTCGACAATTTAGGGCGTTAGATATTATTTCAACGTTGGAGGTTTTCGAAACCTTGACATTATCTCTTCACCCACGAAGAAGCTATCTGCCAAAACTTACGCGCTGGGCCATAAATTTGGGAAAGAAACACGGTTTGGTAAGTGAGGACAATTGGAGTAGTCGGCGCGTCAACCTTTTTGATGTATTGTAATTTCAGGGTCATAACTTAACATAGTTATATTTGATTCGTCTTAGTTTATAAACAGCCTTTTAATGTTCACGCTTATTTATATTGAGTTAATACTCCAGGTATGAGTTTATTAATACCTGTTGAGAGTTATTGAATTTTGAGAAAGTGGGCTAAGATTAAGCTGCTTTCATTTAGCATAAAACCGTTATGCTTATTTCTCGAGTTTTGTTTCAGTTTTGATTTCTCCTTGCAGCCATTAATATTGACAGCTCCTAAAACGCCTGTTGTTACCATAAACCATTTATGTTATAAACTCTAAATAGGGTTCCAATGTCACATGAGGTCCGCACGTATTAGCAGACAAGGTTTTTACCGAAGAATTTGTAAATTTCAAAGGATTGTCACAGAATCAAATGTTTGTCGGTAATTTTTGTACTTTCTTGTACTAAGTTTTTGCGGTGAACGCAAAGTAAACGGGAGTAAAAGCAGGACGAATGTTCCGTAATAGTTATGTAATCGTTGAGAAGTAATTCAATGCTAACTGTTACAATCACGACAGCTTTATTATGTGTAATTTATAAATAGCCGCCGTCAGCCTCTCAACGGCTATTATTTAGGCGCCCTCCTTTTTTAACAATTCAAAGAATCTGAATATTGGGGCGCTGTCCTTTTTTTAAGATCTGTTCACATATTTTTATAAGTTTTGAAGTCAAATTGGAGTAGTGATTTGGTCAAGCCGAAACACGAAGTTTAGCGAAAAAGCGAGTTGTTTTGCGGCGTGATTATTTTACTCTAATTTTAAAGTAGAGTGAGAAAACGGTGTTGAACAAAAATTCGCTTTCTCGCTAGTGGTTTTTTGTTTACATGCGTCTTGTTGACTTTGATTTTCTGTTTTATTTCTATTCTTTTTACCTGATTTTCTTCCAAATGGTGTTCCCAAATCACTCTGTGTCCGTTTTAGGTCTGGTTTTTATTTATTCTATAAAATTCTTTGAATTTTAGGTCAGAACTTGTCCTGCTATGTTGTTTTTTAATTCGCGTTAGCATTTGATCACGTTTTTTGTTTTACATAAGTCTTAATTTTCGCTTTTGATCTCTGACTTACCTCACTCACTCTTTCAACTGAACGGATTGTAAATTCTTTCAGGCATTGAATTACTCAATGCAGTGAACACGGTCAAAAGAGCAAAATCAAAGGATCAAAAGAAACAGGATAAGCATATTAAGGCCGGTCATTAGGCCTTAGTGCATTAGGTTATCAAGGTTCATTAAAGCGATTGCTAGCTGGCATTAGTATTATGCCTAATAGTGTCTAGTTTATTAGCCGAATCAAGTATTTTTAGAATCTAGCCAAATATGCAGAATTTAAACGCCAATTAATAAATTTTTGGCACAGAAAAATTCTGCAAATCTCTATCTCTTATTTTTTCTTTTTCTGTTTCAATTCCAATGTTTGTCAAGCGGTTCAGCGGTGACTATTTTCCAGCAATTCGCCGGCTATGTTGATATTTTTCCGTGCATCAAAGAAACGAAATTAAAGTGATTTAAAGATCTAGTTAATGCGAGCCCTGCAGACAGCCGTCGATAGCCATGCCTCTCATCCGCTCTGGGCTTTAATCTGGAAATCGACTCATTTTAATACGGGTATATCAAATGTTTTCTATTTACTTGACAAAGTTCGGCTTGATTGCCAATCGGATTGTTTGACCGCCACCAGTTTCTGCTTCTCTGAAACTTGTTGATGGCCTTTTGCTGCACAAGATAAGGAGGAAAATTTACCCAATATTTGAGGGTATTTACCCAACTCAGTTAGCTGATTCTATGAACATGCATGCTACCTGAATTGTTAGAATAAGCTTTATATTTTTCCATTTTCTTGCTCGCGTCTATAAAAGTTGGGAGTTGCTTTTGCCTGGTGTTTTTGCCATCAACTGATTACTTCTTTTTAAAATGCGAGATTTCTTATCGCAAGCATGACCAGTAACATTCTTATCATTAGCTCGTTATTTCTTTGAGACGGAATGGTGATATCGGTTTCCGTGCAATTTTTGTCAACTTTACTATTACTACTGAATTAAAAGAGGTGAAGAGCTATTTCATCCAAATACGTGTTAGGTACTTAACCGTTGTTTCCCTTTACATGCAAGCCAAAACAGCAGGTTTTCAAATGTGGCGACAGGTTTTGTACATGACTGAAGCCTTTGGAAATCTATTTTAAACTGACATATGAATTCAAAATTTCCTATGAAGCTTTGTACTAAGTGTTTGCGGTGAACGCAAGGTAAACGGGAGTAAAATCAGGACGAGTGTTCCGTAATATTTGTAATCTTTGAGAAATATTTCAATGCTAACTGTTACAATCAAAACAGCTTTAGTATGTGTAAATTATAAATAGCCGCCGTCAGCCTCTCAACGGCTTTTATTTAGGCTCCCCTTTTTTTTTACAATTCAAAAGAATTTGAATTGTATTGTGGCGCTGTCTGTTCACACATTTTCACGAATTTTGAAGTCAAAATGTGGGTGATTTGGTCAAGCCAAAACAGGAAGTTTAGCGAAAAAGCGAGTTGTTTTGCGCTGTGAATTTTTTTACTCTAATTTTAAAGTAGTGAAAAAACGGTTTTTGAAGAAAAATTCGCTTTTTCGCTAGTGATTTTCTTGTTTAAATGCATCTTTTTGACTTTGATTTTCTGTTTTATATCTATTTTTTATCTGTGTTGCTTCGAAATGGTTTTCCTATTTCACTCATTTTCCGTAGGTCTAGTTGTTTGTTTAGTATATGAAAATTCTTTGAATTGTACGTCAGGACTTTTCCTGCTAATTTTTTTAATTCTCTTTACCTTTCGATCAATTTTTTCGTTTTACTTGAGTCACGATTTTCACGTTTGACTTCTGACTTGACTCACTAACTCTTTCAACTGAACGGATTGTAAATTCTTTCAAGAATTGAATTACGCAATGCAGTGAATATGGTCAAAGTCAAAAGAGAAAAGACAAAAGATCAAAAGAAACAGTGTAAGCTTATAAAGGCCGGTCATTAAGTCATTAGTGCATTGGGTTATCAAGGTTCGTTAACGCGATTGCTAGCTGGCATTAGTATTATGCTTAATAGCGTCCAGTTTAGCAGCCGAATCGAGGTTTTTGGAATCTTACTAATTATGCAGAATTTAAACACCATGAAAAAATTTATGACATGAAAACTCTGTCAATTTTTTTCTTCTTTTTCTGTTTCAATTCAAGTTTTTGTCAGGCGTGGCAAGGCGCTCATTTGCCGGCTTTGTTGATATATTCCCGTGCTTCAAAGAATCAAAAATAAGGTCATTTTAAGATTCGTGAATGCGAGCCCTAGCAGGCCGCTGTCGATAGCCATGCCTCTCATCAGTTCTGGGCTGTAATCTGGAAATCTACTCATTATAATACGGATATCTCAAATGTTTTTGTATTTACTTGACAAACTTGGGCTTGATTGCCGATCGGATTGTTTGACCGCCACCAGTTTCTGCTCTTCTAAAACATGTTGATGGCCTTTTGCTTCACAAGATGAGGAAAATTTACCCAATATTTGAGGGTATTTACCCAACTCAGTTAGCTGATTCTATGGACCTGCACGCTACTGGAAATGTTAGAATAAGCTTTATAATCGTCCATTTTCTTGCATTTTCTTGCGAGTCTGTAAAAGTTGGGAGTTGCTTTTGCCTGGTGTTTTTTTGCCATCAACTGATTACTTCTTTTTAAAATGCGAGATTTATCTCAAGCATGACCAGTAACAGTCTTATCATTAGCTTGTTATTTCTTTGAGACTGTATGGTGATATTGATTTCATAACATTTTTTAACTAAGTTTAGTATTACTATCGATGTAATATAGGTGAAGAGCTATTTCATACAAATACGTATTAGGTACTTTGTTTCCTTTTACATGCAAGCAAAAACAGCAGTTCTCAAATGTTGCGACAAGTTTTGTTCATGAACGAAGCCTTTGGAAATCTTTTTTTAATTGACATATCAATTTGAAATTTCCTATAAATCATTGTCCTTGATGTTTTCGCTGAACGCAAAGTAAACGGGAGTAAAAGCAGGACGAATGTTCCGTAATAGTTATGTAATCTTTGAGAAGTAATACAATGCTAACTGTTTCGATTAAGACAGCTTCAGTATGTGTATTTTATAAATAGCCGCCGTCAGCCTCTAAACGGCGATTATTTAGGCGCCCTCCTTTTTTTAACAATTCAAAGAATCTGAATATTGGCGCTGTCTTTTTTGTTAGGATCTGTTCACACATTTTCATGAGTTTTGAAGTCAGATTGGAGTAGTGATTTGGTTAAGCCGAAACACGAAGTTTAGAAAAAAAGCGAATTTTTTTGCGGTGTGATTTTTTTTACTCTAATTTTAAAGTAGTGAAAAAACGGTGTTTGAACAAAAATTCGCTTTTTCGCTAGTGATTTTCTTGTTTAAATGCATCTTTTTGACTTTGATTTTCTGTTTTATTTCTATTCTCTTTACCTGATTTTCATCGAAATGGTGTTCCCAAATCACTCTGTGTCCGTTATAGATCTAGTTTTTATTTATTCTTTGAATTGTAGGTCAGAACTTGTCCTGCTATATTGTTTTTTAATTCGCGTTAGCTTTTGATCACGTTTTCTGTTTTACATAAGTCTCAATTTTCGCGTTTGATCTCTGACTTACCTCACTCACTCTTTCAACTGAACGGATTGTAAATTCTTTCAAGCATCGATTTACTCAATGAAGTGAACACGGTCAAAAGAGCAAAATCAAAAGATCAAAAGAAACAGGCTAAGTATATAAAGGCCGGTCATTAAGTCGTAGTGCATTAGGTTATCGAGCTTCGTTAAAGCGGTTGCTAGCTGGCATTAGTTTTTTGCATAATAGCGTGCAGTTTAGCAGCTGAATTAAATTTTTTTAGAATCTAATCAAATATGCAGAATTTAAACACCATGAAAAAATTTTTGACATAAAAATTTTGTCAGTTTTTCTTATTTTTTCTTTTTCTGTTTCAATTCAAGTTTTTGTCAAGCGTGGCAAGGCGCTAATTTGCCGGCCTTGTTGATATACTCCCGTGCATCAAAGAAACAAAAATAAGGTTATTTTAAGATCTAGTGAATGCGAGCCCTACCGCTGTCGGTAGCCATGCCTCTCATCAGTTCTGGGCTGTAATCTGGAAGTCGACTCATTATAATACGGGTATGTCAAATGTTTTCTATTTACTTGACAAACATCGGCTTGATTGCCGATCGGATTGTTTGACCGCCACCAGTTTCTGCTTCTCTGAAACTTGTTGATGGCCTTTTGCTGCACAAGATAAGGAGGAAAATTTACCCAATATTTGAGGGTATTTACCCAACTCAGTTAGCTGATTCTATGAACATGCATGCTACCGGAATTGTTAGAATAAGCTTTATATTTGTCCATTTTCTTGCTCGAGTCTATAAAAGTTGGGAGTTGCTTTTGCCCGGTGTTTTTTGCCATCAACTGATTACTTCTTTTTAAAATGCGAGATTTATTATCGCAAGCATGACCGGTAACAGTCTTATCATTAGCTCGTTATTTCTTTGAGACTGTATGGTGATATCGGTTTCCTAACAAGTTTTTTTAACCAAGTTTACTATTGCTAGATGTAAAAGAGGTGAAGAGCTATTTCATGCAAATACGTGCTAAGTACTTAACCTTTGTTTCCTTTTACATGCTTGCCAAAACAGCATTTCTCAAATGTAGCAACAGCCTGTTCTTGACCGAAGCCCTTTGGAAATCTATTTATAACTATTGTATTTTTGGTGTTCATGCTATTCTACGAAAAGTCTATCTGTTTCTTCCATTTTTGAGTGATTCGGCTAAAATCCTTTTGTATTCATTTCTCAACGCCCTTTCTCACAAAACATATAAATTAGACTAGCAGCTGGTTTAGTCCTCGAATATTTCACATTTTCTAGCAAAGGTGGTTTTAGTGGTTTGCCTGCTGGTTTAAAATAGGTGCACACTTATTTGGAAAAGGAAAAAGAAAATTTCTCCTAAGATTGAGCGATCAAGTTATAGAAAATGGCACAGTTTCCAGTTGAGACTTGGCGGCGACGAATTTTACAGTCTTCAAGCCACTCTTTCAGCAATGGTTTACAATTACAGGATCATTTTGACAATTGTCAACCTAGCTGGTTCGAAAGGGAATTAAGTTTGAGTTTGAAGCGGGAAGCACCCGATTTGGGTTGTAAATTAAGCGTGCAATTAATAGGGTTGAGCTGAAGTGTGATTGAGTGTTGACGTGCGCCAGATTGTCTGCTAATTTATGGTGAAGATCAGTCACTTTAACCCAGGTCGCAGAATCAAAAATTAGCAGAATTTACAGTTTAGTCAAGAACAGTTTAGTTGTCACTTGTTCGGCTTACATTATATGTTAGTAAACAACAAGTGAAGTGTAATTAGATCATTTATTGTGCAGTATCGAGTATCATTTCTTAGGAACACTAGAAATGTAGCAGAACTGATCCGGAAGATCGAGCGACTAAATATCATGAGAAATATCTAGCTCTATGGCTCATTTTTTTGCATGTTTTCAGCATCTTTTTATCAGTTACTAGAGTTTTTACCATCGACCAAAAATCCGTGTAAGGAACAATTAATGAGTTCTTATTGCCGGCAAATTTTGGTTTAGTGGTAGTAGTAGTAGTACCTCGCTATTGTACCATTGATGTTGAAATGAATGCTTGATTATATTGAAAAGATCTGTGTTGATGCTTAAAAAAAGAGAAAATGTTTTCGGAAAATATATTCTCCTTGAGACGAAAACTGCTTCTGAATTTTCAATGTCTGCTGGTAAATGTTTATTCTCAGCAATTTGAATGTTTGATTTTTGTGTTTTTTCAATAGGTGTTCCAGATAGCAATGGACTGTGTCAGCCCAAATGCTGGTATATTTTTGCGCCTGGAACTTGGTCTTTATTTAAAAATTCCACGCTGATTCTGCAACAAATCTGTCTCTGTTGTACTAAGTAAATGACAGAAATATTATTTGTTATTTTTGAATTTCCATTTCCTTGGGTGGTGAATAGAGGCGATATTTTCGTGGAATTTTCCCTAAAGTTTGCGGCGTTCAAATGTGAACGACTCTAGTTTCTATTAGACGCTTTCTATTAAACAGCGTGAAATAACTTTTGAGGCTGGGTGGAACAGTGTTTCATGTGGTGAAATAAGTTTCCCTATTTGCGGTCGGGTCTTTCAAGTTCTTCGAATTTTTGTTTATAAAACAGAATCCAGTTTAAGCCTACCACTAAGCGCAGAATAATTCTAATCTTAGATAGCTGAGAATCCCATAAATTTATGAGAATTCTTCCTTAAAGCTAACGTTTCCTGTATATAAATCCTAAAGCTATGCAATATCATTTAAGCTCCAGTGTTTAATTCAATTCAGCTTTGGCGCGTCATTTCAATTTGAAAAGGTTTGAGAAAATTTAGAGGATTGTCCTTATTTCGACTTTGTTTTGAAGTTTGAACATTGTAAGTATGCTTTGAAAATATTGGGTTAATTTCTGGGAACTTGGTTCCAATTATTGCCCTCTTTTCAGGCCATTTAGCGCCTCCCTTCAAATGGTGCATACCGAATTTACTCTGAGAGGTAATTGAGCCCCAAAGATTTATTTGAACTAAAATGAAGAAAGCTAAGTTGTTGATTGAAATTCATTGACTCTTTTGACCTATTCTGACTTCTTGTCAAATAAAACTTCAGGTGAGGGCAATTTTTTATGTGGGACTATTATGGAAGGCGTGAAAATTTGAGTATTTTGATTTATGAGGACTTAAGATCTTCATAAGTTAGTCGTCTTTGAAAACAAAACTATTTATTAAATCTTCTCTAGCAAACTGTGTTTGTAGTGGAGTTTAAGCGATAACTGGTGGCCTTGTTTATAAATTTTGTTAGTTTGATGGTTAATTTACCGTTCATACTTGCTGTAAATTTTGTAATGGCGCTTTTCGTATTCCATCAGAGTTTCCATTTGTTCCTGTGTTTCTGGTAAGACAGAAGAATATGGATTCAAATTGAGTGTTTTCCTGCACCATAGCACGAAGGTCATTTATTTTGATTGGATTTTTATATTCGGTTTTTAAGCTTACACCTGTTTTCAAATGAGAAAAGGGGCACTATTACCTATTAACGTCAGTAATGGTATCAAAGGCTATCTCAGTTAAGGAACAAACATCTAAAAATGGGCTTTTCGGGTTTGTTTATCCTATTTTATTTTTGATTTCCTTTGTTAAAGTTGAAAAATTGACTCCGATAATTTTTGGTTGTTCTGCTGAGAAACTGCTCTTCATATGCCGACTGCGTAGGTTGAGCTAAGAGTGCCTATAGAAGTCGACGATCTCCCGCAAAATCTCAAAAAGGGGTCAATAAATGGCAAGGAGTTTGGACGAAATAAAAACAGGACGACAAGTTCAAAGAATTGAAAAAATGAAGACTTGGCTATGAAGAGCAGCGCTGACAAAAGGTATGTCACTACATATTCGAAAGTGAACCCGGCAAAAGAAGAAATTTAAAAGAAAAAATCTCTTTTTTTGCTTTTTCAGAGAAACTTTGGGACCATTGGGACAATAAATAAACAAAAAACAACTAAATTAGAACTTCATTAGAACGTCTTTGAAATTTAGTGTCGTCAGAGACAGTAAACTTTGCACGAACATAATAAAACCTGCAAACATGTCAAATTAATTGTCATCAAAAAGCGCATAGAGCAAATGAGACCTCTTGTTGCCTAGACTAATTGAAAATTCAGAAAGGAACAACAAGTTCGAGCAGAATTCAGAGTAGTTCAATTGCTCTTGAACGAAGTTCATAGCAATTATTGTAAACGTGTTGGTCTTTCTTAAATTTTTTGCTTGACCATTTTGCGCTTTTCTTCCAGAACATTCTTTGTCTTAAGTGACTTTTTCACGCTTTCGTTCTTCATTTTTGAGTGATCTCTATTGTTCTCACTCCGAAGTAAAACTTGTTGCTAAAATAAAATCGATTGCTGCATAGCAAGAAAGGCCTGATAGCCGAGTGGGCAGTGATTCTGATCAGGGAGCGGTAAATCAGTGATTCGAATCCCGGCGTGGTAAACTATTTTTGTATACCTAAAAATTTATCTAGGCTACAACTCCTGAATTAAATTGCCTCGCCTGTCGTTCAAGAGCAATTCTTCCGATATTAGTGTTTTTTTTCCTGAAAACAAGCAATGTGAGAGTTATTAAAAATTGTTAGTTCCAGACAGTGTTTAAAATAGTTCAGTCTTGCGTAATCAGATTGCTTCATCAGACGAGATGTGTCGCTTATAGGGCTAAGTGAAAAAACTGTAAAACCAACAAACACGGGCATTTTTTTTTAATTTAATTTTCCTAATAAATTGGCGCATTTGTTTTCAGGGTTTCTGTTTATATTTAATGTTTTTTTACTTTAACACGAATTTTGTTAAGGCGAGAGAAAGCATAAAAACCCATGCCGTCAAAGCAATTGCGCTAATTTCTGCCATAGGATGTTTCCTTGATGAAAATATGTTAAAAAGCAACTAAAAGAAAAAATCAAATTCAGCTAACACTTCATGAAACCATTTTGTAGCGCAGTCATAATATATCTATAGACACCAACTGAAAGTTCTCATTTTGCCTCATTTGAAAGCCGATAAGATCTCTCAATGCTAAGTATCAGAACATCAAACTATGTTACTATCAAGGGGCTAACTGGAAAATTCGAGTTTACTTTATGAAAACGAAGATCGTCAATGTGAAGGCATCAAAACTCAGCTCAAAACATGTGTTGAATAAATTATATACATTAATAAAAAATTTGACTTTAAGTTAGCTATGCAAATTGCTATTCACTTTGATCGTTTAAAAACTGTTTACTTAAAAAGTGAAATAGAATTACTTTTTAGTTCAGGTATATTATTTAACAGAAGGTATCCCTAGGTGTAACAGTTTCAGATATATCAAAACTATCTATCTTTCGGAAGCAATGAGAACCCCATAACAGATAATCGAACGAAAAAAGGAAAAAACTGCCACACAAACATAACTTTTGGCACATTTAATCTCTTCTTTTTTCTCTCACCGAGACTGATGAAACTTGGCTTTTTCTTTTTTAATTCTAAACGCTTAATTTTTTAAATTGACCATTTCTCGAAATGGTGCCGATACGAGATCAATAAACCATTTGTATTAGAATTCAAAAGGTAGCTTGTGACATACAATTTTTCCTGAGAAGCGAAACTTTTAAATTGTAAATTTGTTTCAGGAGGTGAATCAGATTGTGAACGCTAGTGAATTGATATGAGTAATGGGACGTTCAAATCGGCGTTAATTGACAATGAAATTGAACCAGAACCATTAAAATTATTACCCAAGGAATTTAAATTTTATGTTTTCAATTATAATAAAGCGGAAAATAAAACTGAAGGCTACTGGAATCCCTTTCAAAGGACATTGGCGAAAATCAATGGTATGACTACGAACAAGGTTATGCAAGATGATGGGCTCTGTTAGAATTGAAATTAGGAGCTGGATTGGGATTTTCTTCATTCAGGCCTAACTTTTTGGTAATTTTTAAGAAAAAATTTATTGATTTTTGGAAAATCCCTTCGCGCTGAACAACGGCACAAGAATGAAAAGCATTTAACGTCATTTTAAAAAATTGTTTTGATTATCTAAGCACAATTTTTCTTATTAGTTTTATCTTTGGAGAAGTAACCCAGATTTTTCAAGAGAAAATACTTTGTAAACATCATATTGTCGAGCTTTCACAACTCAATTTTATTTCACTATTTGGCGCTACCCGAATTTAAGAATTCATAGATTGCTGATCAGATTGCTGTGCATTTGATGCCAGCTTTTTACTGCTTTAGGAATTCATATGACGTTAATGTTTAGCAAATTATTTTCATTAAATTGCAATCTTAAGTGAGTTAACAAAAATTAAAAATTCATCTGGATGGGTATAAAACGAATGAGTATCCGAATGCAAAATATAATATCATTACGTTGATAAACAACTAACAACTGATGTTTGCCAAATTTGCAAATGAGATAGCTTACTTAGCTCATGCATTTTGGCTGTTAAGTGCAAGAGAGCAGACGTTAAAAAGAACCGAACAGAAGATGCGAAGAATCTTGAGTTGTTACTCATAGCAGAAAGTTTTCTTATTTATTGAATCTTGTTTTCCATTTTTTCTGGTTTGTTTTAGTTTCTGATAAATAATTACGAACGGTTGGTTAAGTTTTATATACATCTTATGCTATTAAAATTTTCCGTTTTGATGTATTGCTATTGTCAGCTTTAGCATCGAAAACGTCAGCGTTAACGTCCGTATCCGAATGGGGAATTTAATTTTGTTACGTTGATAAACTGTGACTTTCCGAACTAACAACTGATGGTTGCCAAATTTGCAAATTCAATATCTTAATTTGCTTACGAATTTTTTGGCTGTTCAGTGCAAGAGAGCAGACGTTAGAAAGAACCGAATAGAAGAGGGGTAGAATCCTTAGTCTTTGAAAATTTTTACCAACTGTTGGTTAAGTTTTATGTACATCTTATGCTTGTAAAATTACCTTTTTGTTCCGACCCCTCTTGAGGGGGGAGGAACTATATACTCAAATGGGTTTTTTTTTGTTCAGTCAATTTTGGTCGATCGATATATTCATCGTAGAGAGTTGAGACTGGTATCATTAGAAAGCTTGTCCAGGGTAGAATATGGAATTAAAAAGATTTTTTTTATTTTCGTTTTTGACAGGGAGATATCGAGGTTTAAACTTTCGAGAAAATAGAGTGAATTCCGTTGATTTCATTCACCTTTTTTCGGAATTTTTGACTAAAATTTCGCCAATTTTGATAAAATTTAATTGAATTTTTCAAGAAAATCTTGTTGATTTTACTTTTAGAGACAAAATTCATTGTCGGCTATTTTCAGTGAATTTTTTCGTCACAAATTCCGGCTAAATATTTCACAAAATTCAGACTTTTTCAAAAAAAAACAGCACGAAATAAGTTTCTTTAGTCCACTCTGATTAAATTTGCAGGAAGTGCACACCCAAACACCACTAACACAATCTTTGTAGACTGAAAAGGGGAATAATTCCACTTCAGCTTCCGTTGAGAGTGCTCTGTAAATAAAACTTTGCCGTTTTTTGCAAACTTTATTCGTTGATTATCAAAAACGCAGCATTTAATTTTGATTTTTTTAACTAACAAAACATCTATATCAATGACATTCCAAAAATTAAATTTTCCTAATGGACAATCAGCATTAGCAGGACTAGTTCTGTGCCAATCTTGGACCGTTACCATCCAAAAATATTTCGTATTGTCGTCAGTTGGTTTTTTATTAAAAAAATTCGATCTTTTTTATATTAATTAAATAACAGAACATTTCAAATCAAAGCTCACTAGTGAAAGGTCCTATTGACCTCCTAATTAGCCCAAAATCAATTTATCTGGTTGATTGCTTGAAAGCTTATGGTCGTTTTGACTTTTAACATATTTGATTTTTAAATAAAAAATAGCTTTCTGAGCTTTGCCTCCATTTCTCTCTTAATTTGGTCAACTTTTAGCTTATTGTCAGCAATCAAAGAGTGCTCCTTCTTTCTGCTGAATTCAAATTTAGTCTTTATTATGGTTTTACACCTTAAGTTATGGTGTTCTGGCTTTGATACTACTAGATTTCAGAAATTTTTTTTTATTTTAAGGTATTCGCCCATTTTTCATGTTTTCTGGTTTTGTCAAATTATCACGTAATTGTCAGTTCATATATCACATTTTTTGCGTTCAAAATAACGCAAAATTGACAATATTTAAATCCTTAAAGATATAGATTGTGGTTCTTTACCGCTTCGACAGCACTTTCTCGAAGAATTTAGTTGAATTTTTTAATTTTGTCTTTAACTGTCGTTTTTACTTTGTCTTTTTAATCGTATTTAATTTCCTGTACAATGACCCGGTTCGATTGGCTTTTCCTGGAAGAGTAGATGAGCCGATGTTTTGATAAAAGAAGATATTTAATGGCTTTCTTCACTTTGAAAAAACAATTGTTTTCCAAAATGAAAAAAAAAACATTTCAATTTCAAAATTTTGTTCCTTTTATTGTCTGTTTGTTACCTGGTCTCGTTAATTAAAGGATAAAGATGGCATTATTTTTGTCAAGGGAAGGTGTCAAATGGGATTGGTGTCACAAAATCGAACGTTTTTAAAGAATTCATGACTTCACTGGCTTCGACACGGGTTTTTCACAAAAAAAGTAAATTAACTTTTGATTTTTGTCAGATTTGACGTTCTTTTTGTAGACGTAAGACTTGTTTTGGTTAATTGCAGGTCTCTAGGGCTTCCTTTGGAAGAATAAACGAACCTATTCAATTTTTTCATTTTGTAATTAATGGCTTTCATGTCTTTGGAAATAAATTTTTTTCGATAAAAACAAGTATTACATAATCTTGCTTTTTTTCCTTTTTGGTCTAATTGTTACCTAGTTGCATTAATGAGAGATCACATAAAAAATTTCAAGGGAAGGTCTCGAAAGGGATTGGTGTCACAAAATCTAATGTTTTAAGAGAATTCGTTATGACTTTACTAGCTTCCACACGGGTTTTTCACAAAAAATTGTAACGAATTTTTGATTTTTGTCATTATTGCCGTTATTTTTGCAGATATAAAGACATATTCTGGATAATTGCAGGTCTCATGGGCTTACTTTGTAGGAATGGACGGATCTATTTAAATTTTTCAGTTTGTAATTTATGGCTTTTATGTCTTTGGAAATAAATTTTTTTCGAAAAAAAAACAAGTATTAGATAATTTTGCATTTTTCTTTTTTGTCCAATTGTTGCTTATTTTCAAAAATGAGGGGCCACATAATACATTATCGGTGTTCGACGAAGGTGCAATTGAACATATTTTGTGGGCCAAAGTATGGCTTTACGGCTTCCAAAGCATTTTGTGGCAAGTTTTAATTGATTTTTAGTTTGTCTATTTGTTGTTCTTTTTGTAACTGCATAAAAAAATTGAATACCAAGAGTTCTTAATTCTTTTCTATAGAAGCATTGGTAATTGTAAACCTATGGTATATTTCATTGATTCCTAATGGTTTTCATTACTTTGAAATAATTTTTTTAAAAAAATTCAGCGAATTTTCTAACTTCAAAGTTTGTTCTTTTTTGTCTAATTGTTACCAAGCTTTATTATGAACTGGTGAAAAACCATTTTTTTCTGGTGAATTACAATTTATTTTGGTTTATTTGAGTTGTATCTGACGCTATTTTGACTTTTTTATTAAGTTTTGTTTTTTAAAACGGACATAAATTTTTTGATGTAATTAATGTTTGTTGTTGTTGTTTGATTTTGCCGTTCGTCTTCGCTCGCTTTCTTAATATCGGCATATCTCATCAATCCAAAGCATCATTTTTTTTACTCCACTGAGTTATTTGCTTTGGAGGCTATCTTTTCGTTCATACACCATTTTTTTTTTGAAAAATACTTGAATTTTTTGTGTTTTTCAATCTGTTCCTCATTTGGTAGACAATTATGCCAAAATTGTGGATGAGTGGGGTCGAAACCTTATGTGCGATCGCACATTACCGAGCCGCCTTGTTTGATGTATTTTTATTTTGTTTTAACGTCCCAATCGAAAAAAATTCTTTTTTTTTTAAATTAAAAAAAGAATTTTGTATTTTTTGACTGCTTGTTTCTCTGCTAGTTGAGCCTACAATTGAAAACTGAGAGAAGGTTGGTAGTTTTTATTTTGCTCTCGAACAAAATTTGAAGAAATTATTCCAGACGCGTGCAGTTTTTATGCAAAGATTTTGTTCGACCGTTTTTGTTTTATTCTCTAGCTCGCTTGAATGATATGAATCTTCCTCAAAAGGGACGGGCTAAACGGCCGTTGAGTTAATGCATAGCTTCCAAATTTTTACTAAGCTCTATTTGTATTGTTCAGGGAAGCTGTCGAGGAACTCCTTAAGAGGGAGATATCCATGATGTGAAGAGTCGTTTTGAGAAACTTGGGATGAGCCCAGCCTCGGCTTTTTTCCTTTCGCACTGAGGCTAACTTACTTAGCCTAAGCTATCTAAAAGCAAAGCCAGCAACTCTCTCGTCGTTCGAGAGCAATTCGTGTGTCAGTTTTCGGTTTTAATTCTTCTTTTGCTTTCAGAGGTGAACTTAGGTTTCTGTTGGCTTGTTGTTGTTTTGCAAAAATAGTTTTTAGATCAGAAACATCGTTGAAGGTAGTGGCTTTTGTTTTAAACTATTTCTCATAATAATCAATTTTGTTTTAGCACTTGTTCTCAAGCGATCCATAATTCCTGCTAATTGTCCTGCTTCTGTTTGGGAGTCGAATAAACTTTTGTCGGGATGTTTGTTTGTTCGTTGTTTTAGAAGTATTGTTGAGTAGCTTTTAATATTTGTAACGTTAACAGCTATAATATTGCTTATTTTCTCAATTTTCACTGAAATTCATAAGCTTAATATTTTTTGGTCTCTAAAGTTGTGAGAAATCAATGAAAAAGTAGAAAAATAAAAAAAATCACGTTTGTGCTGTTAATAGCCACGAAGCGATGACGAGGCTATTATTGGTCTCATCGTGTTTTTTTTTTGTTAAATAAATTGTCTTCCTCGGTTTTTAATGAGTGCACTTAATCACGCGCCAAGCCAAATCGCTATTTGCTATTCTCCTCATGTGATCGTTTTTGATCGATTGTGTGATATTTTTTTATCAGCAACGACTTAACTCACTCAATTAAATGACTTGGGCCCTCAGTTAGTAAATCTAAATTGAAACTCAATGCGGATCAGCCAATCTAGATGAGGTTGTTAGTAAGGCTGTAATGCTTGAGAGACATTTATCTTTGAAGTTCTATACGAAGTGAGAATTTGAAGTCAGATTCTCTTATTGCCTTTACTGGTCATAGTAGTTATTTTAACTTGAAGTTTTCAGCAGTCCGGCAGTGTTTGGCAATATGATATTAACGTTACAACTATTAATTCATTATTTGCGACTGATTTCTACTCCAAAAATGTGTGCTCGGGAAAATTTGGCCGATGTTTTAAAAATGGCCAATATTTTTTGTAGTTCACTTAATAGTTCACTTAAATGTGAGACAAATTGCGAAAATTGATTGAATTAATATTTATGCCCAATTTTTAGCTGAACCGAGTTGTCGTTTTAATTCTTTTTAAGGCTATACTACATGCACTACCATATATCTGCCAGCTAAGTAAGGACAATCAACTAACAGATTGTCTATGATCAACTATGATTTACAGATTGAGTTTTGTCTGAGAAAATTACAGATATCGTATACGAGTCTTCTTAATAGCAGATTACGGAAGCGATTAAACGGGAGTTTAATCCCATGTATTTTTTCTTTAATATTGGTTCTCTCCCATTTCCAATATTTCCTACAATTAAACAGCATAAATAATTTGAAATTGAGTTTTTTCTTTGATGAACAGTGATTTTGTTGTTGCTATTTCGACATATTCTCAACATTACGATGTGTATTTTTCCATTCAACGTTGGTGGCCTCCATTTTCAGTCTTTTGTTGCTTACACCCGTTTAATTGGAATTGTTCAGGGCTATTTTGGTACTGCAATTACTAAAACGGCTGCAGGATTTACAATGCAGTGTTTTGCATTCTAGTTGAGCTGGTGTGAAATTGTGCCGTGGTCCTTTGAACTTTACTATACTTGGCTCTTTTAAAGATTGCACAAATGTTCCTGTCGCTTGCAAACAATTAATAAAACACAGTTGCCTGCCCCAAATTCTTTGAAGCCTGAACTCCCTCCGAGCTAATAAATTCTTCTCAGAATCGTTCAGAGACCGGTTTCTGCTGATTGCGTGTAATGTTCGAGTGGAAGTAATTTACACAATTTATTTTATGTTCTTAAATTGAGTTAAGAGTTTTTACAAGAAACTATTCTGGAACTGACCGATCCAGTTATCTGTTCGAAATTTGTGGCCAGAACTATTGGAATTTGAATCAAACTTGCCAAACCACAAAACACTCGGACCTGTCTTTCAAATCGAATCCTTGTGCTTTATCATTTCAGCCTTTAACTTTGCTGGCACGCAAATTTTGCACCAAAAACCCAGAAACGAAAGTGGGAAATTGGGCCCCTTTTGGGAGTTATTTGTTTGGATTGTTCCAGAATTCTGGTGTGGTCCCGTATAAACCCAGAAATTGAGTTCCAAAGTTAGTAAAACTACTTTTGGTTTGGAACTCAATTTTCATTTTGGTCGAGTTGTCTTGACCAAAACGCTGGGTAAGGATTGCTCCAGAATTTCTTACAAATTTCCACCGAAAGCAATTCATATTTTCTTTAATTTTGCAGATCAAAAAATTGAATGTTGGTTCTGGCTATTTGCATGATTGGACTTAATGAAATATCTTATATATGAGTTAATCTTAAAACAATACACATATTAAGACTGTTTAAGCTTCGAACTAACCCGTATTATTTTTATTTGTTCCTGTCGTCCCAATGCTTCAAACTTTGTTTACCTTATTTACCAGGCTATCACACTAACAGCGGGCATCACTTCAATTGTGACGAAGACTCGAAAAAGCCAAGTTGGTTATTTAAACCAAGCCTGGTTTTAAGTTATTCTTACTTGTCAAATGGAATCTTGGTTCGAGTTTGTCACCTTTATGGATCACTAAGCGGTCAAAATTAAATCAAAAATTATTTTGCGCTATTTGTGTCGCCGAAAACTTATTCACGCTTTTGTTGCTATGGTGCACACGCCCTTAGATTATAGTTCCTGGTGCTGCTTTCTTTCACTTATACTGTAGTTTGTTTAAACTTGCTTTAACTCAGTAACTTCGTTCTGGTTCTTTTCAGAAAATTTGTTCTGTATATACGGCTCCTTTTCTCTGACATCGTGGAAACCAAGAAATAGACGGAAACAGATTAATTGGTTCGTCTTTTAATTGTCAATCAACATGAAACGGTCTACACAGCAAATGTCAGCATCAAACAAAGACAATGTTAGCAACAATTACGGCTCAAACAATAGCAATGGAAATGCAGGGCATAACAGTAACGCGAAGAAACCCAAGTTTGCATTTGCAATTGACACGACTAAGATTTCCTCAATTCCAACAAATACAGACCCCAACACGATTCACAAATTATTCTGGTCTAAGTTTTGTCCAAACAAGACGACAGCAAATTCAATTTCGACTACTGATTGGAAAAGTTTTAACAATTTGTTACAGCTGGAAAAATCGCTCATTCCAAAATCATTCAGGTTAGTGTGCTATTCTATTAAACGAATCCCATCTATGAAAACAAATAATCACGTGTATATCAGACGCCTGCTTTTGGACTTGTTATGTTACTAAAGGGCTCAAAACGAGTTAGTAATGAGTTGAAACCAAGACGGCCTTATGAAACCATAAATAACAAGGGTCGACAAGCTCAATCTAATCATATTGCTCATAATTTAATCTAATGTTATGATCTTTGGTAATCTAATGGTTCTTGATCTGGTCAAAGACGACGTGCAAATTAATTCCTTGTCGATTCAGCCTCAAATTTTTACTATTACTCTATAATTGTGACGGGGAGTACTTGAACAAACTAGATTAAAAAAACATGAATGACTCTTTTTCCAACATTGATACAAGATCGCTGTGATACCTTCAAAACTATACGATGAAATAAAACCTTTCAAGAGAAAGATATTGAGTGATTGGTGAAGGATCGTTTTTGTTTTAAGTTGTACAGTTCAGAACTTTCTCTTTTCTAACAAGGAGGCTCGGTAATGTGCGTTTGCACATAATGTTCCGACCCCGCTCAACTAAATTTTTGACTTCATTGTCTACCAAATGAGAAGGAGAGAAAACTTTCAAAATTATTCTTCGAAAATAATTGGGTTTTCCGTTAAAAATAGCTTTAAGCTCAAACCACTATACAAATTAATTCATGCCTCATTAGCTGGTCCATGATACCTGCCATTAAGAAGAGTATGAGGCAAGGCAAACAACAAAATCAAATAAAAACAGCAGGCACTACTTACGAGCAAAAGTCAATGTACATATGTTTCTAAAACTTAAATGAAAAGTCAAAGAAGCATCAGATAATAATCAAACTAAACCAGTTGCATTAGATTTCACCAGAAAATACATAGACCTGTCTTTATTGAAAATAATTAACAAATAGACAAAGAAAAACAGAAAATGCGAAGTTAAAAAATACTTTTATACTTTTTGAAAACAGTTAATTTCAAAGTAATGAAAACACTTAGCTATCAACTGAAAACAGTGAATGGCTTCCTTTTTACCCTCATAAACAGCCATTGAATCTTGTCATTATACAGAATGTGATACGACCACAAATACAGGCAAAAATCAACAAATTCGAGGAAAAGATGTCGAAGCCTAAAAAATTATAAATCTTAGTGAAAATATTAAGTATGATCAATTGCGCCTTCTTTTAACGGCATTAACGTGATGTGTGACTGGTCATTGATGTGCCATTCGTATGATAATTGGACAAAACATCAAAAGAGAACTCCAAAAATTGGAAAGTGAAGAAAAAATATAAAAGCGCGTAGTGTCAACTTGAAAGAATCATTATTTAAAAGAAAAAACAACGCTGAAGATCAAATTGTGACTCTCTTGATATAGGATGCAACCTCTTTTTTGCCGAGACTGCGCTTAAAGGGGGTTAAAATTAAGATTAAAGGTAACAATTCTCCGTATTTTATAAAGTCATAAGTCAGAAGAACCACAAATTTTCAAGTGAAAAATAGTAGAAAGATTAATTTTTAGTGCTTAGGAAGCCAATTGGACATTTCATTAGCGGTTATGTTGAAAGGCTACAAAATAAGAACGACTACAGGCAGAAGTAAAAAATTCACTAACAATTTTACGCCAATGGTGTTGAAGACCAAACAGCAAGAAGGTTTTCTCAAGAAATTTAGCATATGTTCGTTGGTTTTTTTTGGCACGTATTTTTTTGTAAGTTTGGCCTGTCAATAACTGGGCTTTGATTTGAAATCGTTCGGGTCTGAAATTAAAATTGGAATATTTTTTGAATTGTAAAAATTAATTCAAAAATGGTTTCGCAATTGGTGCTTGTCATTTAAACCAAAATAGCTTGTCAATAAAACCGAAACAGCTACTTTCACCCAAAAAAGTCGCTATATATCATATAAATAATGAATTTACATATTAATTTTTGTTAGCGAAAAACCATTATGTTTAATCTTCAAGCACAATATAGTTTTGTTAATAGCTCCGTAGATACCGAATTAGACATTTGATTAATGTGTTGGGCCATAAGACTACAAAAAGTACCTGAAGTGCTGCCAAAACTGAAGAATTAGTTGATAATTTACTAAAACAAGTTTTTTGAGCCATAAAAACCCTGAGCATTACTCAGAAAGCAATACTTCGACCTTATTTGAACATGAATGGGACCTCATATTAGATGGAATTTTAATTTAAAAGAGACTTGTCTGTAATTTGGAATAGAAATGCAAAAATGTTTCAAAAAGGACAGACTCGAAATTCGAATCCATTTTCGTTGCAAAAATTTAAGGATGATAAAAATGCTATCGCTGTGCGGCTGTTACAAAACGCAATTGCTCCAAATATTGCGTAATATTTTTTTGTATACGAAATTCTTAGTATATCGAAAATAATCGATGCCTTTTTATATCGATTGAAATTATCGAAGACCGCTACAATGTGAGATCCAAAACACCTTCTTAGGAACCGGAGGTAAGAAAGCTCCGAATACTCAAAGATTTTGGTCTACAGTTTTTATGACTGCACTACCGGTGAAACTGGACAACGTGGGCCAAATAAGCGTATTTGATTCCATTTTTTATATAAAAAAGAAAATGCTAAATTTTCAAAAACTTAGTCGAATTTGTAGTCAAAACAGTTGACTCAAACAAATCAGCAACTCTCGTTTATCTTACTAATCAGACTATTAGTAGTTTTTTGTTATTTTTAGGCAAAATTGATCAAAGTTTTGAGAAAAATTACAAAAAATGCGAACAAGACAACGCAAATTAGTCATTCACAAACCTTTAAACCTGGGTTGCTTGTCGGAAAAATGAATTGCTAAAAAGTCTTTGTAATTTGAAATTCTACGCTTGACAAGTTTTCTAATGATACCGGTCACAACTATGTACGATGGATATTTTGATAGGCGAAAATCGACTGAACAACTGTGAAAAAAAACTAGTTCAGCATATAGTTCCTCACTAACTAAAGTTGATCGGAACAATAAATTCATTTTTTACTGTAGCGTTGAATTCAGACAGAAGAATCATCATGTTTTGCGTTCAATTAATTTTTAGAACTATGAAAACTACTGAAGATACAAATCATAAATAGACTACAGAAGAGACCAAAGCTACTATTAGGACTTGCAAAGCCCATTGATTATTATAAGTACTTATTAAGTACTTTATGACGACACGCCTTGCAATTAGAACCTTAAATATATTTCAAAGCCCTTTTGGGGATTTTGCATTTATCTTTGAAACCAAAGCAGTGAGATTATTACCTGCATAAATGTTTATGACTTTGCAAAAAGTCAATAAATGTATAAATTATTTTTCATGTACTACAGGTAATTTTCTTCTAGCCATTGAAATGTATGACCAAGCTGAAGCGAATGCTGTCATATTGTTCAATTTTAAATAAAGCGGAAAATTTGAGAATAATTAAAAAAAGATGAAAAGAAGGTTTTTAAAATGTTATCTATGAAGTTTAATGCTGTTAAAGGTATGCGGTAAAAGTAAGAACCACTGCTGAAACCTACAGGCGCAGTTTTTGAATAAATTAAGCCCGTGCCGAACTCCAAGTGTAAATCAGAACTGGGCAATTGTAAATGCAAGTCTCCCATGTAATATATTTTGCGCGCTTTCTCGCTTGAAATTTGCTTCTCTCAAGCGTATATTAACGGTGCAAAGGAGAAGCTCTCCATTGTAAAATCAGACTGAATGCAAGTCTGACAAGTCAAAGAAGTGACATCAATCAGTTTATGATTCAGTAATGATGAGGAATTGCATTTATACTGGCCCAGTATTGAGTTACGAACGCGAGGTCTCCATTCAGAACTAAATGTTTATTGTCTGCTGAATGCCTCAGAAATGGTCCTAGAATCATCAATTGAGTTGGTCTCGATCTGCAAGAAAAGATAAAAAGTTTTGGCAAAGCTTTTTTTCCCTGGAAAAATCCCTGCTGTGCTTATTTACGCATTATTTTTATTCCTGCCCAACATTGCAAAATCAGTTTGCATCTATGTTCGTCAGCTGTTTCATTCAGCGAGGCATTTTCAGGAATGACAAAAAGCAGTTGTCTCCTTGAAAGGGAATGTGTGAGCCAACTTCTTTTTCGTGTCTATTAAAAGTTCAGCGGTCAACAAGAGTGTAAATTCAAGTAAACCATGGCTTGATTTGGTTGTAATTAAATGTCTTGAAACTGTTGTTGAAACTATGAATGAAAGGACAATTTTCCAATCAAAAACCACCAATTTTAGCTCAAACAATGGCCTAGCCTGATTCAAATTTGTGTATTTTACCTGTAGGCTTTTTACGCACATCAATGAATGCATAGTGCAGCGTGGTATTTGCACGGCTAGTGAGTTCATTTTCTTAGCTCTGATGTCAATTTCTATTCTTGTGGAGATCGGGAAATCAATAAAATGTTGATTAAGATGTATACGTCAAAGATGTTTTAATTGTACTTTATTTATTTCCGAGAATCCCATATCGTCTAACAAAGAAAAAGATTTTGAGCAAAGTTCGGGTTACAAATTTGGTTTGGTAACTATCTTTGAAATGACTTCTTTCACTTACTTCTCTTGAGTTTATGTTGAATGTAAAATTTTTAGGTACAGGGATCCAGTTTTTTGGTGCATACCTAATTTTCTGCGATATGAACCGAGCACTGCGTACAAAAGTGGAAAAACAATCAAAGCAAAACAGAAATGTTTTGAACAGAAGTTCTTAAAATGCATCGGAGACTCCAAACAACTTTATAGATTTCGAATGAACTTAAGGGAGTTACTTCTAGAAACAAAAACATTCCTTACCTACTGATAGATGACCGACTGGTTGATGGCAACCTAGATGACAACCTGATTCTTCTTTTAATCTCACCCATTGTGAGGGCATATCACGAAATCCCACTTCCTAATAGAATTTCGAAACAAGATACGTCATCCAACATGCTGCTACTCTGGGCATGTGATCGAGTTTAAACTTAAATATTATTAATCAACCACGATTGCTAAAAAATATTGGTAAAAAACTAATTTTTTTAAGCATAATGCCAATTGATATAATGATAAATTAGAGAATTGATTAATTCCTATTACGTTTTCAACGTGATTTTTTAAAAACGACCTTTAAAGGGAGATGAGAATTAGGTGTTTGAATAAATATTCTGGTTTTGAGAGTGATTTTTTTCACGATCGGCAATTTGATTTCTGTTTTCCATGTTTTTTTCTTATCGCATATTTAAATTTCATATGCGTACTCTATTTGCACTTGCTTAAATCCCTGAACTGGTAGCTAATGCTTTTTTACTTGGAAACCAATATTAGTGAATTTTTTTTGTTTGCCAAATTTTTTCTTACTTCTGCTGTCTTATTACTTAATCTCGTTAATGGCAGTTAATGGCAGTCAATTACTAGTGAACTTAAAGGCTTATTGTTTTAACTAAATATTAGCATTTTTTAAAATTGTTTTTTTTTTGCGTTGTTCATTTTGTTGTCTTATCTATTTTTTTGATCAAGTGCTGGCATCTTCCGTTGCTAATGAGGCATAGATGTCCCTAATTTATGGTTCAAATTCATTGCTGGTGGCTTATGTAACTTTGACTTTGTTTTAAAAATTGCTAATTTTTGTGTTTTGTTTGTATTTGTTGTGGATTTTGTTGTATCATTTAAGTCCATTAATGAAATGTCTGATCGGCCGCTACTAAGTCTTAAAATAATCCTCAGTGGTTTTCATTACTTTGACACTTTACTTTCGGAAAATATAGATAGATTTTGAGTTCTTCTTTTTAATACCTGCACAGCGATAGCTGGGGCTATTATCGGCCTTCTCTTGTTTTTTTTTATTTCGTCGTCACAATTTTTGTTACAACCATATGACGTCACAACCACTTCAAATCTGCTTTTTGTTCATTCGTTCATGCAATTTAACTGAATTGCGTGCGTGACGTCAGTTTTCGCTCTTAGTGGAGCGAGTTTTTTGTTCATTTGCGTGATTAAATTTTTGGTCACACTTGACTTACCTTACTCTAAAAGGACTGCCTCACTTTGAAATTGACTTTTATCTACTTTAATTCAAAGAGATAAGGTCAAATGGGTGTGTGTCACTCTAAATGAAGGTTAATTGAGAGCAGCTAATAGAGGCAGCAAAAACTTATACAAATTTTTAATGAAAATATGACATATCAGCCTTGTTGAACACTTCCCAAATGACTTTTCACTTCTCTTCTTCATTTTCGAGTGATTATTAGCCGCCATCATTGTCTCAACCGGCTATTATAGCGCTCCCATTTTTTTACAATTCAAAGAATTTGAATTGTATTGGAGCGCTGTCTTTTTTTTAATATCTGTTCACACATTTTCATGATTTTTGAAGTCAAATTGGAGTGGTGATTTTGGTCACGCCGAAACAGGAAATGGAGCGAAAAAGCGAGTGGTTTCGCGGCGTGAATTTTTTTCGCTCTAATTTTAAAGTAGAGTGAGAAAACGGTGTTTGAACAAAAATTCGGTTTCTCGGTAGTCGTTTTTTGTTCACATGTGGCAATTTCACTCTGATTTTTACTGTTTTTTCGATTTTTTGGATCGGATTTTTTTCTAAATAGTTTTCCCAATCCATTCACAGCTCATTCTAGGCCTAATTTTTTTGTTTGAATTAAATTCTTTTTTCTCGCTAGTGGTTTTTTTGTTCACATGCGGCATTTTGACATTGATTTTCTGTTTTTTTCTTATTTTTTTTTCTGATTTTTTTAAAATGGTTTTTTTAATTAACTCATAGTCCATTCTAGGTCTAGTGTTTCTGTTTAGTCAATAAAAATTCTTTGAATTGTACGTCAGGACTTGTCCTGCTATGTTTTTTTTTTATTGTCGTCATGATTTTTGTTACGACCATATGACGTCACAGCCACTTTTTGTTCATTTGTTCATGCAATTTCAACTGAATTGCATGTGTGACGTCATTTTTCGCTCTTAGTGGAGCGAGTTTTTTGTTCATGCGCGTGATTAAATTTTTGATCACACTTGACTTTCCTCACTCTGAAAAGTGACTTCCTCACTTTGAAATTGACTTTTATTTACTTTAATTCAAAGAGATAAGGTCAAATGGGTGCGTGTCACTCTAAATGAAGGTTATTTGAGATCAGCTAATAGGCAGCAATAACTTATACAGATTTTTAATCAAAATATAACAGATCAGCCTTCAATGAAAAGACGAATTTTTTTGGTCTGTCTTTTTTACTGTTTTTTTAAACTGCCGATCTACGAATCTATTGCGGCTATTTTCTGGCAATCTATGTTTTTCCATTTTGGTTCTTTGAATCACAGCCAGGGTTAGGGGAATCAATGGTGGCGTTTTCCCGGCAATCTGCTGAGTGTGTTTCACCATTTTTATTGCAAATCTCATGTCAAAATACAAAATGACTGTGAGAACTGTTTGTTTTCCCTCGTTGTAATATAGAGATCCGTTATTGATACTTTTAACCCTAATAACGGTATTTGTTAAAGCTCTACGAGCTAATCTTGGTTCTTGGGCTATTGTCATTTTTTAAACCAGTTCTGCACCATTCATTTGAAGGGTCCTTACGACGAAAAGGTTTGCGAAATCTTATCTTAATGGAAAAGTTAATGGAACCCCTCATTAGTGATAAGAGGGGATTCTGCCGCACACTTTTTGACTTATTTCAATCAAAAACCCCGCTGATTTCGGGATTCGAACCACTGGGAAACGGGTTTTTATCATTACTCCCCTCCCCCGCTCCGTGGCGGAATATGTGCAATTACACCTTGATAATGGTATCTAGTAATGGCCAGTCCAATAACTTTGGTTTGACCGTTGTGAACTGTGGTTTGACTGTTGTAGGTACATGCGTGATATGTCAAGTGGTGCTGTTGTGACAAATTATGCCTCTGATGACATTGAGCCGTGGATGAGGCAGAAGTGCTTCGAGTGGCTCTTGGAGGTATCCGAATCACGTGAGGCCGACCCCAACGTAGTCTTTCACGCTATGGCTCTCTTCGATCAGATGTTGATTTTAAAGGTAAGCTCAATATTATAGCTGGATTGAACTTGAAATTTGATTCTCATGGTGCATAGGTAATTGCTAATATAATTGAAGAACACTAAGGGTCTATGCCGGCGTTGCTGATAGGAGGTCTAGGAAATAAAACTTCACAGAAAAATCCTCAGTCAGGTTCTGATTAGAAATGAAATCCGAATTGTCATACTATTATTTATTACGAAGCTATCAGCACTTCGGTGATTTACTATTTGTTTGAATCTAAGTTTGAATCTAAGCAATTATCTTACAGCTTTTAGATAATTTTGGCTATTAATACTGATTCAATTTAGATCAGAAAACAATCCTCGGACCGTTACTCTTCATTTTCTGCATGAGTAATTTTTGCAAACAAAACATCAATAATCAATGCATTTTTTTTGGAATACGCACACTGCATAATTTAGGCATCACTTTAGTTAAGCATCAGCAAAACTAAGCCTTGAGACTTAGAAAGTTAACTTTTTCATTGACCAACTCGTGTACTATAAGAATAAAATGACAAAGCGATGCTAATAATATAGTCATATACTTAGAAATAGCTCATTGAATTTTCTTCTGGGAGAAGGCTAGTGAGTTTTATAACCGGAAGTTGTGTTTTGGATTCCAACTAGTTATGCATGTCACGAGCAGGTACAGCGACATGACAGAGCTAACGAGGGAGCTAACACTGGTTCTGCACGCCTAATCCTATTACATTTATATAGAAGGTCGCGTGAACCGATGAGTCTTCACTAAGAACAGTGCCAAATTGATTTTGATATATTCCCGCTATTTACCATTTTTTGAAGTATTTGAAACCATTTCTGTCGGAGTGCTCCAACGAAGCAAATAAAATAATGACGTAGAATGCTTAAGGAGACTTATGGGTCGTCGAATTCATTCAAGATACCAGTAGTTTTCGCTATTCGTTTCATAAGATCACTTGCGACGTTTTCTGAGCTCCCAATTGCTGCGCCTAGCACCTCAAGCTTGCGACGACATTTTTCAGTTCTTTTGTTGATACTGTTTAACTCTACTGTTGGTCGGAATTCGCATTTGTCGGGTCGGAGAAAGATCACTTGTTCTATTTACCCGATGATTTCAATATTCTTTCATGCAAAACTTTCTGTGAATAATTGCTTCTTGAACACCGCCAACACCGAGTTGTATAAAAATTGTTGAAAAAAGGGGTACGGCATCGCTGCTAGCTTCCATGATTATGCACTATGCTGTCAGCTGGGTTAAAACTTCATCAACTGCAATGGGATGGATGCTACTTTTTTTTCTTCAAAGCTGTTAATGAAGCACTGCAGGGCTTTTGTGAAAAAATCTTGTTCGTGAATTTCTATGCAGGCTGTGTTCACAAAATCATATGAAACTGTAAGTGCATCCATCGCAGCTTCGGATAGATTGGCTGCTGTACATTGCACTACTTTGACAAATCGAAAGTTTTCAGTTTGGTCTGCTGCTCTATACTTGGAAAGATTTAAATTGATCGATAATTTTTTCTTCGGGGAAACTGGTAAGTATTGGAAAAGTAACTCCGCTTGCTTTAAGTCTGCTTTCTTTTGGAAGTAGCGCTTCGAAAGATGCGTTTCCAACTGGTACTAGGCCATAGAATCTCTTGGCTTTCTCATACATCACTTAATGAATTTTTGTGTGATTTAATTAGCTCTTATTAATAGCCTCGTCAGCAATTCCAGGCGGCTATTATTGCGCTCCTGATTTTTTACAATTCAAAGAATTTGAATTGTATTGGGGGCGCTGTCTTTTTACGACTCGAAGAGGAGTATTGGAATAGTCCTTTTTTTAAATCAATTTTATTGGAGTAATTTTTGAAGCGGGAAATGAAACGCGTGAAAAAATTTTGGCGCTGAACAAAAGTGAAGAGCGGAGCGAAAAGAGAGTGGTTTTTGTTCATACCGCTGTTTTTGAGAGAGAGCGAGAAATTGATGTGTAAAAAAAATTTCTCCAAGCGAGCGAAATTTTTTGTTCACGTGCGGCTTTTAAAAGCAGTTTTTTTGCAACTTTTATGGTTATGAGGTTTGATTATGATATTGTATTAGTTTCAGGCTTGTTTTGATAGGATTGAAGGTTTCAAGCAGTTGATTTGATTTTTTATGCTAACTTGGAGGTTTTTGATCAGTTTTGCTGATTTTTTGACAAAATTTAATGATTTTTTTTACCTGTTTTTTTGTTTTACGGCTTTAAGTGGGATTTGAATAGAAGCTTGTTCCTTAACGAATCTTCAGATACCAATTAATTAAAGTTTTGGTGGTATAAATCAATTTTTTCTTAGGAAAAATGACACAAAAATTGAAATTTTAATCTTTCTTATTTTTCTTATTTTTTTGCAGTTTTTCTTTTTTTTTAATCTTAGACAAATTTCTTACCCACCCTATTATGACTTGCCCATTGTTGTACGAGCTTTTCATTGCTCTAATTGCAAGGAACCCTTATTAGGCGTTTTGTTCCCTTGTACTATTAAAAAAGTTTTTATAGTTTTTTTTTAATTTGTTTTTGAATGCCGTTTCTTTTTTTCCTTAATTTTTTATGGTATTTGTAGAGGTTTAGGGTTCACGGTAGTTGTTCTAGTTGCTTAGTAATAAGTATGGGCATTTTGCTGCTTCGAGTCGTTTCCGGAATTCTTCCGGCTATGTTTTTTTTAGATCTGTTCACACATTTTCATGATTTTTGAAGTCAAAATGGAGTAGTGATTTTGGTCACGCCGAAACAGGAAATGGAGCGAAAAAGCGAGTAGTTTTGCGGTGTGAAATTTTTTCGCTCTAATTTTAAAGTAGTGTGAGAAAACGGTGTTAACAAAAATTCGCTTTCTCGCTAGTGATTTTTTGTTCACATGCGGCAATTTCACTTTGATTTTTACTGTTTTTTTTTCGGTTTTTTGGATCGGATCTTTTTCTAATTGGTTTTCCCAATCCATTCATAGTTCATTCTAGATCTAGTTTTTTTGAACCAAAATTCCATTTCTCGCTAGTGGTTTTTTGTTCACATGCGGCAATTTGACATTGATTTTCTGTTTTTTTAATTTTCGGATCTGATTCTTTTAGGAAATGATTTTCCCAATTCACTGAAAGTGCGTTCTAGGTCTTGTTATCCTTTAGTCAATGAAAATTCTTTGAATTGTACGTCAGGAGTTGATCTGCTATGTTTTAAACTTCGTCTAACAGCGGCTATTATAGCGCTCCTAATTTTTTACAATTAAAAAAATTTGAATTGTATTGGTGCGCTGTGTTTTTTTTTAAAGATGTGCTCACACATTTTTCAATGACTTTGATCGTTAAAACGGGATAAACAGGTAAAGCCCAGCGGGCATTAAGTTTCATTAGAGGCCCAAAGTGGTGTTTAGTTGTCCTTCAATTGCTAATAGTGGTGCAGCTGCTGGGATGGCCTTAATTTAAGGTTAAAAGGTCATTTTTAGGAGTTTTTTGGCTCAAAATGATGCAATTTTTCATGTTTTTGAGATTTTTTTGAGTTTCTTTTTTCGATTAGTTTTAGGTTGTTTTTTTAAAAAGTTGACTAAGGTCGTTTGCGACACAAAATTGCTTGTTATGACCATTTTATGAGATTTGGTACTACAAACACAAAGTCGCAAAAGGATACTAATTTTTGCGATTTTTTTCCGGTTCTTTGAAAAGTTTTGTCATTTTTTTAAGTTTTTTAGCCCTAGGTGCCACGAAACCTCCTCTAGAGTTTGATAAAGGGTTTGATGATAGATTACTGCATAGTTTCTAGTGGTAATGGAATGGTTTTTAACTTTTTTTTTGACAAAGCTTGCAATTTTTTCATGTTTTCGACATTTATTGTCATTAGTCAAGTTGTTTGAGTCCCAGGGCCAGAAAACCTCTAGCGGTTGGATGATAAGTTACTGAAAAATTTTTTTTTGTCATAGAATAGGTTTCAACTTTTGAATATCACAAATTTTAGCAATTTTTTTTGACAAAATTCGCAGTTTTTTCAGGTGTTTTTTTCTTTTTTTTTGTCTTTTTTGCAGTTTTTCCAGCTTCAAGGACAAGGCAATCTCCTTTGAGGTTTGTTAATAGGGCACTACATAATTTCTAGTACTAATGGAATGGTTTTTAACATTTTAGTTGGATTTGTTTTCAACAACTTAACCTTTCGACTTTTGGAAATTTTTTGATGAAATTTGAAATTTTTTTCAAGTTTTTTCAAAACTTTTTATTTTAATTATTTTTTCTTGTCTTAGTAGACAGGTAACCTCATCCATTGTTCGATAGTATGTTATTAAATAATTATTAAATGCTAGGGGGCAATTGAAAGGCTTTCAACATTTTAATAGAACGAATTTTTTTTTGAAATTTGAAATTTTTTTCTAAAATTTATTGCCTATCGATCTATGAGCCAATGAGTTTTTTAAAGCTTGGAATTGGGTTACTGGATAGCCTCTAGAAACAAAGAAATGATTCTGAAGATATTTATATCACAATCTTCAGCAACATTTTCTGATAATTTGCAATTGTTTTTTTTTCTTAAGTTTTTTGGTCATTTTCGAGTTAATCAACGATCTTCAAGGGCCAATGAATATTTTTCAGGTATTGCAGATATAATACTGGACCGATTTCAGAAACAAAAATTGATTTTAAACATATTTTTGAAATAGGTATTTTTAAAGGGAAAAAATTTTGCCGTAGTCTTTAAAGCTTCGAGTTTTATCAATGAGTATATTTTGTTTAATTTTGATTCTTTTAATTCCTCAATTTTGTGAGATGATTTTGTTTGTGTTCCGGCTGGAATTGTTCAATTGATCTGCTGGTCAGCTAGATTACGTCTGAGTTTTTCATTCAATTCTTTGAATTGTATTTCAGGACTTGTCCTGCTATGTTTTTTACTTCGTCTAACAGATTTTTGTTTCGTCTTAGTCTGACTTCTTGGAATTGACTTTTTCCATAACTTCGGTTACTTCTACTGCTTTGCATTTAAAATTTGTGTTCGTGACGTCATTTCTGCTTTTTGGTCAATTGCGCGACTTACCTCACTCAAAAAATGACTTCTGAGCTCACTTATGGAACTTTAAATTTTATGAACATTTACTAATTAAAGGTCAATAGTGTGCATCTAAGTAGTGCCAAACTTATATGCCCTAGTTCCTGAGTAATAGGGTCTTGTTTTAGTATCGAATATAATTTTGAAAAAGCTCCATTAGGGCTTTTTCCTTGTAGAGCAAATGTGCCTCATAAAAATGACAGTCCGAATCTAACCCAAAAAGTCTAGCGGTTTATTAAAAAGCTGGTGGTCGATTTGTCAATCTTATTTCTTTAGTTGTTTCAATTCATGGTAGGCTACAAACGTCTATCGCGTTTTTCGGGCAATCTGCCAGCGATGTTTTAGAATTAAGCGGCCGGTCATACCGCTAACATCAAATCAGAGATGCGGTGATTGTTTTCTTAATCAATATATATCATTCATTCGGCCTATAGTAGTCTCCAGTTGAAATTATGCTAATCGTTATCGTCGATAAAGTTACAATCTGTAGCTTGAGCACGTTACTGTCACTTCCCATCTTGTCTATTTATGGAAGGCAATTGAACGAATTCGTTGGTTGTTTTCTGTTCCAGGTAATTCCTAACGATTCCCTACAGTTAGTGGCAGCAACTGGGTATCTGTTGGCCTCTAAGCTTAGAGAGACGTGTCCTGTGACGCCGAGTGAACTTCAGACCTTCACTTACAATGCATTCAGTGAGAGTGATATCAAGTACGTATAGTTTTAGGACTCCATTTTGATTTAGATCTAGGTGATTGGAAACCATCTAAGGTTGTTGATCGCTTGCAATCACTATCATGTCAATTAAATATTCTTTAACCAAAAGGATTAAACTGTGTGGCATCTAATTTAAGGAAAATGCGCTGTATCAATTTAGTTTGTCTTGTGTTCAGCCTCTTAAGCTCTATTTTTTTTTTACTGAATCGGTGAATTTTACTTTTTCACACTCTCGTTCTTCATTTTTGAGTGATCTAAGTTGTTCGCGTTCTGAAATCAACTTCGTTGCTAAAGGTGATTGTTAGGGAAAGGAAATTAGCGCCATTGTAGCTGACTAATTAAAATGCCAGACTATCAACATGGGTACGGGGTACCGTGTTGGTGCATTCTTGTTGCAACCATAGAACATTTGTAAGCTACAGTCCCTCGAAATAAGTTGCCCTCACCTGTCGTTCGAGAGCAATTCATCCGACGTTAGTCGGTTTATATTTGTTTTAATGAAATTGTATTTATTTTGGCAATGTTATAAAATATCTCTTTACGTGTACATGTAAGTGTTCTGCTTGATTGTGTGTAGGCAGTTTGAGATGTGTATGGCGGTGTGTTTGGAGTGGGAGTTGGACTGTGTGACGCCCTGTCAGTTCCTGCAGCCTATGGCTTCGTTCCTCGTCTGCACGGATATTGTCGGGACAATGGTGGGTACTCAACCGTTTCTCTGAATATTTGTGCTCATTGATGAATTTTTGGGTTTTTCCGATTTTAGGCCTCAGCTTTGTGGTAATATAACGTATAGTCCTCCATTACCATAATCGTTGTACCCGCTTTGATCGCTTTTCATCTAACCGATTTGACTTTTTGCCAGGAGAAAATAGGCAAACCGATAACGCCCAAGGTCTATAAGTTGTTGTGCATATCTGTTACGGATCTGTCAAAACACTCAATTTTTTTTACCATATCCTGTCTTGACCTAGTAGTTTTATATCCTCTATTGAACAATAGAATTGAGTCATTGAGAATTAGGTTATCAAAGATCATTAGAGTGTTTACTAGCTGACATTGGTATGAAGTTTATAAGCTTTCAGTTTACAAGCTGAATTAAGTATAATTTTAGAACTGAAACTCCACGCCAAATTAGAACACTTTTTGACTCTAAAAAAACAGAAAAAAAATCGGTCAATTTGTATTTTTTTTCTGTTTCAAATCCGATGTGCACCAAGCGTGTCAACGGCGGCTATTTTCCGGCAATCTGCCGGCTATGTTTAATTAATAGCCGCGAAGCGATAGCTGAAGCTATTATTGGACCTCTCTTGTTTTTGTCAAGATTTTTGTTACGACCATATGACGTCACAATCACTTCAAATCTGCTTTTTAATTGCTCTTGAACGCAGTTCATAGCAATTATTGTAAACGTGTGTGTCTTTTTTATGCAAATCTTTCGCTTGACAATTTTGCGCTTTTCTTCTAGAACATTCTTTGACTTCTCAAGTGACTTTTTCACGCTTTGGTTCGTCATTTTTGAGTTATTTCTAGTGCTCCGAAGTTGCTAATATAAAATCGGTTGCGGCCGGCGTAGTAGAATTAACTCACTTGTAGCGCAGTGGTTTGTGAGGGTGTCCATGGGGCGAGAGGTCAGTGGTTCGAATCCCGGTGGGTTCAAACTTTTTTGCCATAAAGAAAAATTGATCTAGGCTAGAGCCCCTGATGAATTAAATTGCCTCGACTGTCGTTCAAGAGCAATTCTTCCGACATTAGTCTGTTTATGTTTGTTCATTCGTTCATACAATTTACATCAGCCGAATTAGGTGTAAGTCGTGAATTTATTTCCAGACATCTGTTAAAGCGGGGCGAGATTTTATTTACAAGTCGTTCTCAAAATTTATTTATATGGTTATTGAAGTTTTGGTTTTGCCAATGATTTTTTGATAGCGGAAAGTGAGAGCTGGGACTTTATTTGCCTTCTCTTTGATTTTACAATCCAAAGGAGTTGGATTGTATTGATGCTCTGTATTTTCAATTGCTATCAAACGATGTTCGTAGTCAATCAATTATCTTAGTCTTGTGGTTTTTTTAGTCGCAAAGCAATAGCCCAGGCTATTATTGGACTTGGTTTTTAGAATCCAAAATATTTGAATTGTATTTGTGTGCTGTTTTTTTAAAGGTCTGTTCACTCTTTCTTCACGTCAGTGGGAGTGTTGATTTTTATCACGATGGAGTAGTAAAGGGAGCGAAAAGGCTAGTATGTTTGGAGCGTGATTGTTTCCAAGTGCCTTTAAAGTGAGGTGAGAAGTTGGTATTTGAAAAAAGTATAGGTTTTTGAAAGCGACGTGCTGCAATTTTACTGTTGGTTTCAATGTTTGTTTTTGTGTGCTATTAGTATGGTAAATATTTTTAATAGCCGCAAAGCCATAGCTGAGGCTATTATTGGCCTTCTTTTTTTATTGTCCGCAAAGCAATATCTGGGGCTACTAATGGCCTTCTCTTGCTTTTTATTTCGTTGTCCAGATTTTTTTTACGACGATTTTTTTCATTCGTTCATGCAATTTCAATTGAATTGCATGGGTGACGTCATTTTTTACTCTAACTAGAGCGAGTTCTTTTGTTCATTCCCGTGAATAAATTTTTGGTCACACGTGACTTAACTCTCTCAAAAATGAACGTTAATTCGAAGAGATAAAGTCAAGTGAGTGCGTCGCACTCTAATTGAAGGTTATTTCCGAGCAGCTAATGGAAGCAGCAGTAAGTTATACAGAGATTGTTAATCATAACCTTACATATCATTATTTAATAAAAAGAAATTTCTCTTTTTGTCTGTTTCTTGCTATCTTTGTGACTGCAGGATCCACAAAGCTATTGCGGCGCGACTATTTTCTGGCTATGATTTTTTTTCGCCGTCAGGATTTTTGCTACGACCATATGACGTCACAATTACTTCAAATCTGATTTTTGTTCCTTCGTTCATGCAATCGCAGCTGAATTGCGTGTGTGACGTCATTTCTTTTTCTTATTGGAGTGATTTATTTGTTCATTCGCGTGATTTAGTTTTAGGTCTCATGTGACTTACCTTTATCTCAAAAATGACTTCCTCACTCTAAAATTTAGTCTTATTTACTTTAATGCAATGAGATAAGGTGAAATAACTGCCTGTAATTCAAATTGAAGGGTATTTGAGAGCTACTAATATCAGTATATTTAGAAAAGTTAATATTGTTGGTCTATTTTTTTTACTATTTTTTTTTAAACTGAGATCTGCAGATCTATTGCGGCTACTTTCTGGTTATCTAGCAGCTATGTTGTGCAGTTTGTTGCCTGACCATTTTTTCGTCTGACCCATTTGACTTTCCCTTCTCAAAAAAGAGATAAACAAGTTATGTGCGTAGATCATTAAGTGGCTCAGCAGCTCTCTTATAGCCTTAAGCCTTTCTATTGTTCGGTATATTGTGAGCAGAGACTTGAGTAGGTAATTATGGTTTTTCTAACTAATTTAAGCTTCAAGTTTTTGCCAATTTTCTCAGTTTTGCACATTTTGACTTGTCTGCTATTCTTTTCAGAAATTTCTTATATTGTGTGCTCATTCTAATGACACATGGTGTCAATAATGTACAGAGTGTTGATTTTCTATTGATTTTGTTTGGAACTTTTTTAAAATTTTTTTAATTTTTGTTTTTTTTAAATTTAGAAGTAAATAAGATATTTTTTCGGCGCATAAAGAATCATGTGCTTTGTTGACTGCCATAGTTTGACGTTGCTGGCAAATTTCCGGTCCTTCGTTTAATTCAGTTCTTTTGATTGTAGTTCAGTGTGTTTTTCTATGGTTTTATTGTCGCCAAGATTTTTGTTACAACCATATGACGCCAAGATCACTTCAAATCTGCTTTTTGTTCATTTATTCAAGCAATTTCGACTGATTTGCATGTGTGACATCATTTTTAACTCATAATAGCGAATTTTTCTGTTAATTCGCGTGATTAAGTGTTGAGTCACACGGGACTTACATCACTCTCAAAATAACTTTTCTCACTATCAAGATGATGTCTTCTTTTCTTTAGTTCGAGGAGATGAGGTCAATTGATTATGTCTCACTATGATTGAAGGTTATTTGAGAGCAGCTAATAGAAGCAGCAATAAGTTATACAGATTCGTAATCAAAGTATAACGTCTCGGGAACTGATAAAAAGAAGAGAAATTTATTTCTCTTTTTCGGCCTGTTCTTTTATTTTCTTTTTGATACTGCATATCTAGGGAGCTATCTGCCAGTCATGTTTTTAATTTGTAGCTCAGGTGTTGGCTTACTACGTTTTTAATTCGGCATGCATCAGTTTTTGTTGCAACAGTTTGATAACTCCTCGAGAAGACAAATGCTTAGTGAATTTTTCCACTCTGTATCTAAATTGGTGTGCGTGTCGTTCTTTGTTACTCTAGAGTAAATTTTTAGTTGAGTCATGCATTAATTTTTATTATACATGGCTTGCTTGACTCAAAGTGACGTCTGCTCAAATAGAGTTTAAATTGAGAATCGTAACCCTAAGTGTAGATTAATCTGGGCCGCCTAGGAATGTTGTAGCGCGCTGTATTTCTTGGAATTCAAAATATTTGGAGTTCGATTTGAAAAATTGGATTTTATTGAAAATCAGATTATACTCTATAGGTAGAATCCTCCGTGGGAGTGTTGCAGAAATGTGTGGCAAGTGAGCAACTGTGTGGTGTGAGAGCATCTCTATTGGCTGCCTCTGGTCTACTTTACACTATGGCCTGTCTAGCCGTATCTGCACAGGCACAGAACGTCAGTATCCAACTATAATCCTTTTGCAATATAATCAGATTTTTTCAAATGAAACATTCAACCAGATTCTTAAGTTCAAACACGCGTGCAAGTTTTGAATTTAAAAAGGCAGATTCTAGAATGCCAGATGTTTGCAGATGCAGTGCCAGATTTTAAAAGCTGTCGGCATTTTAAACGTACAAACGGTTACGTGACTCTTTCAAGCAAGTTTACGTGACTCTGCTATTATCGTCGAATGCCAGATTTTCGCAGTGACTTCGTCAGTGTCGCAATCTGTACAATCATTTCGCGCTGAGCTATTCACATCTGAGTTTAACGGTGGGTAGTAGTAGTAAACACTTAAGTAAACATTTCAGAGTGTGATTTTTAATCGCTGTCTTTATCGCACGAAGTTTATGGCAATTATATTAGACCCGAGGTCTTTTTTATGCAACTTTACATACGTTGATAATAATTGGGGGTACACGCACATGCACCCCCATTTCGCTATCATCCCCCCCCCCAATGCAAGTATCTCTAAGCCCCATCTGGTTACTAACGAAGGCAAATGCTCGTCGGTTGTTTGAGAGCAATTCCCCTGACGTTGTTCGGTTATGTTTAATTGCTCTTGAACAAAGTTTGAAGCAATTATTATAGACGTGTTTCTTTTTTACAACTCGAAGAGTATTGGCATTCTACGTGTTTTCTGTTTTCGAACAGTTGCTTAGTTTCTGATGTAAAATTCTTAGGAACTTGCGGTAAAGTTCAAAGTCAAAAAATGATTCGAGAAGTTTTGATCCCATAACAGTCCCTCCTCTCTATGAAAAGTGCAGACAACCCCTATCTATTTCTCTCGCCCCCAATCTTCCCATCTCTTCCCATTGCACACTACGCATACCCCCCCCACTACCTACCCCCAAACCTATCTATCTCCTACCTTCTCCGCTCCAACGATCACCCTCAATTATCACCAGCCCCCCAGCAACAACACCCACAAGCACAAACTAACGAATTGTGTCTGCATCTTTTAAACAGTATATGTATTATTCTGCAATTAACTTTGTTTTTTGTTGTTTCCATATTTTCCTTGATATTTGTGATTGTTAATCTTAAGAGTTTAGATTACACAACTTTTTTATTGGCTATGTCTTACTAACTGAAGTTTTGTTTATTACTGACTGAGTTTTTGAATATTGAATATTGACTTGATCAGTTGTTTAGTTTTTAATATATAGTTATTTGGTACTGCGGGTATTTTTGGAGGTCAGAAATTAATTTTGAGTTAAGTTTTGATCCCTTATCAATCACTCTTCCCTTTATAAATTGCAGGCACACTCACCTAAATAACCCCATGCAACCCACCTTCCTACATCCCCTCCGCAACGTACCCCCTCCTACCTCACCCACAGCTACCAACCTTTTCGCTTACCACGTGTTCGAACCCCTCCCTGGTCAGATGTTTTTGCACCATGAACGTATCTCTATCCCGTCAATGCCTCCTAAATTGTTTGCCTCGCCACTAGTTTGAGAGCAATTCCTCCAACGTTAGTCGGTGTAGGCTTGGTATTTCCTTGTTTTCTTTGATATTTCTGAGCTTAGCTTAGTTAAGAGGTTATATATACCGACTCTTCGAGTCGTTTCCGATGTTATCTTTTTCTATGCAAAATTTTTGTTTGAGAGTTACTTATGCTTCTGTTCTAAAACATTATTTCGACATCCCTTCTTTGTTTACTTTTTTCAAGCTGGACTTCTTGATTTTGGCCTGATATTAATTGTTCGTATTCAGAAACTAAGTCTGGTGCTAAAACGAGCGATTATAAGGTAAGAAGTTCCAACGTCCTGATAGCCGAGTGGTTAATGATTAAATCTAGTACGACGGGAACTTTTGAACCCCTCCTAGTAGAGAATTTTTACCATTAAAATTCATCTAGGCTACAGCCCCCTCTTAATTAGAAGTCCCACCTGTCTTTCGGAGCAATTTTTGCGACGTTGGTCGGTTTATGTTTTCACATGGAGTTTTCAATTGAGCGGAATTGAATTTAACAGGCAATTAGAGGCAAATGTCATCAGAGTGGAGATTTTAAAGATTTTTTTATGGGTCTTTCCAATTATAGGCCCCCAGCTTAGTGGTAAGATAATCTATATAATAGCTGAGATGGTCGGATATAGCCCCCACCCAACTTATTGGTCGGAGAATCTATCTAATTAGTGGTCAAATAATTTATCTGCTCTGGGCTCTGTTTCTTGAAGTCCAATTGTAAAAACTGAGGAAGTCGTCCGTCTAGTAACGGTGTCGTTTCCTTTTTTGTCGAAGACTTTCAGCGTTATATTCAAATAATCAAGATTAAATACTGATCAAGACTGAACTTTGGAACCCCCTGTTCTCAACAGGTATTCAATCTGTGTTCGCATCGGCTCATGGAGTTCACGGGAGAGAGCATGGAGAACATAATCAACATTGTCAATAGGATCGAAGAGTCACTTACGTCACAAAGTCAGTCATCAGCTATTACGTCATCAGTGCACAATAATAATAACAACAGTGTAACCAACGATTACCGGGAAGCAAATCCAACACAGAGTTCGAACGTCACTCCGCCCAAAAGTGGGTCAAATAACGATGAAGAATCTGAACAAACGACACCCTTAGGTGTACAAGACGTGATACAGTTACTGTAGCATACAACGCACTTTCACGGGTCACTTTCATCGAAATCATTATTTATTGTTTGCAACGTAGACGCTAGTTATTACTCACTCAAGCAAGTCGTTCGAAATTGTGACGTTGAAATGACAATATTTTGACATAAAAAGCTTGTTGTCAACGAATTTCGAAATCAGAAGGTAATTTCTCAAACTTACACTAAAAATATGAGTGGCAAAAAATTAATACCATTAGCAAATGAAAATTTGCGTGAGACTCGTTTAAAGCTTCGTTTCTGTGTTCTGTTATGTTATTGTGAAAATTCCTGTTATGTTAAAGTTGATTTGGAAGTGCGTACAATATAGCCTAGATTAGTTTCACTTCTATCATTTCCAGTGCAATAAAAAATGGTTATCAGTCTATCCGTAATTTGACAATGCTCATATTTTCCATATTAAGTGCAGCGCTGTGATTGCGAATTTCTAAGTCTTGGAGGATTTTACGGATCTATTCTGCTCCCCCCCCCCCCCCCCCAGCTTAGTGGGCAGAAGTTTTACGCCTCCCTGGTGCACGTGCTAGGTTTAGCAATTAATAATTTATAAGTGGGGGTCATTAAAACACGGGCGTTAGGGGGAGGAAGGAAAAACAGAATAGATCTGATTTTACTTTTAAAATCATAGTCCGTAGAATTATTGTTTGCACTGTCTTAATTCTTCCCCTCTGGATATTTGTATCACGTGAGAAGTTTTGAACAATTAACAAGTAATTATGAATTATTTAAGTATTACTGAGAAATGGGGTGGAAGTTTTAATAGTTTCTTTCAGGATCTTTTTTAGAAAAAGCGATTTAAAAAAATGGGTTTGATCTGATTCCTGGCTGGAATTTCATTCAAACCCATTTGAATGAAATTCAAATGGGTACGCTTATTTCATTAATTTTATCTGATCTCGAACTTGGCGAACGCTAACACATACTAATCAAAATTATTGGTACATGCCAAACTGCCCGAATCACTTCTGAGTTAATTAGACCTTCTTAACTGAGAGAGTTGCAGGAAAAACATGGAATTGGACAATTTTGGGTAGATGTTATGAATTCCGGCCAGAGTTTTGGAGTAATGAGCTTTCTCTTTTCCTATTTAACCAAACCAGCTGATTAACCAAACCCACTTTTCTCTTTCCTTCCTTCCTTTTCGTGATTTTACATCATGACCCATCTCAGGAACTCTGTTGACCTTCTCTGTGATTGTGTGTTTGCATGCTTTCCTTCTGAGAATAGCGAAGCATTGTTCTAAATAGGAATTCTATGTTTGTGTCCTTTTCCCCGGTAGATTATGAACCTCTAAATTTGATATACTGGTAGATACCTTCTTAATAGTATATATAAATTGTAATGCATAGCCGCAATTTTTATTAGGCTGTATAAACTATTCTTAGTGCAAAACGTGCATAATTTAGTTCACATAAGTTAATGGAGTCAAAAATTTTATTCACGGGGAGATCTCATTTTTGATCAGAATGAGAGCTCTTTTTGGGCGAAAGACATGTGAATGATCCATGTTCAAGATCATTATTAAATGGATAATGCTTTGCTACCTTTTTTCCGTTGATTGAGTAGTGAAAAGTTTGACTGCTTATGAACAAATTTTGTAAGCAAATAGTTTCTTCGATTGTGACTATAATCTGTGATAACCTTTTAGTGCCTTTGTTAAAGTGTGTAACCTTCGTTGCCTTATGAAGAGGCAGAAATGAGGCGATGTCGTTGAATTATTTCTAGTGTTATACTAAATTTAGTGATCTGCTTTGGTATTAATGGTGCCTTGTCCGTAATTGCATTTCTGTTTGCAATACAGCAAATTTTTAGAAAAAACTCAAGGAAAACAACCCAAAAATTGTGCCTTTTTGTGGTGCTAGTTAGTAGAAATTGTCACTTAGATTTTTACCCTATTTTTATGTTCTAGTTACATCTTTCCTTCTCTTATGTTTGTTATCTTATTGTTATTGTTTGATACATACAGAGTTGTTCCATTCTCATTTTATTAATTGTTAGAGAGCCGCGCTTTTTACAAACAGACATTTGCAGTAATACATTCATACACAACCTACTTAACCTTTACTTTCCACAGATTTTTCTACCAACGATTTTGATTCCTCCTCATGAAGCGTACCATTGTTAACAGTCCCAATAGGAGTGGGGGGTGTGTTTCTAGGATAACAAATCTTGAATGTTTATCTTTATTGTTTTGTTAACAATACAAGGCGGCTCGTTAATGTGCGTTCGCACATGATGTTCCGACCCGAGCTCATCTACATTTTTGACTAAAATGTCAACCAAATCAAGAGATAACAAAAATAGATGTTTGAGTTTAAAACAATCGTTACACATTCTATCTACTAATTGAATTACTAATGCCATGCTTCATTACAGCACCAACGTGACCTGACATTGAAGAGACTAGAAAAAAAATAGCACCAACAAAATTTTGGCGGCAAAAAATGAATATCTAAATTTAAAAGCACCTGGTAACAACGTCAAAATGCAGTCAGATAAAACCTTAACTACACAAGTTTACCTTTTACTAACTATACAGCAGATGAAAAGTTTTCTTAACGAGACTAGGTAACAAGCCGACAAAAAGAACGAACAGTGAGGCGAAACTTAAAAATTAATCAACATTTTTTGCACCAAGAAAATTCAAAAATCTTAAAAAACATTGGTTTTTAATAAAAAAATCCTTGATAAATTACTAAAAAGTCATTACAAAACCAAAAGCACCCGTCTGTGGTCAGACTATGCCATAGAAACAAACTAAAGAGAAACTCAAAAAATTACAAACGATTTGCGAAAACACAAACCTTTGCTACCATTAAAATCAATACCTATCATCTGAATATGTATTTTTAATTCAGTTGTTATTTCTGCTATTTCAGTTGAAGGATTTATACTGAAAGATTAAATAAGTTTACTTGGGCCACATTTAAAAACCATTGGGATCTGTTATTACGCGATTGTTCTGAAGGAAGAGAAAAAGAAACGCAAAAAATGGCCATTCAATAAACGTTCAGAAAAACGAAACAACAGTGGCACATAATATCAATATATATGTTATTTCTTGAAATACACGAAATTCGATGGGACATCTGATTGATGAATAGAAGTTAAATTTGACGAAAGGAACCTATTCGCTATATACTGAATGTTTCGAGCAACATCATTCATTCAGTCCTCAATTACAAGCCTATGAGATCTGTGAGCAATTTACGGCTACCTAAAGAACAAAAACAGCGAATTCAGGAAAAAAAATTGAGCGACAAAAGGGTCGAAGGCATTAAAAAAATGAACTTTTCACTAAACACTCTTCAATTTTAAATTAATTTTTCAGGAGCAATGGGAAAACCTTTTTTATCAATATAATTTCAAAAAATCAACAAATATAAACAAATACATTAGACGCACGAAAATTGCGGGAAAACACGTATTATCAACGCCATTAAATTCATTAGCCTTCAACGGAAGCCAGTATATACAATAAATGATGCCTCGAGGGGACAATAAGTTTTTTTGCCAATCGTATTTCATCAATAAGACCTTACAACAAGTTAATGACTATGAAAACAACAACAGAGAGAGGCAAAAACCACAAATTCAGTAGAAAAGTGCCTGAAGAAAATGTCGAAGCAACTCAAATCATAAGCTCTTCCCTGAAAACTTTATTTATGATCCGTTGAACTTCTTCCCTAAACCAATAGGGACTCTCAGCAGTAAGATGATGTGATAAGATTTCAAAAGGATCGAAAAACAAAATAAAGTACCCAAAAAAAATATGAATTCTCGTGGCATTGATGTTTTAAAACTAATAGGTAGAAGATGAAACCGCTAACCAGATTAATTTTGGCTATAGTAGAACGGAAATGGATTCTGTTAGAACCAACAATGACCAAGAGTATTCACGAAAAAAAATTAGGAATGGTTGAATTTCAAAAAAGTTTCGAAAAATTATTTTTAAACCCTTAACAGCCAGTAAACTCAATCTTTCATCGGAGCTCAATGACGATGCTCAGATATAACCCATAGGGAGGAAAATGATGTCTGTCATGCATAGATAGTTAAAAAGACATCACAATAAGTCTTATGACAGAAAACAATAACAAAAACAGCAAAAACTAAAATTCAGTAGAAAAATGCGAGAAGAAAGTGTCGAAGACAATTAAACCATTAGCTATTCTCTGAAAAATTTCTCTGTGATCCACTGAACGTCCTCTTTAAGCCAATTGGATTACAATAATCTTTGGATAATGTGATAAAGAGTTCAAAAGTGACCAATAATTCAAAAAATCCAAAAAAAAATTTAAAAAAATTGAAATCTTTGTCATTGAAGTCATATAACCAATAGCTAGAAGATAAAACAGCTAAACAGAATATTTTTAGTCGCAGTAAAAAGCAAGTGGGTCCAGTCAATACTGAAACTCACTAACAGTTCAAGAAAAATTTAGGAATTGTTATTGTTCAAATAAAATTTTCGAAAAATGATTTTTATTTTAACAGACATTAAATTCAATAGCTTTCAACGGAAGTCAATAAAAACGCTCAAAGATGCCCCGGTGGCAGTACATTTATGTTTGTCATGCATAGGTATTCATTGTGAGATCACAGTAAGTATAATGACTATTAAAACAACAAAAAAAAAACAGGAGAAAACCAAAAAATCAGTAGAAAAGTGCAAGAAGAACGTGTCGAAGCCATTTAAACCATAAATTTTTGTTTAAAAATTTTATTGGTCATCCACAGAACATCGTTTTTAAGCTAATGGGAACTGTCAATATTTGGATAATGTGATAAGATTTCAAAAGTAACCAATAATACGTAAAAATCCAAAAAAAATTTTAAAAAATTGAAATTTTTTGTCATTGAAGTCATATAACCAATAGATAGAAGATAAAACCGCTAACCAGTTTAATTTTGGTTGCAGTAGGAAGGAAGAGGGTGCTCTCACCCCTGGACTGACTTACAATTCACTATAATAAGATTATGATTCTTTAATATTCAAAAAAAAATTCGAAAAATTATTTTTTAAGTCTTAACAGCCATTAGCCGCCCCCTCAATGAAATAGACATGTTCACTTAATGCTCATTATGGAACATATTGCACTGTTAGTCAATGAATCCCTACCATAGGACTCCAAAAAAATAGTAAAACTTCAAAAAGAAATTCAAAATTTCATTCAAAATTACGAAAACTCAGAATCGAAGCCAAAAAAAAACATGAGCAATTCCTTGAAAACGACGTTTTTTGTTCATTGCGCTTCATTCGACTATAAAGGAGTTTTGTCATTAATAGAACGTCGATATAAAATGTGACTTGTCTCTAGGTGACTTAAAAAAGCAAAAAAGAGAAAAGTTTTATTTAAAAAAGGGCTCTCAATTAGAGTTCGATTTTTTTTTGATAGTGAACTTCCCTATGAGACCAGAACTAGTCTTTCTATCGCCTTGCATTCAACTTTTACGAACTCAAAATTTATTCTTTTTATAGAAATTTGAATTAATGTTTTCGTAAAAAAGATCTTAGTTTGAAGAAAATTGTACTAAAAGTGAACAATCATGCTAAAGATCCCATTGTTCACACAAAACTTCAATCCTCGATAACTCCTCGAAAAAAACGAAATTCAAAAAAATCTTTTTACTTTTGAATTCTACGCTGGACCAGCTTTTTAATGATACCACTCACATTTCTCTACGACGAATATATCGATCGGCCAAAATTCACTGAACAAAAAAAAAAAAACCCATTTGAGTATATAGTTCCTTCCCCCACAAGTGGGGTCGGAACAAAAACGTCAACTAGGTTTTTGTTTATCAGCCTATTGTTTTTGGATCTGCTTCAGCATTAAACCGTTTTTGATGAATAATTTTTCAATTGGAATCAATTTTTTCATGAGGATCAATTATTAATTGTGGGTGGATAAGGCATTTTAGCTACTTAGATTGCGCGTGCTGTTGATTCTAAACTTATGTCAAACTAATTTGATGTGGCATTTATTACTCGATTGTCTTGTAATACTCCACTTACTTAGTCTCCAATGTTTGAAAGTGTCTAGTAATAGAAAGTTTACAATTAGCTGAATTGATTTCTAACTTATAACGTACCAACCAACCACGTATTTGTGCAGTTTTTGTTCACGTTCTCTTATTTATGCTTACCATGTTTCGCAAAGACGACTTGTCTTGATCATGTAAAAATTTCACTTCAAGAAAGTGCTTTGTTGTCTACATGGCTCAATTATTTATTTCTGCTCATTTTATTATTGTCTCATTTCTTATTACTACTCTCAATAAACGCTTCGACAATTAAGTAAAAAGACAATTTATTTTTCTGCAGTTAAATTTGTTCCATTCTGATCTGCTGTAGGTAGTGAAAGAATTATGTCAGTCTGTCGCAGCCGTTTTCCTTAAAATGAAAGCAATGAAGTTTGTATTCAATCTAGAATGGAAAATTGGTCTGGTTCAATGAAAAAATCTAATGTTAAATGTTGAATTTAAAACCCCTACAATTTCACGGAAAACCAAACAAAACCTAACGAACCCCTTACTTTTGGACATGTTTTGAGACCATTTCATCAGTTGTTGATCTTTTCTAAAGAAAAATTGGCAACATTTTTGTAGTAATCTATAGACGTACTGATTAGGAATCAAACAGACTGCTTCAGACCTAAGGTTTGAAGCGATCTACACATTAAATGCTAAATTACATGTGTGATGACATCTGTGATCTTGTTGACAAAAACGCATGTGTTTCAATTTATCAGCCCCACTCACTCGAACACGACGTTTAGAAATGAACAGGTATTTTGAATCAGCTATTAGGCGCAACAATAGCTGATTTTTTTTCATGTTTTTGAAAGGATAAATGTTGAAAGTATAAAAATTGGTTGTTCATTTACAATTGCAATTTGAAGTTATCATTTATTAATTGCTCTCAAACAAAGTTTAACAATTATATTAGTCCTGTTGGTCTTTTTATGCGATTTTTCGCTTGACCGATTTTCCGTCTGACCCATTTGACTTTTCGTCCTCAAAAACGGGATAAACAGGTAGCGCCCAGTGGGCAGTAAGTGCTCTTGAGCCTTTCAGCTCACTAGTCTCCAAGTATGCGATTCACAGAAAATGTTTTGGAGACCTATATTTATGGTGTGAAGAACGGTTCTTAGAGATTGACTCCGCACCGCGCCACAGGTTGCTATTTTTTCCAGCTGCGCACTTCGCACGACCGACAAATTTAAAAAAAACAGTAAGTTGCTGAGCAGTTGTCGTATGATTAATAGCCGCCCTTATCTTCTCAGCCGGCTATTATAGCGCTCCTAATTTTTTACAATTCAAAGAATTTGAATTGTATTGGTGCGCTGTTTTTTTTAAGATGTGTTCACACATTTTTCAATGACTTTAATCGTTCAAAACGGGATAAACAGGTAAAGCCCAGCGGGCATTAAGTTTCATTGGAGGCCCAAAGTGGGCTTTAGTTGTCCTTCAAGTGCTAATAGTGGTGCAGCTGCTGGGATGGCCTTAATTTAAGGTTAAAAGGTCAATTTTAGGAGATTTTGGCCTCAAATTGGTGCAATTTTTCATGTTTTTGTGATTTTTTTGAGTTTCTTTGTTTGATTAGTCTTAGGTCGAAGTTTTTAAAAGTTGACTAAGGTCGTTTGCGACACAAAATTGCTTGTTATGACCATTTTATGAGCTATAAGTTTTGGTACTACAAACACAAACTCGCGAAAGGATACTAATTTTTGCAATTTTTTTCAGGTTTTTTGAAATTTTTTTGAGTTTTTTTAGCCCTAGGTGCCAAGAAACCTCCGCAGAGTTTGATAAAGAATTTGATGATAGATTACTGCATAGTTTCTAGTGGTAATGGAACGGTTTTCAACTTTTTGCCATCATGAATTTTAGCATTTTTTGGCAAAATTTGCAATTTTTTCATATTTTTTTTTGACATTTATTGTCATTATTGAAGTTGTTTGAGTCCAAGGGGCCAGAAAACCTCATTAGTGGTTGTATGATAAGCTACCGAAAAATTTTTATTTGCCATGGAATAGGTTTCAACTTTTGAATATCACAAATTTAAGCAATTTTTTTGACAAAATTCACATTTTTTCAGGTTTTTGAAAATCTTCATTTTTTTGGTTTTTCCAGCTTCAAGGACCAGGCAGTCTCCTTTGAGGTTTGTTAATAGGGCACTTCATAGTTTCTAGTAACAATGGAATGGTTTTAAACATTTTAGTTTCTTGAATTTTAGCATTTTTTTGATAAAATCTGCAATTTTTTTTCTATAAGGTTTCCTAAAATTTTTGTCAGTTTTTGATATTCGTCCATTCTTAAGTACGAGAAAACCTATTCCACGTTCTGATAAAAAGCTACTGCATGGTTTTTGGTTTCAATGGATTTGTTTTCAACAATTTAACGTTTCGACTGGAAGTTTTTTGATAAAATTTGCAATTTTTTTCAAGTTTTTTTCAGAACATTTGTTTTATATTTATTTTTTCTTGTCTCAGTAGACAGGTAACCTCATCCACAGTTGATAGTATATTATTAAATAAATATTAAATGCTAGGGGTCAATTGAATGGCTTTCAACATTTTATTAGAACGAATTTCTATTTTTTGAAGTTTGAAATTTTTTCTAAAAATTATTGCCTATCGATTTATGAGCCAATGAGTTTTTAAAGCTTGGAATTGGGTTACTGGATAGCCTCTAGAGACATAGCAAGTATTCTGAAGATATTTTTATCACAATTTTCAGCAACATTTTCTGATAATTTGCATTTGATTTCTTTTTTTATATATTTTTTGGTCATTTTCGAGTTAATCATCGATCTTCAAGGGCCAATGAATATTTTTCAGGTCTTGCAGATATAATACTGGACCGATTTCAGAAACAAAAACTGATTTTGAACATGTTTTTGAAATAGGTATTTTTAAAGTGAAAAAATTTTGCCTTAGGTTTGAAAGCTTCGAGTTTTAGCAATGAGTATATTTTTTTTTAGTTTTGATTCTTTTAATTTCTCATTATATTGAGATGATTTTGTTTGTGTTCTGGCTGGAATTGTTCAATTGATCTGCTGGTCAGGTAGAGTACGTCTGAGTTTTTCATTCAATTGTTTGAATTGTATTTCAGGACTTGTCCTGGTATGATTTTTTTTACTTCGTCGAACTTTTTTTCACTTTACCATTTTGCCGCTTTTTCGACATTTTGCGTGAAACCTTTTTGACTTCTCTAGGCTAGTTTCTCTCTTCTCTCATTCTGCTTAAAGTGAATTTGAACATCAGTTGCTCAATAAAGCAATTCAAAATGAACAGAGTCGGTATAAAAAATTGAAGTCAGAAATAGAAACGGGATAAACCCATAAAGCCCAATTTTAGATGCCCGCTATTTGAACGTCGTTCCTATAAGTCTTGGTTACCATCTCTACTGCTTATTGGTATTGGTAGTTGCCCCTGAAGCCTCTCTCTAAGAAACAGAAGTATATTCAACTACGAAATGCCATCAAAATAAATCGGACTTAAAAAATGTTTTTATACAAAAATCTTTTTTTTTCAATATCTTCTATTCTTTCAATCCCAATCATGCTTATTGGAATCAACGGCGGCTATTTTCCGGCAATCTGCCGGGTATGTTTTTGCTAGTCTCCAAGTATGTGTTTCACTCACTGTTCAATATAAAAAAATTTCATGTGAAGCTAGTTCTGTTACGTTTGACCGCCCTCCCACCCACACACACCCAAACATCCACGCACAAAACAATCTCCACTTTCTTAATTTTTGCGTCATTCTGCGGTCGTTTGTGATATTTCTGCGTCATCAAAATTTGTTTGTTCACGAAGATTTGTTGTTCGCTGCAAAAATGAAAAAAAAACTTGATGTGTTCTTTTTATGCTATATAATTATAGGTCAATGAAAATTCAATTCTGTTATTAGATAAACAACTAAAGAGCTCAATCCTAGGGAAGCTAAAACACAATCTGGATTTTAACTAGTTAAAAAAGTATTGAATGAAACTTTGAATGTAGAGATAATTGAAACGTTTTCTTGGTTCAGTTTGTTGCTGCCCAATTTGCAGAAAACTGCCAGCGTTTCCTCTGCTAGTTACGCAAAAACAAATTAAAGAACTAATTCGATGCTTATTCCATTAGATTTTCATTGCCTCCAAAAATAATTGTTTTTAATAGCTGCGAATCTGGTCCATTTTAGGTCTAGTTTTTTGTTTAGCCAATGAGAATCCTTTGAATTGTGTCAGGACTTGTCCTGCTATGTTGTTTGTTTCGTCGTGTTCCGCTTTTTTCGTTTTACAGTTGTTTACAAAGCAAAGCTGAAAAAGTCAAATTTTCGATATGTCTTCGTCCTTTTACTAACGGCAATTGTACGCTTCAGGTGATTTCTAAAAAGGGCCCCTAAAAGGGCTTCTGTGGAGTGAATTATAACAAGAATCCTTATTAATTATTCGTTAAATGTTTAAAAAAGGCATTTTTTTGAAAAAAAAGAAGCGAAAAAACACAATTTAGCAGAAAGCGAAAAATTATTTTGTACCGCGCAAATCATAATGTCTTTATTTTTACATTAAGCCCCCGTCCAAGCATTTTTAACCCACAAATTCTCAGTCAGCTCAGAATGTTAATTACAAACCAAGTTCATTGTAGTATGTATCAGTATAGTTAAATAAACAAATATAATTGAGATAATAACGTTCACGATGTTTAAAGAAAAATAAGTAACTGACCACCCGGGTTCAATTCGAATGGTTAACTTGTATGAACTTGCCAGTTTCTTGCAAGTTTATACAAAGCGATGTATCGCTTTGCAATTTCTTCCTCCAAAAACTTCTTAGAAACTTCTTGCGAATTCTTACAAGTTAACCATTTGACATAAAATTTCATGCAAGTTAACCGTTCGACTTAAAGGCTCTTGAAAGTTAGCCATTCGACTAACAGTGTTCTTACAAGTTAAATAAGTGACTTAAATTACATGTACTTTGAATATAACTACATACGTTCTTTGAATATAATTTGTTACAAGATAGCAATTCTGCCTATGTTGCAGCAAAAAACAATAAAACGTTGCAGGTTATGAATGTGAACAGATGTTTAAAAAATATAGTATCTGGAAATGTGTGAATTAAAATAGGAAATTGTAAAAAAAATTAGGTACGTTTTTGGAAAAAAAGTAATCATGAAGAAGCTAATTGAGATCTAATATTTATTAATTGTATTGCAAAAGGGCCTCCTGAGTTGACAAAAATTGAAAAGTAACAATTTTGTCAACATAGGTTGAATTGTTTTATGTTATCCAATCTGAGCAACGAACTCCCAGGCGTTTTGTTCAGCAAATCACAATGTAAATATGAATTAATCAATGAGAGTTGAGCTCAACGGGAACAAACTGGCGAGAAACTTATAAGTTAGCCATTCGACTTGCAAGTTCTTTTAAGTTAACCATTCGACATGCAAGTTCTTACAACTTAACCATTCGGCTTGCAAGTTCTTTTAAGTTAACCATTCGACTTGCAAGTTCTTACTACTTAATCATTCGGCTTGCTAGTTCTTGCAAGTCAACCATTTTTTACAAGAAACATGTGAATTCTTACGAGTTTACGAACTTTTGCATGAAATTCGTACAAGTTAAGCAGTCGGTCTCGACCTGGGTTTTCAGACGGAGTTTTGGTTCATTTGATTTAAATAATTGCCCGATTCGGAGTGCTCGTCGTTTCTTATAGACGTCGTCAAAATAGATAAGTTTGCAAGTACCAGTTGGTTGCACTTTTTTCTCTCAGTACCCGGTAAAAAATGGAATGCTTTTACGTTTTCAAACCGAGTTTCAATCCCAAATAACTTTGAAAAAATCATGTTTTTGGAGACGTTTTGAACATTTTTGAGCAGAATGATGGCTTTACTACTAACACTATCCCCATTCTAGATTAGAGCTCTTGATTATTTGCCTGTCTTTGAGATCTTTTTTGGTTTAAAGTTTTGTGTCTGCCCTTGTGTTGTTTAACAACCTACTCTTTCATTAAATATCCTTCTCGAGATTTTGAACGTGTCCATATCATTTTGTTTGCGTTGGGATTATTACTCATGACCTCGTTTTGAGGCATCTATAATGCAACTGCTCATCATAAGGCTATGAGCATTAAAAGCATAATAATTGTTCCGGCCCCACTTTAATTGAATTTTTACGGTTTTTATAATTTGAAGTTTTCTGTTTTTGTAGAGGAACTGATTTCTAAGCTTTGACAACATTTTATCTTACTGATGTCAATAAGAAGCGTAATATCAGTAAAAACAGGTCGCATCCTATTTCTAGAAAAACCAAATTACATCTGATTTTTGGATATCTGCCCATTTTGAGGTTGTTTTTTTGTTCCCTTGCCTCAATATCACACGAGGTACTTTTGGCGTTGAAAGAATTTGAAATCAAACTTATTTGATGTTCTCATTGAATCGCTTTTGGTTTTAAATTTTTTTGCCTGTTTTTTCATTTTTCTCGTAGTCGTATTACATATTGTGGAATATTACAGATCTCAATTGCTTCCTCGAAAGGTATTAATGAACATGTCTCAATGGTTCCCTCAATTATATCTCAAAGTTTTGATTATTGTTTTCAGTTGATACCTAAACGTTTTAATCACTTAAAAACTAATGGTTTTCAAAAATGACAACTTATTATTTTGTTATTTTGACAACTGGTTATTTTGTTTCTTAGTCTTATCTGATGCGATGACATTTCGATCCTGTTTTTGCTTTTCTTTGTAAATATAGACATCGGGTTTTTTGTGTAATTAATTCTTGTTATTTTATTTTTAGTTTTGTCTTGTCTTTTAGTCTTATTAATGGCAAGTTTCATCAGTTCTTTAACGCGGCATTAATTTATTCAATTGTTGGTTTGTTGAACATGCGAATTTTTGAAAGATTTCTGTCTCTTCCTCATTGGGTCCTCATAGGATCAGGGGGGTCGGAACAATGTGTGCTAACGCACATTGCCGAGCCTCCTTGTTGGAATAATTGGAAGAATGGACAACAAGTTATCCTTGATGCAAATGTAGCTAATATGGACGCATGAGAGCTCAATTGGTCTCATGATCGAACATATTTATGTTTATCGCAACAGTTAGGCAATGTATCGCAATGCTCATTTTTTGCTTTGTCTCTGTTGAAACGATAAAGATAAGAAACTTAAGCAGTTTCAGTTACTTCAGTGAGGGTTGTCAGTTGTACTGTTTTTACAGTCCTATGGATTATAGCTTTGTTACTTTAAAAAAAATTTGAAGAATTCCAATTTGTCTCTCTCAATTTCTGTAGAAATCGAATCAACTGATTACAGAGCTAAGGATTTGTTCTCTCCAACGCTACAGGTCACTTGCTTAACAGTTTAGCTGGCAAAGTAAGCATTTGTTAAATGTTCTTGCATCTCATTTTCAAACTGGTTGAAGTTGTATTGAGTAACTTTTGTGCGTGAAGGAGCCGACTAATTGAGCAAACTTTTTAGTATCTCCCGTTGAAATTTAACATAAATTTGTATTTTTAAGCAACTTAATTAAATGAGTTCAAGTTATTCAATGAAACTCTTCAAGGACATAGTACATGTTCTACGAAGGTTGTTTCAACTTATAAATCACGTTTTTAAAAACCGATTTGTTCAACTTGAAATTTTCAATCGAATTTTCTGGTTAGAGCTTAGTCTTAAAACTTTCAATTGTATTTACCACTTCGGCGCCTATAAATTGTTTGATCTAAAACAAGTTACAAAATATGCCTCCATTCAAGAAGATGTGACCACATTTCAGTTGACTTCTCTGTCTAATATTAAGGTCACTCTTTGATGTTCTGATTCATTTAACCGAATCGCATTGATGCTGAACTGCTTTTCATAATTTTCCGTTATGCTCAAGGATATTAGTTTCCAGCTTTTTGTAAGAACTTGTTTCTAGCTTTTGTGAACCATAGTCCAACATGACTTTGATGCATACGTTTGATTCATTCAAGTTTCGTTAACTTTTTGCCATGCAGATTAAATTTATATTACAATTTGTTTAGTCGTCATTTATAGTTTCAACCGCCTAATTGGGTACGGGTAAGTGACGTTTTTTGCAGTGACATTCGGCCAATACGTTCTCAGAAAAAGTGCTTTTAACCAATTAGCTAATTACCTATTTTAATTAGTTTTGTCGATTGAAGATCAAAAATAAAAAAGATTGAAAACACGAAAAAAAATCATCCATCACAAATGTTGTATCTTTGGTGATATTTTAATCCCCCAACCGCGCGGCCCGCTCCCGTCTTTCCTCACTCTCAGGTAGTTCATATTTGCTGCAGGCCAAACTCTTAATCGATGCTCGCACCAAGCCAATCCAATCTCAGTACTGGTTGCAGGCCAAATCGCAAGTCTGATATCAGTACTGATTTAGAAATATGATCATGTCAATTTTTAAAACTGTCAGTCTTGTGCAAGTCTTTTCCACAGTCTTGGCGATTACGCGACACGTCTTAATACAAGTCTTCCGCAAGACTTGCCACCCTAAATTAAAAGCAGGTCTGGGTCAAGCTAAAAGACGCCAAATGCAGCCAGGATTTATATTACAAAAAATTGCATATTCCGAGAAAAACATTCAATTGTCGAATGTTTGCTTGATAGCATCCTTAACATTAAACTTAGAAAAGACATTAGAAGATCTCGTAGCAATGAATATTACGGTAATTCATTAACTAAACATTTTATTGGATATATTTTTTACTTCTATAAATTGTTAGGAATTTGTAACCAGTTTAAGCAACGTTAAATTTATTATTCTATTTTTTATAAAACAGGCACAGGCAGAAAAAATAATAAATTTTAGCATTTGGGCTGTCATTAATGGTTGATTAGGTGTTTTCTAAAACTCTTAATAACCATCAAAACCCAGATAAAACGCGCTTTTTTGGTAAATTCAAATGTGATACCATACTTATTGCAGTAGTTCGAGTGCCCATATTGATCAAATTAATTGATTTAGTATCTGCTGCCAAAGTTCTAGAAAAATTATAGTCTGGCCATTATTAATTCTATTCTCAAGAAAATAGACCTGGAATGAAAGATGCATGTTTTTTTGGTAATTCAAAGTGTTTTTCATCATTTTCGATTTCTATGGCTCTTTAAAAACTTTTGGTATAATTTTTTTGTTTTGGTTTTGCAATTCAAATGATACTCAGTTTTGATGGTGATTTTACTAGTCGGTCAAAAAAATTGTTAAGTTTCAAAGCAAATTAGCAACAATGCTATAATAAAGACAATGCTATAAAACATTTCAATTTTTTGAAATGTTTTACCAAGTGCTCCCTTCGTCCAGTTTTTGTAATTTTATAATATTCCAAATTTATAAACAAGAAAATTTAAATGCAAGAGATTGTTGGTTTCTGCCATTTAATGTTAAGTTTGAAAACCGTGTGCAACTTCATTCAATGAGTTTAAGCTGATTATGCAAAATATCAAATGCTTTTTATTGAACGCTTCGCTATAACACATAAAAGTATGCCAAAGTAACCACTTATAAAGTGAATCAAGTAATACCTTTTTATAACGAAAAGTATAATACTCTACGTTAATTGCTTGCTTCAAACAGCATATAGTGTACTTCTTTATTTCAGTCCCAAAAGAATTTGTTTATGAATATCTAAAACGGATAAGAGTATGACAAGTTAACCTTTCGCGGCTAAAACTTCTAGTGTAAGAAACGTGTAGCTTTATATGTAATTCAACGCTATACATAAAAAAACGAAAAACGATCAACCTAACAGTTTTTTGTGCGATGAGAACGCACAAAAAGTCGGGTGAATAGCTGAGATGTTTTGCACGTTTCAAATTTAGCAATGAGACCCACGATGCTTACATTCAAATAAAATTGAACAAAATTGAAAGAAACCTGTCGGTTTTTCTCGAATTGTTTTAACATTCGCTGCATCTGTATAACAAATAAAACTTCGAAAGAAATCCAGTTAAACGGGAATGAAATCCAACTTCATTCCCGTTTAACTGAAACCACTCGGAAATCATGTTGAGGTAGGTTGTTCAAATTATTTTTTTGATGTCGAAAACTTTGTTGTTTCAATTGATATGTTCGTTTCAGCTCTTCAAATTTATATTAAGCTATATTCCTGAAAAACTTATGAAATTGAAAAGAATTGATTGAAATGTTGATATGGTGTGATAGCCGAGTTAGTGTGGAGTTAAGGCGTGTCCCATAAGCCACAGATTGAACGTCTCTCCCCTGCCTCTGTAAAGCTTATTGTGTGAGGATGAGATATCTCTTTATCATAGCTACAGTTTGACCATAGCCTGTCCAATCTTGGCTGCGATGATGGTATCACAAATGCAAACGAGGGACCAGAGAGACTGGGCTTGACTGATCCTGCCGCAAAAACCCGTTTCTTGCAGTTTGTGTGTATACAGTGTGTATGGATACTGGGAGCGGTTGCGCACTCGTTGTTCTGCCGCGTAGAGGCGTCCATACTTGAGAACCCGTCCATACTCGAGAACCCGTCCATACTTGAGAACCCGTCCATACTTGAGAACCCGTCCATACTTGAGAAGCCGTCCATACTTGAGAAACATACTTGAGTCTGGAGAACCATACTTGAGTCTAACCATACTTGAGTCTAGAGAACCATACTTTTTTCTTTCTGTTCCAAAAGATTTTGTATCGTTTTTTTCTGTCCCAAAAGATGTTGTCTCTTTTTTCTTTCTGTCCCAAAATGTTAATCGTTTTTCGTTTTTTTTGATGTGTAGCGTTGCTTTACATTTAAAGCTACACGTTTCTTATAGCAGAAGTTTTAGCCGCGAAAGGTTAACTGGTCAACCTCTTATCAGTTGTAGATGTTCATATACAAAATCTTTTGGGACAGAACGAAAAAAGTATGGTTCTCTAGACTTAAGTATGGTTAGACTCAAGTATTAAGTCTAGCCAAATTGCTGGACTTAATTCCATCAGTCCTACACGACCGCACTGCACAGAATAATCCGCCTTCCTTGCCCCTTTCCCCTGATGTTGACGATGCCCCTCTTGGTCCCTCTAACCCGAGGACCGCATGTCATTCACCACTGCGTAGATGCAGAAAGGTTGCCGCACTACAAGCAAGTTGTGGATAGGCAGTCACACACACTACAACTAATATACCTATTATTAAAATGATACAATTAGGGTACCAGTTAAAAACGGCAATAAGCGCCTGTATCGCGCCAAAATTACCTGATTTGCGACAGCTACAACAACAACAACATGATGGTATCACTTAAAAATTTCAAATGCTGAAATGTGGACATAGTCTCCAAAAAAGAGCAATCCTACTAACGAAAAGAACACTCTGAATTGGGAAATAAAAAGAAAAGGGGCAGTTGAGAACAGGTCGCTTTGGCCTAAGTGTTCAGGTTCGGTTACCCAGAAACCGCAATTATTAATTATTATTTTTTGCAACTCCCTATCAAAGAACATGGAACTTTCATTACTTATATTTTGGAAGTCCCAAAAAATCAAATCTGGTTTTAATGACACTAAGAAATAACGTTCTGTTTTACATCAGTTCAATTTTGCAATAAAATTCAGTTCTCTACTTAATCAAGAGGTTCTTAAACCATCTTACTATTATCTCCTCAGGAAATGCTGTACCTGCGGCATTGTTTTGAGGTAAAATAAGAATGTTATTATTCCGAGCTTTCGCTATATGGCGATAGTAGATTATATTAGTTCTTGCAATTCGCTGAAATGCTGGTAGTATTTACCAACAAAACACCTCATTGTTTTCCAACAAAATTTTATTCAATTTCAGCAGAGTTGATATTATAGAATATGAAATGCTGTTTCGCGGTTTGTGCGATTTTATGACTTTGCGAAGCAGATTTGAAAGACACACAAAAATATTGTGATTCCATTATAACTTCTTGATTGATTATCATGCTAGAGGAAACGTAAATTAGTTATACTTCATTTTATAAACTTATCACTTTGACTTTCAACTGGCTTGTCACTTTTGGCAAATTGTTAAATTATTGCCTGACGAATATGACGTGACGAGGAACGTAAGTTTAAGAGAGGGAGTGGGGAGGGGGGGGGGTTGTTTTGTCAAAGTTTCAGCAAACATTGGATCAGAATCCTCTTGCGTCTGGCTCCGTACGATGAAGAGACGAAAGTCTGTTTGATGGCTTACTTAGATGTCATTTTTAGTACTTTGGGGTCTGAGCAGATTTCTCTGGTTTAGTGCGGTTTGATTTAGATGGTATGGCTTTAACCCGTATCGTAATGCGCGCTTCATAATGTGATCAAACACAATTGATGACAGGAAGAATAAAACGTCTCAAATTTACAAAATGTTAATTCCTGAACGAACGTGATCTACACCAGGGATTTCAAGAACTCTTTCTTACAAAAATGTCAGAAACTCTTTGAATAACTTATTGAAGAGTGTTGTAACAAACGTGTGGCACAGTTTTTAACCAAATCTTGGATCTATTCTGTTTTGGCCCTCAGTGTTTTTTACGCCACACAGTTACAAATTATATGTTTTTATATAGCACGTTTTTATATCTAAAAAATAGCACGTGTGCCTGGGGGGGGGGGCGAAAAAGATATCAGCGCACTAAGCTGGGGGGCCAAAACAGAATAGATCCCAAATCTTGTAAACAAAAGTTTCAAATATTACGCGACTGTTTAGCCGATTAGAGCACTTTCTTTGAGCTCCACCTTTTCCTGCCACTATTCATACAGCAACTGCGGCGAGAAATAAGTGATATGAATTTTACCACATGATTGTCATGCTCATCTAAAAGTTATCAAAATCAACATCTGTTTTTAGTTGCAATCTCGTTGCAATTACAGCAGCATAAACTTACATATTACTGCAATTGTTGCATCTCTTTCCTCCGCTCTTTTCTCGTCACTCTTTCGTCGCCACTCTCTACAGTATAGTGAGGAATTTGGTTCCAAATTAACTTTCTGCAAAAAAATTCTAAAAAAGTGTTAAATATTTTCTTCAATCCTTCCGGTGAATTGATTGGGCAATTACAGAAAAATTACCTCAGTTTCTGATACTGCCCAGTAAAAACTTGGTCCACTTCCATTATGATGAAATGACTGCAGAAGTTTGCATCGACATTTTTTTCTGAATTGCAACATCAAATACCTCAGTCAACGTGATGTTTCCTTTTTGGACGCAATTAAGCACTTTGCCTATGAAACACTAATTCGTTTATCAAAAATAAGTTTTTCAAAAGCTGATAATGGCTTATCTAGAAAAAAATCAGATATAAAGTGAAAAATTTTCATTTTTAATTGAGACTAATCATTTTATGGCCCTGTTTGTAATAACGTTTGGAAAGAAAATTTTAAAAGAGAAAAAAGTTTTATCAATGTTCACAAACAGAGCAAAAAAAAACAGAGAAAAATTTTCTGTTTAGTCTCTCATTTTAAAATGTGGCCTGTCACGGCTGAAACCGCTAATAGTATGTAGGTTTTTATGGAAATACTGATATCACCAGACAAAAACTTACCATTTACATTTTTTTTTCATATGGACAAAATAACAAACTATTCAACAAGAAATGTGTTTAATGAAAAGAAAAAGAGACCACGTTCTGAAAACAACAGAAAGTTTAAGGTTTTTTTTAACAGACCGTAAAAAAACAATCTTTTTGTAGAGATCACAGTGAAATTTAAGCAAAATAATGGAGCGTCAGAATGCAATGACTCTTTCTGGCATTTTGTTTCTCATAATGTTCTAAAAAATAAACAACTGAGAAAAAATTTAAAAGGAACTCTTGAGAGAAAGCAAAATGTTAGAATTGATGAAATTCACGCCCGAAAAGAGCTGCTAGAAACTTATGATAGCCAGTCTACTAAAAAGAATTACGAGGTATTGTAAAACAATAGGCAAAGTTTTTTCAAGCCAGTGTTCAACCAAGTAAAAAAGTATTTTCCAGAAGAATTGGTTCTCGATTTTGGCACGAATTGGTCAGTTAAAATACCAAAAGACGATTTTTCACATTCGGAAATTTTCTAAAGAGCTAATAAAAATGTTGAGTGACCTAAACAATGATGTGCATGTCAAATTTAATATCACAAAGCTTCTTTTCTAACCCATTAAAAGTTGTGTATTAACTTAGAACGCAATAACGAGTTAAATTATATTCGGTGACAATAAACAGAGCTTCCGATTGATTGGATTTTTTTTGGGTTAATGATTATAAGAAACAATATGCTTTTCAGGGACTCTTCGCATTTTGTTTTATATCAGCAACTTCATTCAAACAACGAATAGAAGAAGAATCTAACATCATAATTCTGTGGGCCATTGATTCAATTTCTTTTACAATTGAAAAAGTTGAGTAATTTGAAAAGCGAAAGAGTTCTTGCAAAAACTGATTTTGATTTCAAACAAAAATGAAACAAAGCAAATGATTAACAACGCCAAACAATTGAGTCTATGAAAACACTGCAAATATTTGGCAGTAAAAAAATGGTTTCAAATGAACTTACATAACATTTCATACATAACATAAAGTTATCTAAATTGACTAGACTTTTTCCAAAAACTAAATTTTAGTACAATTTCAGGATGAGCCGACAAACAGACTGGGAAAAAGATTGTGATTCATGCAATATATTTTCATGAATGAAGTATTCTGTATTCTGGTTTTCTAAATTTTTGAGTTTTTAAAGAAAAGAACTTGCTGTGAATTGCAACTGCAGTGCTTTTGAATTTTAGAAATTTTTCTATAAAAGACAAGTGACGGAAAACTTCACAAGAAAATTTTTCTACCTCAGAAAGTTTTTGGATTTGAAAAATAATGTCATTGCAAAACAGAGAAGTTTGAAATGTTTTTTTTATATATGTGATCCTTTCTCTATCATACAATAATTTTCATTAAAAAAAAACTGAACTGACGTTTTCTCTGACAAAATAAGCATAAAAATATTGATTTTACTTGGATTCTTCAAAATCTTGTTAATCGAAGTACTGGTTTTATCATCAAAATGACCCATTGAAGTGACATTGAAAGTTTTTTTCAACCATTTTTTTTCTGCCATTCCAATAAAAACATCTTAGTTTTCCTGTTGCTTTGAAATCTATCTACTTTTAGAACAGCTAAGAAAATGCGAGGACAAAGGGCTCTATGAGGCTATAGATTTTAAATAGCCAAAGTTCTCCCAATTTTAACGGTTTAGCAGTTCACGATAGTTGTAGTAACATGATTTTTCCATTTAATTGTTTACGGAAGTTGAACAAATTATTATAGATGGTCACTTCTCTTCAAATTAGAGAAGGCTGATAGTTTTCATTTTTTAAAATTCCGTCAAGTCTTATCATACTTTAACGGTCAATGCAAGTCACATTCGTTTCTATTAACATTTTCGTCAGCTGAAAACTGCAAATAAATTATTTTGATATTTATTTGGATCATTCCGCATAATGAATATTTTAAGGTTGAAAATAAGCTGAAAATTCTTGAATCATATTTTCCGAACTGCCGAAAGCAACAATGTGACCACAAGTTTCGTGATGTTGGTTGGATATCTTAATCTTCTGCTGTAGTTAAAACTTTTTCCAATAAAAAGTCTGACGAAATTTAAATTTAAAAAAAACACTGTGCTTTCCCAGATGATATATAAATATACACAAGTTAGGCAGCGTACACTCTCTTGAGTCGGCATTAATCAATAGCTTACAATTAATTTTTTTTATAACAAATGTAAACAATAATTACTGAATTGAATCGCTCTCCAACTCATTGAGCAATAAAATATTCGTCCAGGGTCTCTCTTGAATTGTTCCATATATTATTTCTTGTTTTTGATTTTCGCTGTGGATTGTTTTAGATCTAAAAACGATTTCGGCAAAAAATATGAATTGAAACTTTTTTCCTTACAAAACTATATCCAGTGACACTGAGGATGATTTTTCTGTTAAATAAAACGTATTTGTTTTTTTTATGTAGTAACTAGCAGTTGGTATTTCTAATCCAATTCCAGTTTAAATGCTCTTTTTTCATTCCTCATTAAGAGTCTGGCATAAGTCTCTAGCAGATAGTCTAATAGGAACTTAATTGGGAGGATATGGTTTTCCAATTTTAATTGCGCGGAGGAATTTTGTTTAGCACAATGAAAGCTAGCCTTCACCGCTCAGCTTAGTTGCTTTTCTATTGTTATGATCCTTATTGTTGAAAGTAAAATGGCTGAATACTGTATATGACTTACTTTTATTGTGTTCAGGATTGACAGTCTTCAATGTAAAAGTAAATTTTCTCCAGTTGTATATTGTTTTAATTGCTTGGGCGTTTTTGATAGAAATTGTATTACATGTGAATCATGCCTAAACTTGTTGTCCAATATTACATCAAGATTTTTTTTTACTTTTTTGATTTCCCTTATAACCCGGTCCTTAATGATGGGTTATTTCTGTACACAATGGTTCCGGAAAAGCATGAATTCTGTTTTGTCAGGTTATATTTTCAATGAGAGGAATTTAGAATAGTCAATCATTTTGATAATGCAGTTTTCTAGTACATTCACACTTTCATCAATATTTTGATTACTGCTGATTAAAACTGTGTCGTCGGCCTATCGGACAATTTTACAGTCTGCTTGTGTGTACATGTCATATACATACAGGTTGAACAAAAGTGGACCAAGGACGGTTCCATGTGGTACTCTTTTTTTCAGATTTTAAGCAGTCACTTTGCACACAATTGAACAACTGTATTTTAGATAGTAGCCGCGACTTGTGTACAAAATTGATAATTTGTTCTTTTAAAAGTGTCTCGAAAACCTTTTCTAATGCGGGTGTTAGTGGAATAGGCCTACAGTTTAATGGATGATCCTCCGTCACCTTTTTTAAAAAGTGGAGAAATGTTTTCCTTCTTAAGGTTACTGAGAAACCTCTGTATCTTTAAATATTCGGTAAAAAGAAAAGTTAATGGCTCTGCTAAATGCACCGCACCATCTCTAAGCACCCAAGAGTGAACTTTTGAAGGACCCTGTGGTTTGTTGGGATTTAATCTGATTAGAACTTTTAAGCACTCCTGACTTGTTATGTACCTAAAGTCAAAAAAGGTTTTCACTGTTGCTTTTGCATTCTCATATTTCGTTTTATTGTTTCCAAAATTGGAGTCACCAAGTTTACTGAATCTGTTATTCAATGTTTTTTTTTGACAAAATAAGCATGGAAATATTGATTTTATTTGGATTTTTCAAAATCTTGTTAATCAAAAAACTTGTTTTGCCATCAAAATGACCCATTGAAGTAACATTGAAGGTTTTTTTCAACCATTTTTTTCTGCCATTCCATTAAAAACATCTTAGTCCTCCTGTTGCCTTGAAATCTATCTACTTTTAGAGCAGCTAAGAAAATGAGTGGACAAAGGGCTCAATGAGGCTATAGATTTTAAATAGCCTAAGTTCTCACAACTTTAACGGTTCAGCAGTTCACGATAGTTTTAGTAACAACGATTTTTCCATGTAAGTGTTTACGAAATTTGAACAAATTTTTATAGATGCCTTCTTAAGGCTACTGAGAAACCGCTGTATCTTTAAATATTCGGTAAAATGAAAATTTAATGGCTCTGCTAAGTGCACTGCACCATCTCTAAGCACCCAAGAGGGGATTTTTGAAGGACCCTGGGGTTTGTTGGGATTTAATCTCATTAGAACTTTCAAGCACTCCTGACTTGTAATGTACCTAAAGGCAAAAAAGGTTTCCACTGTTGCTTTTGGAATCTCATAATTCGCTCTATTGTTTCCAAAATAGAAGTCACCAAGTTTAATGAACCTGTTATTCAATAAGTTCACCATTTTTTTTCTCGTCTGTAACTAAATCCCCAAAAGAATTCTTAAGTGCAAAAATAAATGTTTTAGTTTTTTTCGTGCTCCTGGTTTCATTGATAATATTCAATTTCTCTCTCTCAATTTTAGAATTGAAAATTAGTTGCTGCTGAAAGCCTGCAAAGTCATTCAGATAGCTTTTATTCAATGACTTCTTAAACTGGTTTAAATTTCTGAATCTATGGGCTTTGATTATCTGTTTCATCTTGACATTTTGTAACAGGGGCATAAATATTACAGGGGCATTATAACAGGGGCATAAAACAGCTCCCTTACATATTTTTAACAGGGGCATAAAAAGCAATTGGAGGCGGGCTAAACACAATAGAGCATTTCAGCTAACCAGCCACTGTCTTTCGATACTCGTTAGTTATGGTTCTTCTCAGGCTTCGGTCTCGTTTTAATTCCTCATTGACATCAGCTGTTGAAGTTAGTTCCCAGGTTGAGGTCGCGTTCGAAATTGTCCCTGATCAGACCGTCCCAGACAAGTGTGACCTCTGATCAGACCGTCCCAGACCGAAGTGACCTCTGATCAGACGAGTGTGCGCTCGAAGAGCGTAGTGCGCTCGAAGTGCGCTCGAAGCCGCCTCTGATCAGACGAGTTCCAGACCGAAGTGACCCCTGATCAGAGAAGTTCCAGACCATTCTCCAGACGAAAGTGCGCTCGAAGCTTTTTCCAGACCATGTAATTCGAGCGCACCGGGAACATGTGTGCGCTCGAAACTCGTCTGATCAGGGGTCACTTCGGTCTGGCCCCCTCGACCTGGGTTGGCTTATATACAGTTAGAAAATCAAGGTTAAATATAGTCAGGCTCTGAAACCTGGAGGCAGCTGAAATTCGTCAATCAGTTTGTATTGAGTCATAGAAATACACGTGGAAAACACGTACGCTATGGAAAAATGTTTTCCCGTGCATTTGCATGTTTCTTGAAATTCATGCTTGCTTCCTGTCCTGCTTAGTCACCCTGCGTTAGTAGCAAAATCTTACCGCTAACTCTCTCTAAATTGTAAACAAAAACCGCCTCAATTTTTACTTTGACTCTCTTGATACGTTAGAACATAAATACTAGTCCCATCAGTCCTTGTGCCTAGCACTCGGACATGCATGCAACCTGATGTCAGGGCACTGAGTCCCTCGGTCTACTAAGATTGATTTTCTATCATATACATGAATTTCAGTTGCATGAGCAATACATACTCTCAGAATATTATAAACGGAGGGCACCAACAGGAATGATCCTACTTGTGTTGGTAGAATTCAAAAACGTGCAATTACTTTTAAAAAACCCTGTCAGAAGCCGAGTTTCAAAAGTATTCTTTCAAATCTTAGACTTCGTAAAATTCTTACGCCCCCACGTTCACGTGCTGTTTTTTACACAGTCTCGTTCCTTACAGTACTACAATTTAAAACGTAAACGTTACAGGGGAAACAGCGCAAATTATATTTGAGAGTTGTGATGACCGTTGTCCATGTGTTCTTTGAAGGCAAGAAAATCTCTAAGAATTAATGATTATACAAGATATAAGTCAGAGTCTATCCTTAAATCAGGGTGAGATTATGATAGGAAGGTTTAATTTCATTATATTGTATCAATATTAAGAAATCTCTTAATATTGTATTCTTAATATTGAAATCAGCACAACTTTTTTAAATCAATTTTTATTAAGACAAGCTTCGGCTGTTTAGTCATTGGTCACGAAAGTTCATTCAAATTTGTCTGTGACCAGAAATTCCTACTGAGTTGTAAAGTGGTTAGTGGTGTTTTCCATAGTAAGAAATTGTTCGTTACTTGTCAATCTTTATTTTATCGTGCCAGTTGAAGTTTTGACAAGCTCTTATCGAGACAATGCTTTCGGAATTTAAACTACTTGAGCTGTATTATTTCACATTATACTTTGAACCATTTTCTTATACAAATGAATTATTACTTAACATGTCGCTAATTTTCTGATGCCGTTTTAATTTCTTGAGCGAACGAGAGAAAGATCGCTGGGTGAAAAGGGAATTAAAGTGAATATTCAAAATTCAGCTGTGGACTCGTTTAGAAGAGACTGGCAAAGATGGGCTAAACAACTCTATTCATCCAAGGGTGCAAACTTCCATTACAATCTCTATCTTGATCAGTTCTGCTCACGTGATAAATCTTAATTCAGAAAAAGATATCGTGAGTTAATAGTCAAAAAGTTGCGTGCATATCTTGTTTTTCTGAACAGATTTTTTCCGAATACTTCTGGATTTGTTATACTGTGCTGCTACTAATGTGAAAATATTCTCTAAAATTACTCAACGAAAATTAACTGGTTTAAAATTTTTTCATCTATTTATTTCAGAAGCGACTGCAATCAACAAACTCTTTTTATATGTTCTATGTCAATCTCCTTGATGAGTTTTTGTTGCGACCCACTGAGAGTTTTGAGTGGTATCATTAGAAAACCCGTCCAGCGTAGAACATGGAAATAAAAAGATTTTTTTTATTTTCGTTTTTTTTTTCAGGGAGTTAACCATGTTTTGTGAATAATAGACGGATTTCCGTTTTTCACAACAACAGAATCTCCGTTGTTTTTTTTTCACATTTTCTGGTATTTTTGCCTGTGTCAGTTTTGCTAAAATTTGTTAAAATTGTTTAAAAAAGGGTTGTTGATTTGTATTATCGTATTTGTATTATTGTATTCGTACAAATTATCTATATCCATTACACTGGGAACCATTGTATGTTCCTAATGTGCGAATAGTAATAGCAAGGATAGTTTTGATTTGATCGTTGAATTCTAAAATCCAAAAATAATCCTTATTGCAGTCAGTGGCTGTCTTTTTTTTTGAAAAAAATATCGACTTTTTATGTTCACTACAGAACAGAATTCATGTTAAGGCTCACTATTGGCAGGTCCAATTGAAGTTTTAAACCTTTTAGTTGAAAGCTTTTTGTCGTTTTGACTTCAACACATTTGTTTTAAAAAAAACATGGGATTATAGAGGTGTGCCAATATTTTTCATATTTTCGGTCAACTTGAGCTTAATATCAGCAAAGACAGAATGCATATTTGGTTAAATAGAGTTCTAATCTCTTTGGTGCCTTTACGCTTTAAGTAAATGATTTCTGGCTGCAAAACTAATAATTTCACAAAACAAATTTATCTATGGACATTTGCACATTTTTCGAGGTTTTTCTTGCTTTCGTCACATTATCAAATTATTGATTGGGTACTTGTCACTTTATTTGTGTTCAAAAAATAGGCACCTTCAAAATTATATTTTTTTAAGGATTAGATTATGATTTTAACGACTTCGACATTGTTTTCTTGAATTTAATGGAATTTATTTCATTTTTGTCTTCAATTGCTTCTCTCCTTGCATTTGAGAATTTCTGAATACTAAGAAGTCTCAAGGGTTTGAATTGTTGAAATGAAGCAGCATATGAAATTTTTATTTAATTTTTCCAATTTTTTGTCTATGTTTGATTTTTCTTTTGTAAATTTCTAACATATTTTGATTAATGACAGGTCTCAATGGCTTCCGTTTGAGGAATGGAGGAGCATTTTTAATGAATTGAATTGAAAACTGATGGTTTTCTTGACTTGGAAAAATACTATTTTAAAAAAAATTATATAATTCTTTACTTTGCGTCGTATTTAAATATTTTACTTATTTTGGTTAAATACAAATCAAAGATTTCAATATTTGTGTTGCAAAAAGGCGTATTTGAGCATATATAGAGTTCTCGGCGAGCTAATAATAGTCATAACGGTCTGGTACCGTTTTTTTTTTTCGTTTTCGAGATTTGTCTGTATTTGACGTTATGAATGTTAACGCGCGACGTTTTCTGATTACAGACAGGTCTCAAGTGGTTCCTTTGGACGGTTAATTAAACCTGTTTTGTAAGTTCACTTACTTGCTGATTAATTTAATGATTATAATCATAATTGTTTTGAAAAATTGTTTTTTAACTCTGCATCTTCTGTTTTTTAATACATAAGTCTCATTTTTTACAGGTAAAAAGTCACGTTGATTGCACAAAAGAAGACAATTTTGGAAAAGATTTCAGTGTGCTTATAATTGCTTCGAAACTCATTTTTCGCAAAAAAAAATTCTGATTGTTTTGTTTTGTTTTTATCTATGTCTGACGTTCTCTTTTTGAACGTAAGACATGTTCTGATCCAAAAAGGTCCCCATGATTTCGTTTATGGAACGAATAAACCTAAATTTTTTACTCGAATGTATTGCTAATCATTTTCATCACCTTTAATTAATTGTTTTAGAAAATTACAAAAACGTTCTAAATTTGGTTCTTTGCCTGCTTACTTATTACCTAGTCTCATTAATGAGTTGTCACATATCACTTTATAGGCATTCAGAAAGCGCGAAACCAAACATTTTTTGTTTTTAAAGAAAAGAATATGGTTTTAACGGCTTCAACACCGTTTTCTCGCAAAATTTATTGGAGTTTTTTTTTCTGTAATTGCTTTTTTTGTAGTCGTATGAAAAAAGTCTGAATAATGACAGGTCTTATCTTATGGGGTTATAAGTGATCGTTTTACTGTTGTATTTGAAAATTTCAATTCAAATCTGAGTGTTCATCACTTTGGAACCAATTGCTTTCAAAAAGTATGAGCGTATTTTTTATGTTAGCCGCTTTTGTTGTTTTTTGTCTATTTGATACGGATTCTCATTAAGGACTGGTTACAATTCTTTTCTAGTGAAGTAGAATGAACTAGTTATTGTGTTAAGTTTAGGTTTTATTTGCGCTATTTAGACTTTATTATTGTCTTTTCTACAGATAGACAGCGAGTTTTGGATGTTATTAAAGCTTGTTGCGGTTATTTGATTTTGCTGTTCGTCTTTTTGCGTTTTCTTGATAATGGCAAATCTCCTCGGCCTTCTTAAGCGGAATAAGTCCACTGAGTGATTTGATTGGACCCATTTTTTTCATACAATAGTTATATTCGAAAAATACTCGAATTTTTAAAAGTTTTCTATTCCATCCTGATTTGGTTGTCAATTAAGCCGAAATGCGGATGAGCGGGGTCGAAACATTATGTGCGAACGCGCACGCTACCGAGTTTTTTTTTATAGAATAATACAAGGATAAGCCTCAAAGTACACTTAAGTGCATTCTTGTAATCCGCTCAGCATTCTCATGAATATCAGACAAGAAGCTGAGTTGCGTGTTTTGGAAGCGCTCAGAATGATTTTCAGTACAAGATTACTTGACATTCGGTTTTTGCGGTGCAGTATGAGACATTAAGAGTTTGGGGTTTTCAACAGTCAAATGAATATACTTGAAATGTTATATCAGATCCTGCATTTACTCGAAAAATAAGCAAAAACTCTAACCCTAATTGGTTGTGAAAACACTTGAGTTTTAATTTTGTACAATGACATAGTTTTTGTGGACGGGTAGTTAAGCTTGTATTGAGTAACTAAAATATGATGACCAAGATAGCTTTTTTTTCTGTTATATTAAGGTTACGTTTTATCCGTTCTTTTTCTTTGAACAGCTTCAAAATGCAATTTTTGTATAGCATTTGCCTTTAATTAGATCTTTTACCACAAGAGAAGCGGAAGTCTGTTTGAATTTTCAAAAATTAGAACGTTCAGCCCTGTGTATATTAGTGCTGTTTGTGGAAAGGGAGTCCAGCTACTTTATTGGCTTTCATTATTGAAACCTTGGTTTTTTCTTTAAACGTTTGACATTTTGAATTATAAGTGTATATCTATATACATTTTTTGCCAGGATCGATTAAACAGTTTTGAGCTTTCGAGATTCATTACTTCATTATCTAATAGACATCAACCCAGCGTGCTTTCTTGCAACTCAAATAGATATAAATGCAAATTTTGGTGGTTTATCCTCTTAATCTGGTTTTTTTGAAATTATTTTTTTAGTGAGTTTGTCCAGGGATATAAAAGTTTGTCAACGGAATTAAGCTAAGAATATCAAAAATTTGTCAATTCGGCAGGATATTGAGAAATGAAAAAAATTCTCGAAAACTAGCCACTATTTTAAAGAGAATCGAAAGGCCCAGTGTTTTTCGCTTTTAGTTCAGCTTCGTGCTCAAAGAGTGCCATAGTTACCACCTTATAACAGATTAAAAAGATTTTTCAAGCACAACCATTTGCAGAATTTTACACGGTCTCTATCTTTTTGTCCAAAACTTGTTCATCGTCTTGATCTCGTCTTGGCCAAAACCTACAGACATACTGTGCTAATCCATCGCACCAACTGGTCTGAAGCTCTCCAACATAAGATTCTTTCATATAACCCATTCTCTGTACTATTGTTTCTTCTTGTTCCTCAAAGGTTCATATCTAGAGTAGAGCAAGTATGAACAAGTAGAGCTTCTTGCCATCTTCTGTGACGCTTATTTTATTCACAAACAGCATTTGGTTGTTCCCTCTCAGCCTTCTCACATCCATAATTTTAAAAAGATTTCACTCTTTTTCTCTTGTCAAATTTGCGGTTGAAGGCCGATGCTGATATTGTTTCAGCTACGGGCCATTACTTTATACATTAGTGTTTAATCGGCTGTTTTTCCATTTAAAATCCCGTGGACAGCCGAATTCCAGGAAATTATTTGCGAATTCTGGTAGCGCAGCATAAGTAGATGTTTTTGCATTGATTGTGATGAAATGTTCTGTTTTCAATTAATTTAACAGTCATGAAATTCGAAACTGATGAGCGCTGTCCTTTAAGCAAATGACAAGTCTATCTGATCTATTATTATTATCATTATTATCATATTATTATTTATTATCTAATATATTGTATATGATTATCTGATATACAGATACGTCTAGATTATCTCATAAAAATTTTTGATTAATCCAATTCATTAAAAAGTCGCCCAACTCATTAAATAAATTTTCTTAGTGACGGAAGTGAAATTCCATCGGATAAGGTGTATCAATTACTTTTTTATCGCAAAATAAACAGAAGTTAAGAGAGAAGATGATAACTGATAAATACAGGATCACAGTGGAGTAGCACTCAGTGACTCATGTGTGACAAAAATATTGACTTTTTAGTATATTTTACCCTTATTCTACTGCATTATTCCTTTCGAATGAATCTTATAGATTACCTGATATACCTACATGCCTTGCGAGTTTATCAACAGTAAAAAGAAAAAAGACTGCTCGGCAATGTGCGCTCGCACATAATGTTCTGATCCCTGCTCATCCTAATTGTTGGCTTAATTATGTACCAGATGAAGAAGCGATAGAAAACTTTCAAAGATTTACATTTTGTTCAAAAGTAATTGGTGCATGAAAAATTAATCACTTCAAACTCAAAACGCTAACGGAACTAAATAATGCCGGTTTAGACGGCCGTACGATAAGCCATTAATGAGACTACGAGGCAAGACAAACAACAAAATCAAATAACAAAATCAAACATTAACTACGAATAAAACTCAATGTCCCTGTTTTCGAAAAACACTTTAAATAATTCAAAATAGCGTCACAAAAAATATTAAACAAACTATCTTATACTTCACTAAAAAATATGCGTTCCTGTCGTCCATTAGACCAGGCAGCAAGTGGACAAAAAAAGAAAAGTTATGGAAAACAGTGACGACAAATTCTATTTCATTAGAACTAAAATTGAACCTATCGATTGAGACTCAGCTACAAGTTGCAGAAAAATGGCAAAAACTAAAAAAATGCGATTTTGAAAACAAATATTTTTGAAAACAATAAAAAAAGCTTTCAACTACAAACTCTAAATCGGATAACTTTTAGCTCCCTAGGACCCAAATTGGACCTGTCATTAGTGAGACTAAATTATAAAACTATAAATAACAACAAATAATGAACTCCAACTTTCGAAAATTTTGAGTTCAATAAAATATTTGTTCATTGGGATTATACAATATTTGTTATACAAATTTTTTCATTTTTCCTCCTGTTTTATGTAAATATGATCTATATAATTGAGGAATATATTGAAATAATACTGAGCTTATAACAGTCCGTTAAATAACGCGAAAGAAACAAAAAATTGCGGAAACGTTTTTTTAATTGACAGCAAAATAACAAGAGATTTTTCAGTGTATAAACTCTTGATTAGACCAGCACTAACCGTGATATTTTGAGACCGATACTATTGGTACTTTAACGTAAGTATTAGTTCCAGCTGTTAGCAAAATAAATATTGTGAAAAAAATTAATATATCAAAAAATAAATGACGAGTTTTGATTAATTAGTCAGTTATATTTGAAAAATACCGACAAAATTTTAGTTCCACAACACCCATAAAAATTTGAAGTAAATTTAGATTTTATCAGTTGTCGCCAGGTTCGTACTTTCGGCAAATTTAAATAAAGTGCGCTATAGTGGAATAGTTTGTGCTTTTTTGTGAAAAAGGCAGAGTTTTGAAAAATTTAGCTCAAATGATTGCCAAAAGTTTGATTCAACCAGCTCATTAAGACTCCTCCGTATTTTAATTTACAAGCAATGACACTATTGGTAACATATGTTTTCAAATTTTAATTGACAAAAACTGATGAAAAATACGGAAAATGTAAACAAAAACAATTGAAATCAGTCAAATTTTCACAAAATTGCAAATCTCGATAACCCCGTGGAAAAACGAAATTAAAAAAATCCTTTTATTTTTTTATTTTGTGATGGACGGATTTTTTAGTGATACTACTTACAACTCTGTGCAATGAATATATCGATCGTGCAAAATTGACTGAACAAAAAACCCCTGTTGAGCATATAGTTCATCCTTCATCGAGGTAGTTCCGAACAAATATACATCTAATAAAGGTAATGACAAAAACCAAAAAGTTTCAGCGAAGCAATTCGCATCCCTCCAATTTCATAGGCGATTTTTGTCAGATCAAGACTCGTGCTCGTTATAACTAATAATGTTTTTTTTGGTAATCTTTCTCATGCTCAAGTTCTAAATTTTGCAAATATTTAGCAGAATATTCAAAATCGGTAAATGTGGAAGGGCAAGTTCCCATTTGTGACCCACAAACATGATCTCCCTGGATTTTCTGGTATTCAATGGCTCTATGAAAGACATTGCACCTGGTACTGCAGTAAAAGTCAGCGCCAACTTTAAGACCGTTCACAGTCGTAGCAAATTGGCTGCGATGAGACCGAATGCGCGGTCAAAACTCAGAAAAAAATTTCGTTGGGTTGCATTCGACAACGAGTCCGCGACTTTTAGTAGATCAAAGTTGTCCTGCATCATGCATCTCTTACAGTACCTGGTATGCATACCCTCGAATTGACCAAAGGTAACAAAATCTTATCCACCAAAAGGTAAAAAAGCCTAGAATTTTCATCGATGCATTATACGTTCCTGCAATCTTATGTTTAAATATTTCTAGATGGAAAACCAGACTCGTTTTGGTTCACAATTTAATCATCTCGTGTGATCAAGTGTCACAGTCGGAAAAGTCAAATCCGGTAAGTTACCTTTCAATAATAACAACTTTATAACGCTCATTAATTAATAAATGGCAGTAGATTTTCACCACTTCAAAAATGGTGGTGATTTAAAGAGCGCATTCTTTAGACAGATTATTATCGCTAGTCCGATAATTGCACCTCTAAATGTATGAAAAAGCTGATACTTGTACATACTTTCTGATTGACTTGAGACAATTAAGTTAATTATGTAAGAATTATAACTCAGAAATGATAACTTTTGAAGTTTGATGGTTAAAAACCACATTGATATGTACAACATGATCAAAGGCTTTTGTTTAAGCTTTAATGTTTGAGATTTTCTGTCGCCGTGCGTTTCATTCTTTGCTTACTTATTTTTTTTCAAAAAAAAGAAGAGAAGTGCTGATTTATCTTTCTTTGCGTCGTTAATTTTACTTGCTCATTAATTATTATTAACTCACTCATTTTGTAATTCTTTAACAATAGTAATAAAAATTTTATAAAAACGGGGAACAAAACACCAAAAAAAGGTTTTGCAACTTGACTTAATTTCAGTATGTCATTTCAGTAAGTTCAACACGCATAATTATGTCTCCACAACGTAATTATTTGTCACAACCAATCGGGTGCAAATTTTGTCACGGTTCGTGTAATAAAGTTCATAATTTATTAATTCAATTTACCTTATTGGATTACAGGAAAGTCATACAAAGTGAACTTGTTAAAGATAATGGGGTAAATTTCTGCACATTTTATTTGGCACATGCATTAAATTATGTCGCAACTCACTCACTTTTACGGCATAGCATAATGTGTGAAACATTAATTGTAACCACAAATAAGCTCTCTATTTTCCTGGAACTTTTTTCCCATTCAGTAATCGTGGCTTGGCCTTCCGAATTTTTTTTGCCGTTGCAGATTTTTGCGACAGTCTGGGACAATGTTGCGTAAAATATTTATTTCATGCGATGTCAGAAATTGACCACATAATTTTTTAAATTGTTCGCTTTATCGATGCTGTTAATAGCCTAACCTGTAAAGTTTATTTTACAACTTGCGACGTTTGTTTGGCAACTTGCAATACTGATACAAAAATTTGGGGCGATAAAATTATTGATCAATGAAATCATACTCTGGGTGTAATGGTAACAACGTTCTTTTTTATAAACTAAATACTGACTGAAAACTTTCAAGTGTTACCAGTTGAAGCAAACCTTGCAATAACTTGACGAGATTATTGTTGGAACATTCTCAAAGAATGTATAAGGAACTATATTAAAGGCTGACTTTTATTCTCACCGCATTCTAGAAAGAGAAATGAATACAATTAGAAAGCTTGTTAAGTGTAGAGTTCAAATCCAAAAGGATTTTTAAAAGCAAATTAAAAGCAAACTTTCAAAGCATTTTGCTTAAAGTACTCTTCCGAAAAAAATTCAAATATATTTTATGTTTTGTGACTTTTTCTTTTTTAATCTGATTAATTTTTATATGACAAGCTATCTTTCTGCTAGCCTACAAGTTTTGTGTACCTTTTTCTGCTGTAAACTGGGGCACAAAAAATTAATCTGAAAAAAGAACCAATTAATTCTTCAAAAATAAAAGCAGAAGCAATTAAAAGTAGAAGCATTTAAAAGTAATAATAGTGAAATTTTTAGGTTCCGTTTTTTCATCATTCTGTCTGTATACCTGTTTGGGTCTGAAAAAAATCAAATAAGATACTTCCGTGTAGTATGAAATTAAACGAAATTTCTGGGAGACCAGGATGCTGAGGTTAAAATATCAGTTTTTGTAGGTATGCAAATTTTGTGACTATTTTCTCCTTCTCAGATTTGTCACAAAAAAGCTTGCAATTGAAATTGGCCACACTTCATAAAACGCTTGTGCCCTAGATTTTTCTTGTTGATAATGTTGGAACTATGAGTATTGTTATGAAAAATTTGAACAAATAATTATGCAAAGCTCTTGATGTGTCAGTTTTGGCTTTTTTTGCAAATTAACGGTTGAATAATTTTGTCAGAAGCCTCAATGGGTTGATTTTACCAAAACTGAAAAATGATTAAAAAAACTAATAAAAAGACAAACCTAAAGTGTAAAAGATGATAAAAAGCTGGTTGTCGCCTATGCTCAACGAGCGCAAAACAAGACGACGGCGATAAAGATATTGGAAAAATTCCGCTTAAGATAAACCCGACAACTTGAGTTGTTTTCTCCTAACAAGGAGACACAAATCGACAGAAGTATTTGAATTAATATAAACGAAAAGTTGGTAAACATGGTGGGAAACTTCGTTAAGTTTGTTTTCTTAGGTTCGGCTTGTTCGATTTCAAACGTAAGAAATCGTTTGCATAGTTGGTTTGATAGACTCGTATGTTTGGTGTTAAACATAAGAAATTGTCTGTTTTTTGGTTTCTTAGATTCGGTACGTTTGGTGTGAAACCTAAGGAATTGTCGTTTTTTCAATAAGAAACTGGGACTGTTTTCTTGTTTATAACGTAGTTTGAAATGTTATGATAGGCTTCTTATGGCACGAGTTTCCGACATACCTTTTGGAGACTATGAAGCTAGCGGAACAAACATGATTTTTTTTATTTGTTTATCAAGTTAAAAATTTAACAGAATTTTTTGGTGGGCTTCCAGTTCATCAAATAACAATCACCGAGTCTTGATATGATCGTGAAAAATCAAACGCCCGCGTCCTTTTCTCATGATTTCCCTATACACCCCAAAGCTTACAAGTAAGTAAAAATTGAACGAACTTATTGGAAAATAGGAAGGTGGTATTCAAAGGATCACTTTATTGCTGCCCTGGTAGAGGTGCCATCCGGAAGTGACCTCTGATCAGACCAAATCCAACGCTCACGGTGTGTTCCCAGACAAAAATTACAGCGTTTGGTATTTGGTTCGAGCGCACAATAGTATGATCAGAGGTCACTTCGGTCTGGCAATTGTATGATCAGAGGTCACTTCCGTCGGGGCATGGTATGATTATAGGTCACTTTAGGATGGGAATGGTCTGATCAGAGGCGGATTCAAGTGCACATTAGTTTGATCAGAGAACATTTTGAGCTTAAATTTTTTTTCAATATTTGTTTTTTTACCGAGCGATGTCAGCTCAGCCAGAAGACAACAAAAAGCAGCATTCTGATCACAGACACATCTAAAGCCTGATGTCTTTGATCAAAACCAAAGGGGTGCAGCTGATATAACATGCCAGTCCCCTTAGAAGTAATTTTTTTTACCTGTAGAGTACGACGTTTTATATAGAATGCTGTCTAAATTCATGCATTGAGTTTGAAATATGCACTAATGTTTACTAAATGAATTTTTTCGCAGCAGTTGCTGAGCAATAACACTATTATAATGGTCTTTTCTTTAGATGAATTTAATAATGCAAACATCAATTTTTATGAAATGAATATATTATAACAAAATTCGTGCGGTGAGGTGATTTTGAGCGCGCAATAGACTGATCAGAAGTGACTTATGAGCGCACAATAGTCTGATCAGAAGTGATTTTGAGCGCACAATCGTCTGGACGATTGTCTGGGTCTGGTCTGTGCCATGGTTGCACAATCGTCTGGACAATAGTGTGATTTTGGTCTGATCAGAGGTCCTTTCCGTCTGGAAAGGTCTGATCAGAGACAGTTTGGAGCGCACTTGGTGCGCACACTGTGTTTTGAGCGCACTTTACTCTGATCAGAGGATACCTTGGTCTGGGATGGTCTGATCAGAGGTTACTTTCGTCTGGCACGGTCTGACCAGAGGTCACTTCCAGATGGCACCTCAACCTGGGTGTCTTTCTTGCTTTGGGATATGAAGCGACCCGTTTTTTACACTTGATTTTATAGCTCTTAAAATGATTTTACTCTGGTATATAGGTGTACTACTTAAATGACGTTGGAAACGAAAGCAAACTTATCTGACCGGTCAACAGGATTTTATTCCGATCTTTGACCTAAAGTTACCCAATAATTGTTAAGAATTTTCTTTGAGAAAGCAATTTTTAAAGGAGCCTAATTTTTATGTCGTCAATTAGTTGCAAATGAAGCATAAATTCATCAAAGGTCCATAAATTTCGTAAATAATACAAAGTAACGCTTGAGCTCACATTAGATGATTTGTTTCCTATTCTTTCAAACAAAACTTGAAACCTAATTTATCCAATTTTTCACCTGATTGAAGTCCCAGACAGAATTGAACTTCCCAAATTAACTGAAGCAATTATCCAGTCGTTCACCTCTAGTACGTCACGCGGTCAGATGATAATTTGTGGTATTCGGTTTTCTGAGGGTCAACTTGTTTGTAGAAAGAGCACAGGTATCGCAAAGCAGTATAAATGAATCTAGTGCACTGCGCTGTGTGATTTTTTTTATTACTCTGTTTTCCTTCGTTTTCAAATAACATTTGTATTTCCGTTAAAACTCATATGTTAAACGTTTTTCTTATAAAAAAAGCACTTCTAAAAATCATGTTTCCAATCATTTTTTGGTTTGTGTGTGTGTGTGTGTGGGGGGGGGGGTATGGAGAGGGCATGCAGATTTTTTTGTGATTTTTGGCTAATATTTTTCAATTTGATTTTTTTGTTTGTTTATTTTTTAACATTACTAATTTTCTCCGATATTTCTGGCCGAAAAGAAAACTTTATCGATTAATTTACCTTTTGGGATAAACTTTTTTGCGACAATCTTTCAATATATTTTAAGATAGCCTTCTGGCATCGACTAGGATTCTCAATATTCGGACTGCAATTTACCCTAGTTATTCGGCTAAATGGATTTGATTTAAAACAGCCTCTTCCTCTACCCATCTCTCACCTTTTTCCACTTATCCATATTCATCCATCCATCTAAGTATTTATCTGGTGCATCTCTTTTTTGAGCACTTGTGGGCATTAAGTCTGGATTAGACAGAGCTCCTCAGACTAAATTGACCCAACAACCCAATATCACCCTTCTCAACCCAATCACCCAAACGCAATCAAACTGATCTCTTTTTTTTACGCTCATTACTCTAACGCACAGATTATACACGCAATACTAGATTACCCTTTAGCTTGGTGAGCACAGACACAGATCAGACGTTGAAGGTCGTTCAAAAATACAGGTAAGGAAACTAATTATATTCAATAAATTTAACCTAAGTTGCGGTATGCGAACTTTCATGGCTTATAGCAAAATTTCATCGTTTACTTATTTATTTTTTGTTTTCCGAAATTGGGGAGACTTTCCTGAGCATTTATAAATTTTGTTGGTCAGCTATTAAAAATAGGTATAGCTCGCCTAATCTGTGCTGTTTGAAAGACCAGCCTACAAACTCAGCGATAGTTTCAAAATGTCAAGTCTTATCAAAAACTCAAATTGACAAAGGACTTTTAGTCATAGTCTTTCAGTTCTTCAGTAAACGTTCTTGATGTTTGATTATATTTAACAAAAGACAAGACTTAAACTACTACACTAAGTGGCACATAGGACTAAAAGTAACAATTGATTTTGTTTTTATATCTCTAAAAGTACGTTAAATTTTTTCTACTTGGTAAGTTGGTTTTAGCAGTGCACCGAATAAAGAAATCTTTGTTGCTGAAATTTGAATTTTGGGATTTAGAGAAAACAAGTGGAATTGATCTTACACCATGTAATTAGACTGTTTTACAACCCCGTTGATTTTCTCGCAATAGAAAGATCGGAAAAACAATCCTTACAGAAAACTAAACAAGACGGCTACTGCGAGTCTGTTGGTAGCACAGAATGCTCTAACATACCACTGAAGGTTGCAAAAACAACTTTTCTGTTCTGTCAGAGAAAGCGTTGGGAGTTTCTGAAAGTAACTTATACAAATTAGATAGAACTCAGACAAAAAAGAAAACTTCAACAAATTCCAGAAAAATAATGCCAGGATTGTCACTGTTCATTTAGATCTTTTTTTGTTTTTTTTTTCATCTCTCCGAAAACTAGGCAAGATTTGTTGAGGCAATTGTATTGGCAACTGTAATTTTAACAGAAAACTTTGAATTATATTTTTTAAGAATTTTTTAAACCTAGATTTCTCAATAGCACAATAGGACGATTAATTCTAAGAGCACAATATGACAATTAGTTTTTAAAAATCTCAAAGACGTGTAATCGTTGAGACTTAAAATTACATTTTTTTTGTTTTGGACTTATCTGCTGCAATTTGTAGCAAATAATAGGTCATTTTCTAATTTTGTCATGATTTCTGACATTTTTGCAATCTGCCTCTATCTGTGTCCAACATTTAAACAGACCAAATCTCTCAAACTAACTTTCTCTCTCTCTTTTGTGTGTGTGTGTGTTTCACACACACATACCACTCACATAGCAAACAAAAAGACAATCATTCACACCCCTACAAGCGGGAAAATTAAAAACAAACACAGAGAAACGAACACTAATGTTTCCTTTTTGGTATCTGATCTTTACTTTCAAGGTTCCTCAATATCCATTTATGTTTTGATTGTTTTTTCTGTTCAAAACGTAGTATAGGTGAGATAATTGCATCGCTAAATGTGAAAATGACACCAAAGTCTACAATCAATTTTCTGAAGTTTTTCGAATTATTGTGTATTTTTTAATGCTGTAGGAGCATAAGGGGACAAATGTTTATCAAAATCCCGCTGATGTGTTTTTGCCGTGATATAGAAACACAGTTTTGGTCACATTTAAAGCCGCAATTTAAAGCAAACATAAAATAAATTATGGGTTTTTTCTTGACAGTTTTTGCGCTCTGCATCTTTTTGTGTCTAAAATCTTTCTAAAATTTACTCTCTTTTTTTCTCTATCTCCCAATACATACTACGTACATTACAAATAAGCTAACCTGTTTTTGCGTCCAAAAAAGAGCGCGCACACAAAAACACGCACCAACACATATACAAACCTCGCCACCAAAAAGAAACAATTTTTAATATTTACCTTTTTGCAACTGATTTTCAATCAAAGTTCGTCACCGTTCATTTATGTGCTGGTTATTTTTTCTGAGCAACTGAGGTTGTACTTTTGTAGGCAAATGTAGCGGTCATCTCGAAAATAACATTAATAACTGAGCTGAAGTTCTTGAAGTTTTTCAAAATTATTTGTCACTTTCGATTTTTCATAAGCATTATCGGCGCAATCGTTCTTTTCTCCAAATCTCGCAGATGTGTTAACAGATATGGTTCTCATAAACAATATTATGATATTGAGTGTTTGAACCGGCAGTTTTTTAACACAATTTTTAAACATTTCTTTCTAACTTTTTCTAATTTTTTATTATATATAACTATTATTTCTAAGTTTTCTCACTCTGCCTCTGGTCGTGTCTATCTTGTATGGGATTGTTGAAAAGGTTTTTGTTCTGCATAGCTGAAGAGCCTTGGCAATCAGTAAGTTCATATTTTAGCTCTTTCACTATGTGAAGTAAGATTATTAACTCTCATATATCTATGTTTCCTTACACCAGAGGAAATTAGTGCGAACCATCGACTCTGACAATAAAAAATACAACTAAAGAAGTCAAGAAAAGATTTCCTTTTTCAATAATGTATTTGGTTGATTTGATGTTCATTAACCAATCTTTTACACGTCTCCAAAGTTTTGGAAATACTCAAAAGTTTTGGAAATATTCAAAAGGAAAGAGAGTGGTGAAATTTGCGCAATTTTTTGTAAAACAATCGTTGAATTTGGAAGCAAATTATTTTAGCTTACACTTTACAATTTCAGAGATCTTTTTTGCCATTTTTGGTATCTATAATTTGCCCGAAGTCTGTAGTTTTCTATAAACAAATTTTTGGTACAGAAAAAAGTGTTTTATACAATATTTTTTAACCAGCAGAAAACAGAGGGACGCAAAGACGTGTTTTTAAACAAAATTTTGACACTACATTTCTAAAAAAAACTATTTAGTATCCGTGAAGAAACTTTTCAATCTGTAAATTCATATTTTGGTTTTTTCACTCTTCGAAGTAAAATTATGTTTGAGGAAATAGGAAAATTTAATAATTTCTATGTGAACGGAAAAAGAAAAATTCTTCTTTCCAAAAAAATTCATTTTTTAAACGAGGAATTTTGCAATCAGTAAACGATGTAGCTAATCATTTCACGGAAATGCCCAAAGACGGGAAAAAATTAGGCCTCAGAACAATCTCAATATACAGAGGAGTGAAAAAGTTTTTTTATGTTTTTCCAAAAAAAAAATATGTATTAAAGTTTTCAACCTGTCAATACATGAGCTCTCTAACTCTCATTTCTCTGTTTCATCATACCAAAGGAAATTACTGTGAACTATCGGCTACGACAAAAAGATACAAACAAAGAACAAAAATTTATTTTTATTTCAATAATGAATTTGGTTAATTTGATGTTCGTTTCATGACAAACAGTTCTTTTCACGTCTCGGTTTTGGAAATACACAAACGGATAGTTCTGGTGAACTTTGTGGAATTTTTGTAGAACAAACCTAGAATTTGTAAATAAATTTTTTCAGCTGACAGTTTACATTTTCAAAGATCATTTTTAGCCATTTTTGAGATCTATAAATTGCCCGAAGTCTTCAATTTTCGAAAAAAAAAAATTTGATATTGAGAAAAAGTCTTTTGTACGATAGTTTTTAACCAGCAGAAAAGTGTTTATTAAACTAAATTTTGAGACAAAATTTTTAAAAATTTTTTGAAATGTTAGGTCATCTGGTTCAAATTATTGGTTTTTAAACTTGAAAATATAAATTATTGCTGACAAATCTCGATGAAATCGAAGTTTTTTAATAAACACTTTTCGTTTGTTTCTATCTCAAATTTGGGAGCTATATGTCACCCCCAATGCAAATGCGCACGGGCGATGTTTTTCCTTCTCAATTTTTCAATTTTGCCTCCAAAACTTTAAACGGTTCCCCCTCTTCAAATTTGAGAGAGGTTTATATATAAAGCAAAACTTGATTGTGGGGGCTACAATATGTTACCTTTCTTTTTTTTACGACGCGTAAACAAAAAGTGGAATTTGGACTGAAGAAAAAGGCCAGGGTTGCGTATATTTTGCCCAATTTTGAAAAAGTGTTGGAACAATTACACAACTCAAGTTGTAAAATTTACTCTCAAAAAGGATGAAGTCCACACAATCAAAAGATTTGCTTTCTAAAAGCAGCCAAATGAAGATTTTAAAAAAATCATTGTAAAAGTTTTTGCGCTTCTCATTTCTTCTTCATTCGCACGTATGGCGCATGCATGTATGATATAGTACGTATGTTTCTTCAGAGAACCTGTTAACCTTGTTTATAGTTATTCTGAATGATGCTTTCTGTTTTACATCTTTCATAAATACATCCAAAAAACTGTTGAGATCTTTCATGATCTAGAAGAATTTAACCGACTGCAAAGAAAACAGTTGCGGCTGCTCAAGAATCTCAGCGGAACCGATATATCACAGCCTGGTTCTCGAGCTTTACGCCGGCCTGGTTCTTCACAGGGTTCGAATGACCAACAAATTCGTAGAAATAATTAGTTGCTTGGACGTATTAAAGGACTGTAATTTTAATTTTGTTGATTGAATTTAAGAAAATCCTTAGTGATAGTCTATGTTCAATCTCGTGCTGAAGTTGGTATGGTTTTAGCCAGTGTTAGTGATGTTGCTGTTGCTAACTTCTCGTCAAGTAAGCGCAACTAACTTAAAACTCGCAAGATCTAGCAAAACTTGGCAAAAATAGACTAAAGTTGTTAGAGAATCCAATTTTAGTCAATCTGAGAGCCACCTGCTCTGTATAACAGTTTCTAATGGTTCTAAGTAAAATTCAGTTTTACTAATCAAACAATTCGGTTAAGTAAATAAGCAAATATTTATCATTTATAACATCATTGCTACTTGTTCTGATTGGTTAATCAAGAAAATGATTTAGGTCATTGTGTACATAGTAAATGTCAAATTACTGCAATTTTTTTTGTTGACATAAGCACGGATGGTTATAACGTAGCTCTAAATGCCTCGAATGTACGGTATTTGACCTTTAATGATCACCTGAAATATCATAAAGTAAACAACTTAAGAATTTTAACAATAAATGACAAAAAATCGAAAAATGCCAATTTTGTACCATATAAGTGCTAATAGCCACACTTTTGGGTCTGATTCAATAACGTTTGTTGGGTCCAGAAGTACCCAAAAATCAATATTCCTTAAAATATTTTTGATATTGAGAAAAAGTCTTTTGTACGATAGTTTTTAACCAGCAGAAAAGACCGACAGACGAATAGAAGTGTTTATTAAACAAAATTTTTAGACAAAATTTTTGAATTTTTTTTGAAATGTTAGGTCATCTGGTCCAAATTGTTAATTTTTAAACTTGAAACTCTATATAATTTTCGACAAACGTCGATGAAATCTTACTTTTTTACTAAACATTTTTCGTTTGTTTCTATCTCAAATTTGGGCGCGATATGTTACCTTGTTTTCAATCTAGGAAACACCATCGTAAAATACTGGCCCTAACTTCACGACTGGCCGTTTTAGCTCTCCATGTGCCATTTTGACTCTCGCTGATCTCAAAACACCATTGTTGCCAGTGAAGATCTCATTGATTCGTACCAGTTTGTACTGGCAGCGTTTCACAGAGTCATCTACTAGCCACACTAACTCGCCTTCTTTCAGGTTTCGCACATGTTCTTTTGACCAATTCGATCTTTGGTTCCATTGTGGAAGGTATTCACGAGTCCATCTTTTCCAGAGCATGGTAGCGTTCACTGGAACGCTACCAGGTCATGGTAGCGTTCACTGGATGACATGAATGGTGCACTCACGTTCTCTCGTTCTAGCAAGAATTGATTTGGCGTGAGTGCTGTCAAATCTTCAGCGTCGTCACTTACTGCTGTCAGGGGTCTTGCGTTGAGTGTTTGTTCCATAAGACACATTGAGGTGCTGAGTACCTCATCAATGAAGCTTCGATTGTCCAAGATTGCAGTCTTGACCTTCTGGCAACTTTGAACCAGTCTTTCCCAGTTTCCACCAAAGTGAGGAGCTCCGGGAGGATTGAATTTCCAAACAATCTTTTTCTGTGCTAAGTCACTTTCAATCTTGGCTTATTCCCTCTCGTTCATGAATATTTTCAGCTCGTTGGCTGCTCCAACAAAATTTGTTCCGTTGTCGCTGATGATGGTACTTGGGTACCCACGTCCTGCAATGAAACTTGTCACAACAGTTAGACAGGACTCGGTGTCCAATGACTGTGCGACTTCGATGTGTACTGTTCTCGTTGTCAGGCAAGTAAAGAGGCAGCACCACCTTTTCAAGGTACGTCGAATAAACTTCACTTCAAAGGGCGCGAAACAGTCTACACCGGTATGAGTGAATGGGAACACATGTTCATCAAGTCGTTCTCGGGGTAGGTCTGCCATCGGTGGGTGGATTGGGTTGGCGTTTTGTGTGTCTCCATTTGAAACACCTCGACTTGATTTTTCTTAATGCATTTCTCAATCTGATGATCCAGTGCTCTTGTTGAAGCAAATTTAACACATTTTCTGTGTCCTCATGTAGGTTGTCACGATGTGCTTTATCCAGCAGAATTTGTACGACTGGATGTTTTGCTGTCAATAATATTGGGTGTTTTGCATTGTAATCAAAGTTTGAATGCTTCGGTCGGCCTTTCACTCTAATTGTTCCATCTTCCTCTATGAATGGTGACAATTTGGCAAAGTTCAATGATTTTGAGATTTCTTTGCTGTTGGCTATCGACTTTGAAACATTCGGGAAGCTTTCGGTTTGAACAAATCGAAACAGTTTTTGTTCTGCTTGATGGATTTCGTCTGCATTGAGGGGTCCTTTCTGCTTCGTCGTGAACCTCATGCAGTAGACAATGAATTTTCTAATTCTGTTGAAAGTATTGTATCGTCTCCAGTCAAATAGTTGGTCTAGTTCAGTTTCTGTGGCTAGACTACTAGTAACATGCTCAGCTTCAGCTTCGTTCACTTGGCACCACGGCTTTGGCCACTTCTCTTCATCTGTCTGGAGCCAAGACGGCCCGTTTAACCAACGGAATCCTTGGGACCTTCGATGGACATCCCTTTTGTGCCAATATCTGCTGGGTTTTCGATGCCTTTGACATGTCTCCATTGGTCCCTGGAAGTATTTTCCTGTATTCCTGCTGCCCTGTTGGCAACAAACACTTGCTGTTTCTTGTGAGCTGACTGTAGCCACTGTAAGACTGTTGATGAATCGCCCCAATCATAAATTTTGTCAGTTCTGATTTCCTGTTCCCTCAAAATCTTCCTCCTGAGACCAACTCCGTAGACTGCGGCGTGAAGTTCTAACTTCGGAATCGTCTGATAGGTACTACACGGCATTTTCCTGTCACATAGGCGCGTTTCAACGTTGACTTGTCTTGCAGATATGCCACGATGCACAACGCTTCCTCTGACGCATCTGTGAAAACGTGTAGTCTCATATTTGTACATCCGTTTTCGAAATAAAGTCAATTTATCCACATCGTCCTTATTTCTCACAACTCAGAGCACCAGTCACTGAATAGTTTTGAGTGTTCTGCTGATCCAACTCTTGGTCCCATGCTTGTCCCATTGCTGCCCAAATACTTGTTTGAGTAGAAACCGCATTCGTATTGTGAAGGGTGAACATATCCCATATGGGTCGAACACTGCTGCGACAAAGCATAAGAGAATTCTCTGAGTTTTTTTGCTGGAACTTCTTGCTCAGCTCTACGACAGACTATGAGACTATCTGTGTCTACATTCCAGTTCAGTCCAAGGATTGATGATGATTGTGGTTCGGCCTCGAAAGTTTTCACAATTATCATTGATCTGTGTGCCTCTGGGATTTGTGACTTGACTTCTTCGTCACTTGCTATCCATTTCGTCCAGCTGAATCCACCTCTGCTAAGGATCTCTCTGACTCTCTGGTAGATTTCAATCGCTTCTTGGGTTGTTTTGACTGACTTGAGGAAGTCGTCTAAGTAGAAGTTTCGCTGGACAGCTTTCACAAGATTTTCCTCATCTTTCGCAATATCTTTCGCCACTTGATGCAAAGCGTAATTTGCACAAGTCGGCGAGCTCTTCGCCCCAAATACTTGTCGTGTAAACTCGTAGACTTCTATCCTCGGCTCTGGATCTTCACGCCAGAGAAATTGTAAGCATCGGTTGTCATCGCCTGGGACAATTACTTGAAGAAACATCGCTTCTATGTCGGCTGAAAGTGCTATTTGATGTTCTCGGAAGCGAAAAATAATTCCGATCAGACTATGCAACAGGTCCTGTCCGGGTAGAAGTTTGTGGTTTAGGGCTACACCATGGTACTTTTCTGTCGCGTTGCACACTCTTCTGACTTTCTCGGGTTTTTTTGAGGGTGGATGACAGAATGATGTGCAATTACCATTGCAGCTTGTCTCTGGTTTCGTTCCATTCAACCTGTTGGTCTTTGCGGACATAACCAGCTTTGACATCAGTGTCATTGGTTTTCTGATAACCTTTTTGCAACAAATCATCTTTCTTTAGGCGTTGTTCTAGGGTCTCGAGTCACCCCATAGCAGAGTAGAAGTTATTTGGTAACTTCAATTCCTGTTCTCGCCATAGTAGTCCAACTTCGTATCTTTCACCGGTGAATCGAGTTCTTTTCACCAATGATTTGATTGCTCTCTGTTCGTCTTTCGAATGACCGGTGACATCACAGTTTTAGACTAACTTGTCCTCTGATACTGAGGTTGCTGTTGTAGCAAGAGTTGCTGCCTGTTTCGCTGGTAGCGGACCACTTAAGGCCCATCCTATTTTCGATTTTACTGCCCATGGTGCTGTTTTTTTGTCTGACGTCTTGAACTCTAATGGGTGTTGGATGTTGTAGCAGTCTTGTCCAAGAATTACTTGAACTTCGTTTAGATTGTACCTCTAATTTGGCAAGTTCTTCAGATGTGGGTAGCGATCTTTCAACCCCTGCAGATGTACAATCTGGTCACCCAACTTCAGTTTCTCGTGAACATAGAATTGCACTGTTTTCAATTTTTGAGACTTCTCGTGCGCTGAAACTGCTATCGGCACTAATTCCGTCTTAAGATCTTGTGATCCGTGGATTCATGCTACTGACAAAGACGCTTTTTGGTCTTGCAGATGCAGTGTAGGTAAAATTGACTTGTCCACGAATGAGATTGAGGATCCGTATTACACATTGCCAGCACGCTCAGGCTGTGGTTTCCATTCACCAGTTTTACACGCACTACAGGGTTTCCTTGTGTGATCATTGTTGCTACTGCTGTCGTAGCATCTGAGGCACTTGTTGTAGCCTCCTTCTTTGAGAAGTCACTGTGGAAAAGTTTGTTGTGTCGTCGTCCACAATTGGGCACGATGCAAGTTCTGCTTTTGCAATCCTTTGAACGATGCCTAGGTCTCAAGGAATTGAAACACTGTCTGAACTTCTGCACATGTTCTCGTCGCTCGTTCAGTTTCATTGATTTATATTTCTCGCAACTCCAAATGGCGTGCTGTGCATCTTTGAACGGACATTCTGAATCCTTTGGTGTGGTAGAATCATCAGCATTGGATGCAAAATACCAGTTTTCGGTTTCTCTTGGTTTTGAAACTTAGGGTTTGTTTGGGCTAACAAGTCTTCATGTATGAAAGCACTTGATTCTAACCAGTCTGTGAAAACAATCAAGTTTTCTGCTAGTAGTCGACAATCCTGTGGATGCCGTGGCCACTGCTCTTTAAGTTGAGGGGAAAGTTTTCTGGTTGCTGAACTCAGAACTCCCTCGGACTCCAGATCATGCCGAAATCCGAGTCGAGTCAAAACGTTAACGGTGTTTGTGACTACGTTTGAAAAATGAACGATGCTACTGGAATCATCGTCTCTAACTGGAGGATGTGTGTATATCTTCTTGAGTTGAGATTCAACAATGACTGTCGGTCTGCCAAACTTTTTGCAGAGAATATCACAGGCTTGATAGTATGCCTCTGAGCTAAAACGCAGTCCAGAAATTGCAGCTTTCGCCTGACCAGTGAGGTTAATCTTCAGATACTGCGTTTTCTCTGTATCGCTCAGCCGCTTTTGATACACAATGACATCTAAAAGTTCTGCCCATTCGGGTCACTCCAAGGGGTTTCCCGAGAATTCCTTTAGCTTGAGTCTTAGTAATCCTCTTTGGTCACCAATCGGTTGGATAATTACTTGAGGGTGTCTTGACTCACTATTATTTTGTTTGGTTTTCCATCGATCTGTTGCGAGAGTTGTGCTTGGGACTCTGGCTTCTCTGCGTGTTTGGGAACGCTGACGGTCCCTGTTGCTGGAACGCCGTCTTGCGCAAAAATGCCTGTGAATCTGTTACCCTAACTGATTTAGGGATTTTGGTTTCTTGAAAATACTCGAATCTTGCAGTTGCGCTGAGAAAAGTCCTGCACCCGGTAGGTCCAGAATAGGGCCAGAGTGTTGGGCCACTGAATTTGCCCAGCCTCCAGTTCTTTCTAGATTGCGTCTTGATCCAACACTTTTTAAGTTGTCTAACTGTGACCCAGATGCTCTTGAACTTCCTTTTGTCAGTTCAATTTCCATGCGTCTTTGCTCTTCGTAGGCTTCAGCTTTCTTTCTTTTGTTTTCATGCTCTCGTTCATGTTGTCGCAAACGTAGCTCGTCTTCTTGTTGTTGCAATTTTAGACATAATTCCTGTTCATGTTGTTCATTTCGTCGACGTAGTTCCATTTCCTCACGCTCCTGCTCTAACTCCAACTGCCGCTCTTGCAGTCGTTGCTCTGTTTCTTTCTTAGCTCTTAGGTTTTCGAGCTCCATTTCGTCAATCTGTCGTCCTCTCAAAGATCGCAAGTTGACAATACTCGGTTGTTTTCTGCTCCTTGTGTAGCAGAACGCCTTGAAGAGACCTCGACGTTCTCTTCAGCTTTCTCTACTGCTCTAGTTCCTGTATCAATTACGGTCTCGTTTGGTTTTTTATAACTAGCCGATGTGGACGACACTAACGATGTTTGGTTTCCACATCCCGTGCTCTGCCCCTACTGCTTGATCAGGTCTCAATAATGACTCCTGATACTGCTGAAATACACAAGCTCTCGGGAGCATTATTATTGTTTTATCGTTTCAATCAATTCTGCTTAGGTTTCATCTAGCTTTTCGACTAATCGTTCCAACTGATTACACAATGTCGGTTTTTTGGAGTCGCAGTTTTCAGTTTTAAACTCCTCCTCCAAACTTGATAGTTCACTCTCAATTGAGTGAGCAATTTTCACAGTTTTGTATGCTTGAAATGTGTCTTCACAATAACCGACGAATTCTGTGCGAAATTTTTCAATGTCTCGGAGAAATGGTACTTCCTCAACTACCCATCTGAAATCTTTGCTCTTTTATTCTAACATAAGCCTGGCGCCATTGTCGAAAGCTTCTAAATACTTTGATTTTAATAGTAAAGTTTGCTGCTTACTGTTGGCTTCTAACTTGTCGTACGACTCGATATGCACTTTCGGCAGTCATTGTTTTGTTTTGTGTCAGGTAGCCTTCTTGCCCGGTGAGGCGTCTGGAGAACAATTTGAGTAGGTCAGCTTCCTCCTTCTTCAGTCGACCACTCGTCTTTTAATCAACTGTTTCCAGTGTCTTCTGGGATTTTTGCCAGCCATCGTAGAGATTTCGTTCTGGTCCACCAAATTGAATCGAAGTTGCGTTGATTATCGTTTTGTTGTTGATGTTCGGGTCCGCGGACCAAATGTTGCGGCTGCTCAAGAATCTTAGCGGAAACGATATATCACAGCCTGGTTCTCGAGTTTTACGCCGGCCGGGTTCTTAACAGAATCGATTGACTAACAAATTCGCAGAAAAATTTGTCGCTCTGACGTATTAAAGGACTGTAACTTTAATTTTGTTGATTGAAGTTAAGAAAATCATTAGTGATAGTCTATGTTCAATCTCATGCTGAATTTTGTAAGGCTTTAGCCAGTGTTAGTGATGTTGCTAACTTCTCGTCACGTAAGCTCAATAAACCTAAAACTCTTAAAATCTATCAAAAAAGAAAAAAAGACTAAAGTAGTTAAAGAATAAATTTTAGACAATCTGAAAGCCAACTGCTCTGTATAACAGTTTCTAATGTTTCTAAATACAATTCAGTTTCACTAATCAAACAATTCGGTTAAAGTAAATAAGCAACTATTTTTCATTTATAACATCATTGCTACTTGTTTCTGATTGGTTAAACAGGAAAATGATTTAGGTCATTGTTTACATAGTAAATGTCAAATTACTGCAATAACTACTTTTGTTGACATAAGCAGGGATGGTAATTAAACAGCTCCAAATGCCTTGAATGTATGGTGTTTGACCATTAATGATCACCTAAAATGACATAAAATAATTAACTTAAAAAATTTAACACTAAATGATCATATATCGAAAAAGGCCAAATTTGCACCATATAAGTGCTAATAGCCGCACTTGTGGTCTGATGCCATAACGCTCGTTGGGTCCATGAGTAGCATAGAGGTAACCCTAACTGTGTGCACTAACCTCGGATTGCTCAGATTTTTTCTTCCAAAAATCGTGGGGGGGAGTTGTAGAAAATTTCAGTCCCAACTCGCAAAAATTTTCTGTTTTTGAGTTTCGACAAATTCTAAGTTTTTCTCAAAAATTATTTCTTGCTGTCTGATGGTTTTTATAGCTGATTTGAAGGGGCGCCAACAAAAACAACAAACAGAGGTTAAATTCTATATTCTCATAATTGTTGCCAGAAAACGGTC